>NC_140955.1:2430000-3020000 GCF_014529385.1 Adiantum capillus-veneris
CTTCCTTGGTTTTGGCTTCGATAATGTATAACCTGAATAAATAGTGATAGGCTCAGTAAGATATTGGTACTGGTCTTTTCTGATATTCAGTACATTTAAATTTTTGGATTCTCTAAAAATAGGTATATTTGCATTGTTAAGCCTACAGGTATGTATTCTGGAAAATTCGGTGTAAACGGTTGAGGAACTCTGACCGTTATATGATTTCATTTACTTGGCTGCCTGCCTATACATAGCTCATAGCATAGATTCCATGCCATGGTATTGAACTTGTGGTGATTCTACCAGAATTTAGGTTTTGGAAGCGGATTCGTGTAACATTTGAATTGTTTTTTTTTGCATTTTCTGGTCCTATATTACATTTGAAGGATGTTCTACTGGTATCTTTTGGAAAAAGGTCAAATACACAAGCAAATTACTGGCATAATTCGTACGCAACTGAAAAGTAATGAAAATGGTTTTTTAATTACTCTTTCGATCTTCATTCAGTCATAGAAGAATAAAAGAAGTCTCAGCGGAAAGTTAAGGAAAAAGTTTTTTTACTCATTTGGCTCTATATTCAGTCATAGGAGGCATATTTTGATTATATCCCCTCTGAACCAGAAATGGTACAGGATGTCACTACTTGGTTTTTATACATGCTGTGACCTACCTACATGATTGAACATACATGGCTAGTTTACTACATGATAAAGAGAATTGTTTGTAGACTTGAGAATTTGGCATGACCAAGTTTGGCATGATGATTTTTTGACGTGAAAATAACACATATGTATTGGTTACTAGAGCCTTAAACTTCATGTGAGGGTCTCAACAGAGATGGCATTGATTGGAAACTTGAAATATTGTCAGTTTTATAGAGGAGATGCTGCCCCTTTTTTTTCTTTTTAGAGATCTTTAATACCAGTAGAGCAGGGAATCATTTCAAGGCTACTTACCCAACTTTATTAGCTCGGAACTAACTCATCTTGTGTTCAAGTCTAGTAAGAACAGATGCATAACTATAAACATTGGTAAATGATGCAATACGACTTACTACAGATATTAGTATAAACCTATTTTCTTCAATTGTACTTTTGTGTAGGAGCTCACTTTTGGTAAAGGTAAGTATATAGTGGTGAACTCACAGAGTTGTTTGATGCTATCCTTTCTTGATGAATAAATGCACAGCTTTTGAAACAAAGGGTTGTAATTTGCTTGGAAATTAATCCAATGATTGTTTAAAGAGCCTTAATCCTCAAGTGGGGGTCTCAAAGGAGATGGCATTAGACTGGACTTTTTTAGAACTGATCCAATTTACAAAGGAGATGCTGTCCGATTTTTTCTGGAATTAAAAGATGTAAACAATATCGAAAATAAATTGCTTAGTTTTTTACTATAATATTTGATCTATGTTAAGTTGCTAGTTTTTGCTGTAATTTTTGACACCAATAACAAGGGGAGGGAGTCGTTGACACCTGTCTTCCCAAGTAATGCTAGTTCTGACGGGCTTGTGTTTCTTGGATGGTGACAGGTAAGAGATTCTTTCCTTGGGATTACAACGAAAACTGCAGCAGTAACGAAAGATCGTCCAATTTACCAGCTAATGTACCAGCTGGATCCTTCTACATGTAGATGTAGTGGAAGCTCATCCCAAAGGTTGGGCCCATAAGATACAACACTAAGATATTATATTGTAATAATCAAAGATCAAAATTCTGATCTAAAATGATTGTATTATCCATTAGATACAGTAAGTTGTATTGTTGTATATGAAATGATTTATGACATCTTGGTTTAAAAAAATTGGTATTTAATATATTATTTAATACAATTGTCTAAGTATGGTTCAATTATGAGGGGATTTTTCATACTTAAACACACACACACACACCAGAGAAGAAGAGAGTTTTAACGTCGTAGGAAACTATCCCAAGAGATCTTTAAGATCTAGCCGCCGACGAGGAGTTGAACGCAAGAGCTGTTATTCAAGAGGGAAATGGCATAACCAATCTACCTCACTTGGGGGATAGAAAGGTTATACCATTTTTCTCTTTTTATTGGCACACACACACACACACACCTGAGAAGAAGAGAGTTTTGACGTCGTAGGAAACTATCCAAGAGACCTTAAAGGTCTAGCCGATGAGGAGTTGAACTCAAGACCTGTTATTCAAGAGGTAAATGGTATAACCAATCTACGACACTTGGGTGATAGAAAGGTTATACCATTTTTGTCTTTTTATTGGCACACACACACACACCCACACAGACACACACACCCGAGAAGAAGAGAGTTTTAACGTCGTAGGAAACTATCCCAACAGACCTTAAAGGTCTATCCGACGAGGAGTTGAACTCAAGACCTGTTATTAAAGAGGGAAATGGCATAACCAATCTACCACACTTGGGTGGTAGAAAGGTTATACCATTTTTCTCTTTTTATTGGCACAGACACACACACACGGGCGCACACACACACACACACACACACACACACACACACACACACACACACACACATGCGCGAGAAGAAGAGAGTTTTAACGTCGTAGGAAACTATCCCAAGAGACCTTAAAGATCTAGCCGACGAGGAGTTGAACCCAAGACCTATTGTTCAAGAGGGAAATAGCATAACCAATCTACCATACTTGGGTGATAAAAAGGTTATACCATTTTTCTCTTTTTATTGGCACACACACACACCCACACACACACACACACACTCGAGATGAAGAGAATTTTAACGTCGTAGGAAACTATCCCAAGAGACCTTAAAGATCTAGCCGACGAGGAGTTGAACTCAAGACCTGTTATTCAAGAGGGAAATGGCATCACCAATCTACCACACTTGGGTGATGAAAAGGGTATACCATTTTTCTCTTTTTATTGGCACACACACACACACACACACCCAAGAAGAGGAGAGTTTTAACGTCGTAGGAAACTATCCCAAGAGACCTTAAAGATCTAGCGGCGACGAGGAGTTGAACTCAAGACTTGTTATTCAAGAGGGAAATGGCATAACCAATCTACCGTACTTGGGTGATAGAAAGGTTATACCATTTTTCTCTTTTTATTGGCACACACACACACACACCCACACACACCCGAGAAGAAGAGAGTTTTAACGTCGTAGGAAACTATCCCAAGAGACCTTAAAGATCTAGGCGACGAGGAGTTGAACTCAACACCTGTTATTCAAGAGGTAACTGGCATAACCAATCTACCACACTTGGGTGATAGAAAGTGAGAGGCGGAAGTGAAAAATAGACCCGGTGGCCTCTACACCAAGACTATGCACAATGGCCTCATCATGGGGGATACACAATAGGGGCACCACCTAGCAAGATATGCGGCTAGGACGCATACATATACACAATGAAGCATGCCATGGAAAACAGTTTCAAGATCCACGCCCAAATGTGGAATGGGGTGGTCGGAGAATAAGTTGAGAGCAGTGGTGAATGAGTGAGAATGGGCTTGCTACTTGTGCATGTTAGTAAGGAAGATAATGAGGTAGGGGAAACTTGCGAGTATGCTCACTTATCATACAAGAGGTGGCGAATCCGCACACCTCAAGATGGAAGTAGCAAGATGATAGGAATATGAGATGGTGAGAGAGAGAGTGTTTGTATGGTGGTGAATCCGCACACCTTTACATAAGCAGAAAAAAAGGCAAGGAACAAGCATATACCATACTCACAATGAGATGTATCCAAAGCAACACAAAGTATGGCACCAAGACGGAGTGTGTTGATTGCTTGCAAAAGATGAATACAATAGGTAGCGTATGGCAGGAAAATGAGAAGGGGACAAGATCGTTGGAGGCATAATGGAGAGATGGGAGTTGATGGCGAGGAATATCATGAGTGTGTCCACCCTTCTTCTTCTTGAAATTGTGCCTTCAACCCTTAATTACAAGTGGTGTGGAGGTGTGGTGCTCATCTTTTGTGCATGGTGATGGTGATGATGATGGTGTTATGATTATGTGATTAGGGTTCATGCTACAAGCATGTAGCACAAGAGTGTGTATGGATAGGTGTGTGTGTGTGTGTTTTTAACTGAGCTCTCATGGCCTCCTTATATAGGGAAGGAGGGGAGGATTTAGCAATATTTCTATTTGAGGTGAGTGTCCCACTTTGGTGACTAGGAAAATGGGGTGCATGTGACTGTGGCTCCCATCTTGTCTCTTCATTATTTAAAATACCAGAGTCAATAGAGAGAGAAGATGAGAGAATGTGGGTAGGATGTAGAGGATAAGAGATATTTACAATAGTCTAGCTTTGGCTAGACATAAGCTTATTAGGGAGAGAAGAGAGAGGTAAGAAATTTACAAGAGAGATTGTCAAAGGTGGATAGTTGTTGATGAGGATGGATCCTCCAAAAATGGTGATAGAATCACTCTAGACTTGCCAAGACCTCATTAAAAGAGCCTTGTCTCTTGTAATCATGCTTGAAGACTTGTAGAACCATAGCCATTCTAGAGGGAAGAAAATTGGGGATGTCCTGTGTCACCATTACACGAGAAAACTGGGGTCCACTACAAAAATCATATCTCCGTGTTCATAACTCCAAAATTTTTGAAAAAACTTGAGCTAAAATTTGAGATCAGGAGCTACATCTTTCATGTTGAACGCTCCTTCAGATTCGGGGTTCTTCTCTACTTAAAAAATTTAGCCAAATAATGTATTATTTGTGGCTGCAAAGGTCTTTCGGTGGTCCCCTTTGAGTGGACTTCTCTCTTGCCTTCAAGTGTAAGCTCCTTCATGTGTATGAAAACATGACCTAGAGTTTTGAAAAGATTGACAATCATCTAGATGGAGGTATTATTGAAATTTGAAAGTGGGGTTGAGGTTTGAAAATGAAAACTAGTGAATAAAATATTTGGTAGGGTGGAATAATATATATACATGAAAAATATATTAGAAAATACTAAACTATATAATGTAATTTAGAATATATATATTTAATATTTAAGGTCAAAAGAGATATCAACAAAGAAAGCTTACTTATTTATGCTACATCATGATTGATTAGCATAAGTCTTATTTATTTAATAAAAGCTAAAACTTTTGTGAAAAAGGGAAGAAAAATCAAAAGTAGCTTATATAATAGGAAATATTTTGGTAAAAGGGCAAAGATATATGGGGGGGTTCCCATGCATGGAAAAGTTTTGACATCGTAGGAAACTATCCCAAGAGACCTTAAAGATCTAGCCGACGAGGAGTTGAACTCAAGACCTATTATTCAAGAGGAAAATGGCATAACCAATCTACCACACTTGGGTGATAGAAAGGGTATACCATTTTTCTCTTTTTATTGGCACACACACACAGCCACACACACACACACACACACACACACACACACACACACACACACACCCGAGAAGAAGAGAGTTTTGACGTCGTAGGAAACTATCCCAAGAGACCTTAAAGATCTAGCCGACGAGGAGTTGAACTCAAGACCTGTTATTCAAGAGGGAAATGGCATAACCAATATACCACACTTGGGTGATAGAAAGGTTATACCATTTTTCTCTTTTTATTGGCACACACACACACCCACACACACCCGAGAAGAAGAGAGTTTTAACATCGTAGGAAACTATCCCAAGAGACCTTAAAGATCTAGCCGACGAGGAGTTGAACTCAAGACCTATTATGCAAGAGGGAAATGGCATAACCAATCTACCACACTTGGGTGATAGCCCGGGGGATTCACCATGGAAAAATTACCGCACCACGTAAGTGTAGGGGAGGGGGGTTTTTTTACAAGTTACATAAGCGTATAAGTTAGGGTAGGCCCCCAATAATTTATCTCCTAAGCTTAAAAATAAGGGAGGGGGTATCATATTTAGGGGGGGCAGGGGGGAAGTGAGAAAAAGGAAAAATGAAAGGAATTTTTTGTGTTTGAAAATCATGGCTTCCCAAAAGAGTCTTCCCTCAAACTTGTGAGTCAATAGCTACCAAGATACATGCAACAACCAGCATTGCTTTGTATCAATTGCTTGTTTTGTTATTATAGTTCATTTGTTGAGAGATGAAACCTATAAAGAGTTTGTATATATGAAAATTTTTATGGAGAACTTAACACAACTTTATAACCATGTTTTTTGAGTAATTTAAATGGGTGAAAGTGAACAAGTACCTAGAGTGCAGGCTGAACGGGCACATAGTTTCAAAGTCAAACTAAGACACATTGAGGTTACATCTAGTTATGAACAAAAGTGGTTTCTTAGTACATTGTCAGTCACTATGCTACACGATCTTTGACTAGTTTTACTCAGTTGGATCATGTGAGACCTAAATTTTATACGTAAGATAGGGGTATGATAGTTTTTTGCATTGACTTTCGTATATGCGTAAAAAGGGGGCTCAGATTCCCTAATATGAGTCGTATATAGGGGTTTAATCAAAGTTGTCCGCTCATAGGTGGCGTCCCATTTTGTATATAGAGTGAATCCCCCGGGGGTGATAGAAAGGTTATACCATTTTTTTGTTTTAAATAGCGCACATACACACCCACACACACACACACACACTCGAGAAGAACAGAGTTTTAACGTCGTAGGAAACTATCCCAAGAGACCTTAAGGATCTAGCCGACGAGGAGTTGAACTCAAGACCTGTTATTCAAGAGGGAAATGGCATAACCAATCTACCACACTTGGGTGATAGAAAGGTTATACCATTTCTCTCTTTTTATTGGCACACACACACACACACACACACACACACACACACACACACACACACACACACACACCCACAGACACACACACACACACCCGAGAAGAAGAGAGTTTTAACATCGTAGGAAACTATCCCAAGAGACCTTAAAGGTCTAGCCGACGAGGAGTTGAACTCAAGACCTGTTATTCAAGAGGGAAATGGCATAACCCATCTACCACACTTGGGTGGTAGAAAGGTTATACCATTTTTCTCTTTTTATTGGCACACACACATACCCACACACACACACACACCCAAGAAGAAGAGAGTTTTAACGTCATAGGAAACTATCCCAAGAGACCTCAAAGATCTAGCCGATGAGGAGTTGAACTCAAGACCTGTTATTCAAGAGGGAAATGGCATAACCAATCTACCACACTTGGGTGATAGAAAGGTTATACAATTTTTGTCTTTTTATTGGCACACACACACACCCACACACACACACAGTCGAGAAGAAGAGAGTTTTAACGTCGTAGGAAACTATCCCAAGAGACCTTAAAGATCTAGCCGATGAGAATTTGAACTCAAGACCTGTTATTCAAGAGGTAAATGGCATAACCAATCTACCACACTTGGGTGATAAAAAGGTTATACCATTTTTCTCGTTTTATTGGCACACACACACACACACCCACACACCCGAGAAGAAGAAAGTTTCAACGTCGTAGGAAACTATCCCAAGAGTCCTTAAAGATCTAGCGGACAAGGAGTTGAACTCAAGACCTGTTATTCAAGAGGGAAATGGCATAACCAATCTACCACACTTGGGTGATAGAAAGGTTATACCATTTTTCTCTTTTTATTGGGGCACACACACACACACCCACCCACACACACACACACACACACACACACACACACACACACACACACACCCGAGAAGAAGAGAGTTTTAACGTCGTAGGAAACTATCCCAAGAAACCTTAAAGATCTAGCCGACGAGCAGTTGAACTCAAGACCTGTTGTTCAAGAGGGAAATGGCATAACCAATCTACCACACTTGAGTGATAGAAAGGTTATACCATTTTTCTCTTTTTATTGGCACACACACACACACCCACCCACACACACACACACCCTAGAAGAAGAGAGTTTTAACGTCGTAGGAAACTATCCCAAGAGACCTTAAAAATCTAGCCAACGAGGAGTTGAATTCAAGACCTGTTATTCAAGAGGGAAATGGTATAACCAATCTACCACACTTGGGTGATAGAAAGGTTATACCATTTTTGTCTTTTTATTGGCATACTCACACACCCACACACACACACACATATGTGAGAAGAAGAGAGTTTTAACGTTGTAGGAAACTATCCCAAGAGACCTTAAAGATCTAGCCGACGAGGAGTTAAACTCAAGACCTGTTTTTCAAGAGGGAAATGGCATAACCAATCTACCATACTTGGGTGATAGAAAGGTTATATCATTTTTAAATTTTCATGGCACACACACACACATACACCTGAGAAGAAGAGAGTTTAACGTCGTAGGAAAATATCCCAAGAGACCTTAAAGATCTAGCCTACGAGGAGTTGAACTCAAGACCTGTTATTCAAGAGGGAAATGGCATAACCAATCTACCACACTTGGGTGATAGAAAGGTTATACCATTTTTCTCTTTTTATTGGCACACACACACACCCACATACACACACACACACACCCAAGAAGAAGAGAGTTTTAACGTCGTAGGAAACTATCCCAAAAGACCTTAAAGATATAGCCACCCACGAGGAGTTGAACTCAAGACCTGTTATTCAAGAGGGAAATGGCATAACCAATCTACCACACTTGGGTGATAGAAAGGTTATACCATTTTTCTCTTTTTATTGGCACACACACACACACACACACACACACACACACACACACACACACACACCGGAGAAGAAGAGAGTTTTAACGTCGTAGGAAACCTTCCCAAGAGACCTTAAAGATCTAGCGGCCGAGGAGTTGAACTCAAGACCGGTTATTCAAGAGGGAAATGGCCTAACCAATCTACCACACTTGGGTGATAGAAAAGTTATACAATTTTTGTTTTTTTATTGGCACACACACACCCACACACACACACATACGCAAGAAGAAGAGAGTTTTAATGTCGTAGGAAACTATCCCAAGAGACCTTAAAGGTCTACCCAACGAGGAGTTGAACCCAAGACCTATTATTCAAGAGGGAAATGGCATAGCCAATCTACCATACTTGGGTGATAGAAAGGTTATACCATTTTTCTCTTTTTATTGGCACACACACACACACACACACCCACACACACACACACCCACACCGACACACACCCACACACACACACACACCCACACCGACACACACCCCCCCCCCCCCCCCCCCCCCCCCCCCCCCAAGAAGAAGAGAGTTTTAACATTGTAGGAAACTATCCCAAGAGACCTCAAAGATCTAGCCGCGACGAGGAGTTGAACTCAAGACCTGTTATTCAAGAGGAAAATGACATAACCAATCTACCACACTTTGGTGATAGAAAGGTTATACCATTTTTCTCTTTTTATTGGCACACACACACACCCACACACACACCCACACACACACACATACCCGAGAAGAAGAGAGTTTTAACGTCCTAGGAAACTATCCGAAGAGACCTTAAAGATTTACCCGACGTGAAGTTGAACTCAAGACGTGTTATTCAATAGGGAAATGGCATAACCAATCTACCACACTTGGGTGATAAAAAGGTTATACCATTTTTCTCTTTTTATTGGCACGCACACACACACACACACACACACACACACACACACACACACACACACACACACACACACACACACATACACATCAGAGAAGAAGAAAGTTTCAACGTCGTAGGAAACTATCCCAAGAGACCTTAAAGATCTAGCCGACGAGGAGTTGAACTCAAGACCTGTTATTCAAGAGGGAAATGACATAACAAATCTACCACACTTGGGTGATAGAAAGGTTATACCATTTTTGTCTTTTTATTGGTACACACACACACACCCACACACACACACACACACACACACCCGAGAAGAAGAGAGTTTTAACATCGTAGGAAACTATCCCAAGAGACCTTAAAGATCTACCCGAAGAGGAGTTGAACTCAAGACCTGATATTCAAGAGCGAAATGGCATAACCAATCTACCACACTTGGGTGATAGAAAGGTTATACCATTTTTGTCTTTTTATTGGCACACATACACACACCCACACACACACACATACCCGAGAAGAAGAGAGTTTTAACGTCGTAGGAAACTATCCGAAGAGACCTTAAAGATCTACCCAACTAGGAGTTGAACTCAAGACCTGATATTCAAGAGGGAAATGGCATAACCAATCTACCACACTTGGGTGATAGAAAGATTAAACCATTTTTCTCTTTTTATTGGCACACACACACACACACACACACACACAAACACACACACCTGAGAAGAAGAGAGTTTTAACGTCGTAGCAAACTATCCCAAGAGACATTAAAGGTCTAGACGACGAGGAGTTGAACTCAAGACTTGTTATTCAAGAGGGAAATTGCATAACCAATCTAACACACTTGGGTGATAGAAAGGTTATACCATTTTTCTGCTTTTATTGGCACACACACACACACCCAAGAAGAAGAGAGTTTTAACGTCGTAGGAAACTATCCCAAGAGACCTTAAAGATCTAGCCAACGAGGAGTTGAACTCAAGACCTGTTATTCAAGAGTGAAATGGAAAACCAATCTACGACACTTGGGTGATAGAAAGGTTATACCATTTGTCTCTTTTTATTGGCGCACACACACAAGAGACCTTAAAGATCTAGCCGACGAGGAGTTGAACTCAAGACCTGTTATTCAAGAGGGAAATGGAAAACCAATCTACCACACTTGGGTGATAGAAAGGTTATACCATTTGTCTCTTTTTATTGGCACACACACACACACCCACACACACACACACACCCGAGAGGAAGAGAGCTTTAACGTCGTAGCAAACTATCCCAAGAGACCTTAAAGATCTAGCCGAGGAGGAGTTGAACTCGAGACCTGTTATTCAAGAGGGAAATGGCATAACCAATCTACCACACTTGGGTGATAGAAATGTTATACCATTTTTATCTTTTTATTGGCACACACAGACCCCCACACACACACCCCCCCCCCAAGAAGAAGAGAGCTTTAACGTCGTAGGAAACTATCCCAAGAGACCGCAAAGATCTAGCCGCGACGAGGAGTTGAACTCAAGACCTGTTATTCAAGAGGGAAATTGTATAACCAATCTACCTCACTTGGGTGATAGAAAGGTTATACCATTTTTCTCTTTTTATTGGCCCACACACACCCACACACACACACACATACCTGAGAAGAAGAGAGTTTTGACGTCGTAGGAAACTATCGGAAGAGACCTTAAAATCTACCCGAGGAGGAGTTGAACTCAAGACCTGTTATTCAAGAGGGAAATGGCATAACCAATCTACCACACTTGGGTGATAGAAAGGTTATACCATTTTTCTCTTTTTATTGGCACACACACACACCAACATAGACACACATACACACCCGAGAAGAAGAGTGTTTTAACGTCATAGGACACTATTCCAAGAGACTTTAAAAGTCTAGCCGACGAGGAGTTGAACTCAAGACTTGTTATTCAAGAGGGAAATGGCATAACCAATCTACCACACTTGGGTGATAGAAAGGTTATACCATTTTTCTCTTTTTATTGGCACACACACCCACACCCAAGAAGAAGAGAGTTTTTACGTCGTAGGAATCTATCCCAAGCAACCTTAAAGATCTAGCCGACGAGGAGTTGAACTCAAGACCTGTTATTCAAGAGGGAAATGGCATAACCAATCTAACACACTTTGGTGATAGAAAGGTTATACCATTTTTCTCTTTTTATTGGCGCACGCACACACCCACACCCCCACACACTCGAGAAGAAGAGAGTTTTAACGTCGTAGGAAACTATCCCAAGAGACCTTAAAGATCTAGCCAACGAGGAGTTGAACTCAAGACCTGTTATTCAAGAGGGAAATGGCATAACCAATATACCACACTTGAGTGATAAAAAGGTTATACCATTTTTCTCTTTTTATTGGCGCACACGCACACACACACACACACACACACACACACACACACACACACACACACACACACACACACACACACCCACCCACCCAAGAAGAAGAGAGTTTTAACATCGTAGGAAACTATCCCAAGAGACCTTTGAGATCTAGCCCCTGACGAGGAGTTGAACTCAAGAACAATTATTCAAGAGGGAAATGGCATAACCAATCTACCTCACTTGGGTGATAGAAAGGTTATACCATTTTTCTCTTTTTATTGGCACACACACTGTAACATTTAATGGCCTAATCACTTATGTGTAGCGGAAGTTAGCATGAACATAGTGGGCATTTCATTAGAATAGATTCCTAATGAGAATTACAAGAGTGCTTGGGTGGAGAGAGCAACAAAAAGCATAACACCTAGTTAGATAGCACCAACAATACTTTCAAAAGAGAGAGAAATTAAGCTATTGACAACAGTTGAGGACCGGATTTTCATGGAGCCGGTCCCCCCTCCAAAAGGCTTTGTATTATGGTTTCTCCCATCAAGAGAGACATTGTACAATACAATTCTTTGTGTTCCTTCAAGACTAGCTAGTGCAATGAATATGGAAGCTTCATGCACTAAGCAAAACACTTAACAAACACAACTTGAATTATCCCCGTTCTCAGACCCAAGACCTCACACACCTTCGAAGATGGTGAGAGCTAGCAAGGTATGAGAGTAGATTGAGAGGAAGAAGGAGTATCTTACGAGAAAGATGTACATCTCCTCACATAATCACTCATATTAGCATAGCTTAACTTAGTAATTAGCTTGGTAGAGGAGATGAGCATGCATTGAAGCTTGGCTCTTGGTTGGATTTGCATCCACATGCCAAGAGAGTGTTGAGGTAGGCTTCTATCTCACAAGCTTGGAGTAGGTGATGAGTTATCCATTAAAGCTTGGGAAGAGAGTCTTCTCTTTCTTCACACATGAGATTGTGTGAGTGTGTGTGTGATAATGCCAAGCAAAAATCAGCCCCCTCTCTCTCTTGGGCGAGCCCCCTTGCTATTTGCTCTTCCTGCAACCTCATTGGCCCTCCCCAAGTCAAGCCAATTACAATTAAGCAGCATAAGTGATAGCCTTCTGACATGTGTCCCCCTTTCCCCTTTTGTGAGAGCTTGAGGTAATTAAATAATTAAACTAAACTCTCATTGGACCCCTTTGCCTCCTGGACAATAGGAATCAGGCAAGCCATGGGGCTCCTGAATGCTCATTGGACCCTTTGGGAGACTGCCCAATAGTCTTCTAGGAGACTTAATTCTTATTGGTTTCTTTTATTAAATGTTTTTAAATTAATTAAACTAGATTTACTCTAGCTTAATTCTCATTGGTCCACTTCAAGGGTCATCCAATAGGAATTGGGCACACCTTGTGGGCATCTGGGCTAGGGAGCTGACATGTGTCCCTAATTCCCTTTGTGTAAAGGGGCTTGTGTGTGTGTGTGTGTGGCTTTCTCTCTCATCCCCTAGAAGAAGGGCTCGCCCCCTCCCATGTAGGGATGTGCATTGACTTTGGAGAGCACACAAAGCATCCAATTCCCCCTAAGCTTTAACCCTTTGGACACAACCTTTGAATTTCGGAACCTTAGCATTTTGGAAGTCTTAATGGGCTGAAACTTAGGGTCTTTTTAGCCCATTGTTGCACATGGCTCTTTTGCAGATGGCCCCCCCTTTGGATCCCTATTTTCCCTCCTTTGGATCCCTACTGTGGCCGGTCTGCTAGCTTAACCAATATTCTAGCTTTTTCTCCCCTGGCACTTCCCCACATTAAGTGATCAGTTTAATATGAGAAAATCATTTAGGAGAATTAGATATTGATTATTATGACATTACCTCTCTCTTGAAATCATAGTCGTCCTCGACTATGGTGTAGAGAAGATAAAGCATATTCATGAGTCCTTTTCTTAGCGGGTAGAGGATCCCTATGTTACCCTATGACATCATTCCATAATGGATGACTAGTCCATTTGGCGCTTGAGAGCTTGAGGCTGCCGCAAGCATGTCTACACATCAGTCCTATCAATCTTCCGTAGTAGAGTGACAAGCTCTACTTGGTGTTTGGGAGACGTCGTCCCCACAAACTTTATCTAAGCATGCATACTACTTCATTTTTGTGCACAAATAAAAAAAAAGGAGAGTCTTATAAGACAAAAACTTTGTTCATCATTTTTTTAAAACATTTTGTACATTTGCTTACTCTTGGGAAGCATTGTAAGCATTGACAAGGTTTAGGTTATCCTTTAATTGTATGCCTTGCATCCATCTAGCATCTTCAAAAGGATAATTTTAAACTTAATAAGATATCGTCGGATAGTCTTACCGCCTCTTAGTACCTTGTCTTCATGTCGGAGAATGGACTCGGGCTGCAGCACCTCCTCTTGGTCCTTGATCTCCGGTGGGTCTTCAATAGTTGGTTCTTGAGGTGGCTCTCCTTTGTAAGGCTTTAATAGGCTCACATGGAAAGCATTGTGTATGAGCCAATGATTGGGCAACTTGAGTTGATAGGCCATCTCATTGATTGGCCTAAGAATCTGAAAGGGACCATAGTACCTTTTTGCTAGTTTAGCATAGTACTTTTGGTGGCCCGTAGGATTCTTGCCCGTCGTGTGCCTTAATCGAGCCTTTGGAAACTTTAACAAGACCCAATCATTTTCTTTAAAGGCTTGGGCTCTTCTATGCTTGTCAGCAGTAGCCTTTTGCCTTAGCTGTGAGATAGAGATAGCATCCTTAATCTTTTGAAAAGATTCTTGTAGGTCTCGGCTATACTCATCTGCAACGAAGATCTTCCCATGTACCTTAAGTAGCAAGGGACTTTTTGATCTTCCCTCAATTACCTCGAAAGGTGCTTTTCCCGTGGAAGTATGTACAGTGTTATTGTAAGCATACTCCACTAAGGGTAAGTACTTCTCCCATTGGGAGCTTTGATCTACTTCCGTTACATAGGCTTTTAGTAGATCGAGAATTGTTAGGTTAGCTATTTCACTTTGGCCATCCGTTTGTGGATAATAGGCCGAAGAGAAGTTTAGCCTTGTACCTAAATTCTCAAAGAGACCCTTCCAGAAATTACTGGTCATTCTAGGATCTCTATCCGACACTATGGACATTGGCAAGCCATGGTACTTGAAAATTTGTGAAATGAAGAGGGTTGCCATTTGATGGGCTTTGATAGTCTTTTTGACAGGTATAAAATGAGCTTGTTTACTGAACTTGTCTACTATCGTCCATATTCCCGTATTCCCATGGATAGACTTAGTCAATCCAAAGATAAAATCCATGGATATGCTCTCCCATGGTGAATTAGGGATTGGCAAGGGTTGAAGCAATCCAAGTTGCTTCCCTCTATCAAATTTTGTCTTTTGGCATACCACACATTTGGAAACATACTCTTGTATGTTCACTTTCATGGTAGGCCAATAGAAATATCTTTCTATTCCCTTTAAGGCAGACTGAATGCCTCTATGCCCCGCATAAGGTGGAGCATGAGATTCATACATTACTTTCTCACGTAGTGAGTTAGTAACACATAGTCTATTGCCATAGAGAAGATAACCATCTTGTAAAGTGAATGGTTCTTCTTTCTTCCCTAATGCCAGGGCTGAAATCACATCTCTAAAGTCGGGATCAATAGCGTACTCATCTATCATTGAAGATAGATCATTGTGAGTTGCTATGGAAACCGCATTCACTCTCGGCCGTCTTGAGAGTGCATCGGCTACTTGATTGTGCTTGCCAGCAATGTGAGCAATATGAAAATGAAATTGCGAAAGGAAATTTGCCCACCTCATTTTTTTGTTGGAGAGCTTGGTCTGCGTCATGAAGTACTTAAGACTTTGGTGATCCGTTCGTACAATGAAAGGAGTCCCCAATAAATAGTGCTTCCATGAGTCTAAGGCATGTAGAACTGCAAGGAGTTCCTTTTCGTATATGCCTAGAGCTTGCTCAACAGGGTCGAGCCTTCGACTCTCATAGCCTATGGCGTGCCCTTCTTGGAGCAAAACAGCTCCAAGGCAATCACCACAAGCATCACATTGGACCTCAAACGGTTTTGAGAGATCCGGTAGTGTAAGCACAGGTTGAGAGATAAGCTTTTCTTTAAGCTTTTCGAAAGCATTGTTCTCCTTAGCAGACCATGTATACCTAACGCTTTTCTTTGTTAGGTCATGTAATGGTCCCGCAATTTGTGAGAACTTTTCTATGAAGCGTCTATAGTATGCACACATACCTATAAAGCTTCTTAGTTCATGAAGATTCCTTGGTTTAGGCCATCCTTTTATTACCTCTAACTTGGATGGATTCAATTTGGATGCCATCTTGAGAGATAATGTGACCTAAATACTGAATCTCTTGCAAGAAAAATTCACTTTTCTTTCGTTTAACATTGTTTATTCTCTCTTAAAACTTGAAATATTACCTAGAGATGTTGCTTGTGTTCCTCCAATGAATTAGAGTAGATGATAATATCATCAAAGAACACTCCAGTGAAGGTTCGATGAGGCCTGAACAACTTCTCCATCAAGCGGTTGAATTGGCTGGTGCATTGGCCAGGACAAAAGGCATGACAATGTATTTGAAAAGACCAAATGTAGTACGAAATGCGGTCTTTACAATGTCTTGATCAACTATACTTATTTGATGATAGCCACTTTTTAGGTCAATCCTACTGAAGTAGGTCGATCCTTGTAGCTTATCAAATAGGTCTTCTACCCGTGGAACGGGAAACCTATTCTTGATAGTGATCCTATTTAGTACTCTATATTCGACACACATACGATATGTGCCGTCTTTCTTTGCACTAATAGCACAGGTGAGCAAAATGGAGATGAGCTAGGCCTAACCATGCCCTTCTCAACTAACTCATGCACTTGCGCATAATCTCCTCTTGTTGAGCTTGAGAAACTCTATAAGGAGGTTTGTTAGGCGGTGAACTTCCTGGAAGAAATTCAATTGCATGGTCATCATTACCTCTTTTAGGAGGTAGCTCACAAGGGTGTCGTCAATAAAAACATCATTAAACCCCTTGAGAAAATTGATAACTCTAATTCCTTTTGGTTGCTTTTATTTTCTTTGCTAAAGCATTAGGTTCATTTTTAGTAATCTTAACAAAAATCATGTACACGGAAATAGAGCTCTTTATTGACTTGTTGAAAGCTGGTGTATGTACAATGGGGATGGTGTTACCCATTTCCTTAGCATCTATATACATGTCTTTTTCCCTGAACTTAAAGGAGATTCTCCTTTCAAGAAATTTAACATCGGCAGCAAGGCGGTCAAACCATGGTGCCCCTAGGATTACATCCTCATGCTTGAGAGGAGAGATAAAGAAATCCTCTTTGTTCACATAGCTTTGGACATGAAGCCTCAATTTCCCGATTAAGGGAGTGACTGAAGCTTCTTGCCCCTTGAAGGCACTGTCTGCGGGTAGGATATCTCCCATCTCGTAGGATTGTATGCCTAGCTTGGTGGCCAACTCTATAGATATAAAATTGTGAGTAGAACCAGGGTGAAAGAGAATAAAAGCATCATGTTCTCTTACCTTTCCCCGAGCATGGCATAGAGGAGATCCTTTGTGAGTTGTTTGGTGAGTCTCCTCCTCTTGGATTTCAGCCAAGGAAGCTCTAGGAGGATCTTGGCGGTTGTTCTTTTGGGGACAAGCGCGGTACGCATGCCCTTGTTTGCCGCACTTGAAACACCGGTTATCCTTGCGATAACGCTCAAGCTCTTCAGGAGAGAGTTTGTTCTTACCTTGTAAACTCCCTCTCTTTAGCTTTGTTGGAGTTGCCCTTAGGAGACTTTTGGACATTTGTCCTTCCCTTAGGCTCATTGGAACCCTTGTTTTCTGGGGGCCTATTATTTCTTTTAACCCCCATTTGGAAATTGATTCTAGAGGCCACCATAGTATGGTGTATTACCCGCCGATATGGTACGTGGCCTTTGGGAGTTGACATACTCCGCCCATTTCTTCGGTTAAGCCTGCACAAAACTGTTGCTTTTGCTCTCCAAAATCCAACTTTTTGAAGACAGTGGCTTTGAGTTGTAAGTCCAAAAATTTGTCTACATATTTGTGGATGGATTCATTGGAGAGAGCTTTAAGCTTCGCCATTCGGTGAGTACTTATTGTCTTTTGCATCGATGGCCAAAAACTGCTTTATAATGGAAGCTCTTAAAGCCTTCCATGTTCGTGGAGCTTCACCATTGGCTCATAGCTAGACCACCATTGTCTGGCGGACTTTTGAAAGTGCATAGCTACATGGCGTAGCTTAGAGGACTCCGTGAAGCCCTCATCTCCAAACGCCTCATCGAATTGTTGGATAAAGGCCAAGACTTTTCCGTAGCACCAAAGGTACCATCATAGGTAAGGAAAGAGACGCTCTTTCCCTCCCTCTTTGAATTTCTTCAGCTTGGACGACCTCTTCCATGCGGCATAGGATTTCGTATGCCTCTTCTTTTTGATGTTCAATGGTTGCACCATCACTTTCTTCAGAAGGGAAGAATTTGAAGAAGGTGGAGAAGAGGGTGACCTCTTTCTCGCCTTTTCTTGTCTTGATCTTTGTCGTCTTCACCATAGCTTTCATAAGAGGAAGGAAAGAAGATGGAGAAGAGGGTGTCCTCTTTCTCGCCTTTTTCTTCTCTTGCTTTTTATCATCCCTCTTTTGAATTGTGGTGAGGAGAAGAATATGATGGTCTTCTCCGCTTTGGTGGTGATGGAGAGCGTTTAGCCCGCCGTCTTCGTGGAGCCATCTCCGTCGAGGTGGCGGGAGACTCTCTTCTTTCTCGTTCCTTCGGTGGAGGCTCTTGAGTTCTCCTTTGGGAAGGAGATGCATCATCAAGAAGTAAATTCTCGAGCCCTTCGTATGGATTATCTTCTTCTTCCCGAATCGGAGAGAGACCTCTTTTGGTAGTCTCACAAGGAGGCTTCCTAGGTGTTCTCTTGTCATGGTGATGAGCTTGGAGAATCCCGTGAGCACAGAGTTGCCGTTGCACTTCACTTTGGAGAGATGGATTGCCCATGGCTTGTTGAAGCCTAGAAACAAGATAGTTAACAAGCATTGAAGCATCATTAGTAGCTTGCTCATGAGCAAAATCAAAGTTATCAAACATTATTTCACTCTCTTTACTATTGTCAGCCATTCTAACAACTTTTAGGTGTAAACTTTTAGGTGTACTTTGGCACTTCAAGCCTAGTTGCTACTACTCCTCTTTACCCCTTTAGAAAAAGCACTCAAGCTACTGTACCCGCGGCTTGAATACCATTAATTGCAAGGAATAGAAGAGAGGGTCCTTCAACACCAAAACATCACCAGCTCCTGTCAAGCTTCTAATAGCTCAATAGTGGTTAAGCCATAGGCAAGCCCCGTAGGACTCCACTATTAAGACCATAGATCTCGACGGTGATGCCCCGTTAACTGCACAAAGGCAGGCGCACTGCAAGGCTGAAAAATCCATATTCTACTTACTCACATGCAATTAATAATACCAACCATTTGTAGCTAGCTTGAGGACCTCCCTTCTTGAGCAAGAAAAGAGAAACCTTGTGCTCTGATACCAATGTAACATTTAATGGCCTAATAACTTATGTGTAGCGGAAATTAGCATGAACATAGTGGGCATTTCATTAGAATAGATTCCTAATGAGAATTACAAGAGTGCTTGGGTGGAGAGAGCAACAAAAAGCATAACACCTAGTTAGATAGCACCAACAATACTTTCAAAAGAGAGAGAAATTAAGCTATTGACAACAGTTGAGGACCGGATTTTCATGGAGCCGGTCCCCCTCCAAAAGGCTTTGTATTATGGTTTCTCCCATCAAAGAGACATTGTACAATACAATTCTTTGTGTTCCTTCAAGACTAGCTAGTGCAATGAATATGGAAGCTTCATGCACTAAGCAAAACACTTAACAAACACAACTTGAATTATCCCCGTTCTCAGACCCAAGACCTCACACACCTTCGAAGATGGTGAGAGCTAGCAAGGTATGAGAGTAGATTGAGAGGAAGAAGGAGTATCTTACGAGAAAGATGTACATCTCCTCACATAATCACTCATATTAGCATAGCTTAACTTAGTAATTAGCTTGGTAGAGGAGATGAGCATGCATTGAAGCTTGGCTCTTCGTTGGATTTGCATCCACATGCCAAGAGAGTGTTGAGGTAGGCTTCTATCTCACAAGCTTGGAGTAGGTGATGAGTTCTCCATTAAAGCTTGGGAAGAGATAGTCTTCTCTTTCTTCACACATGAGATTGTGTGTGAGTGTGTGTGATAATGCCAAGCAAAAATCAGCCCCCTCTCTCTCTCTTGGGCGAGCCCCCTTGCTATTTGCTCTTCCTGCAGCCTCATTGGCCCTCCCCAAGTCAAGCCAATTACAATTAAGCAGCATAAGTGATAGCCTTCTGACATGTGTCCCCCTTTCCCCTTTTGTGAGAGCTTGAGGTAATTAAATAATTAAACTAAACTCTCATTGGACCCCTTTGCCTCCTGGCCAATAGGAATCAGGCAAGCCATGGGGCTCCTGAATGCTCATTGGACCCTTTGGGAGACTGCCCAATAGTCTTCTAGGAGACTTAATTCTTATTGGTTTCTTTTATTAAATGTTTTTAAATTAATTAAACTAGATTTACTCTAGCTTAACTCTCATTGGTCCACTTCAAGGGTCATCCAATAGGAATTGGGCACACCTTGTGGGCATCTGGGCTAGGGAGCTGACATGCGTCCCTAATTCCCTTTGTGTAAAGGGGCTCGTGTGTGTGTGTGTGTGTGGCTTTATCTCTCATCCCCTAGAAGAAGGGCTCGCCCCCTCCCATGTAGGGATGTGCATTGACTTTGGAGAGCACACAAAGCATCCAATTCCCCCTAAGCTTTAACCCTTTTGACACAACCTTTGAATTTTGGAACCTTAGCATTTTGGAAGTCTTAATGGGCTGAAACTTAGGGTCTTTTTAGCCCATTGTTTCACATGGCTCTTTTGTAGATGGCCCCCCCTTTGGATCCCTATTTTCCCTCCTTTGGATCCCTACTGCGGCCCGTATGCTAGCTTAACCAATATTCTAGCTTTTTATCCCCTGGCACTTCCCCACATTAAATGATCAGTTTAATATGAGAAAATAATTTAGGAGATTTAGATATTGATTATTATGACACACACACACACCCACACACACACACACCCGAGAAGAAGAGATTTTTGACGTCGTAGGAAACTATCCCAAGAGACCTTAAAGATCTAGCCGACGAGGAGTTGAACTCAAGACCTGTTATTCAAGAGGGAAATGGCATAACCAATCTACGACACTTGGGTGATAGAAAGGTTATACCATTTCTCTCTTTTTATTGGCACACACACACACACACCCACACACCCACACACACACACACACACAAGAAGAAGAGAGTTTTAACGTTGTAGGAAACTATCCCAAGAGACCTTAAAGATCTAGCCGACGAGGAGTTGAACTCAAGACCTGTTATTGAAGAGGGAATGGAAAACAGATCTACCACACTTGCGTGATAGAAAGGTTATACAATTTGTGTCTTTTTATTGGCGCGCACACACAAGAGACATTAAAGATCTAGCCGACGAGGAGTTTAACTCAAGACCGGTTATTCAAGAGGGAAATGGAAAATCAATCTACCACACTTGGGTGATAGAAAGGTTATACCATTTGTCTGTTTTTAT
This sequence comes from Adiantum capillus-veneris, assembly GCF_014529385.1. Taxonomy (NCBI): domain Eukaryota; kingdom Viridiplantae; phylum Streptophyta; class Polypodiopsida; order Polypodiales; family Pteridaceae; genus Adiantum; species Adiantum capillus-veneris. The sequence goes on from NC_140955.1 coordinate 2,451,504, forward strand.
TGGCACACATACACACACCCACACACACACACACACACCCGAGAAGAAGAGAGTTTTAACGTCGTAGCAAACTATCCCAAGAGACCTTAAAGATCTAGCGGAGCAGGAGTTGAACTCAAGACCTGTTATTCAAGAGGGAAATGGCATAACCAATCTACCACATTGGGTGATAGAAATGTTATACCATTTTTCTCTTTTTATTGGCACACACACAGACACCCCCAAGAAGAAGAGAGTTTTAACGTCGTAGGAAACTATCCCAAGAGACCTCAAAGATCTAGCCGCGATGAGGAGTTGAACTCAAGACCTGTTATCCAAGAGGGAAATGGCATAACCAATCTACGTCACTTGGGTGTTAGAAAGGTTATACCATTTTTCTCTTTTTATTGGCCCACACACACACCCACACACACACACCACACACACACACACCACACACACACACACACACACACACCACACACACACACACACACCCGAGAAGAAGAGAGTTTTGACGTCGTAGGAAACTATCGAAAGAGACCTTAAAATCTAGCCGCCGAGGAGTTCAACTCAAGACCTGATATTCAAGAGGGAAATGGCATAACCAATCTACCACACTTGGGTGATAGAAAGGTTATACCATTTTTCTCTTTTTATTGGCACACACACACACACCAACACAGACACACACATACACACCCGAGAAGAAGAGAGTTTTAACGTCAAAAGACACTATTCCAAGCGACTTTAAAGGTCTAGCCGACGAGGAGTTGAACTCAAGACTTGTTATTCAAGAGGGAAATGGCATAACCAATCTACCACACTTGGGTGATCGAAAGGTTATACCATTTTTCTCTTTTTATTGGCACAAACACACACCCACACAGACACACACATACACACCCAAGAAGAAGAGAGTTTTAACGTCATAGGAAACTATCCCAAGAGACTTTAAAGGTCTAGCCCACGAGGAGTTGAACTCAAGACCTGTTATTCAAGAGGGAAATGGCATAACCAATCTACCACACTTGGGTGATAGAAAGGTTATACCATTTTTCTCTTTTTATTGGCACACACACACACACACACACCCAAGAAGAAGAGAGTTTTGACGTGGTAGGAAACTATCCCAAGAGACCTTAAAGATCTAGCCGACGAGGAGTTGAACTCAAGACCTGTTATTCAATAGGGAAATGGCATAACCAATCTACCACACTTGGGTGATAGAAAGGTTATACCATTTTTCTCTTTTTATTGGCGCACGCACACACCCACACACACACACACACACACTCGAGAAGAAGAGAGTTTTAACGTCGTAGGAAACTATCGCAAGAGACCTTAAAGATCTAGCCGACGAGGAGTTGAACTCAAGACCTGTTATTCAAGAGGGAAATGGCATAACCATTCTACCACACTTGGGTGATAAAAAGTTTATACCATTTTTCTCTTTTTATTGGCGCGCGCACACACACACACACACACACACACACACCCGAGAAGAAGAGAGTTTTAACGTCGTAGGAAACTATCCCAAGAGACCTTTAAGATCTAGCCGCCGACGAGGAGTTGAACTCAAGAGCTGTTATTCAAGATGGAAATGGCATAACCAATTTAACTCACTTGGGTGATAGAAAGGTTATACCATTTTTCTCTTTTTATTGGCACACACACACACACCCACACACACACAAACCCGAGAAGAAGAGAGTGTTGACGTCGTAGAAAACTATCCCAAGAGACCTTAAAGATCTAGCCGACGAGGAGTTGAACTCAAGACCTGTTATTCAAGAGGGAAATGGCATAACCAATCTACCTCACTTGGGTGACAGAAAGGTTATACCATTTTTCTCTTTTTATTGACACACACACAGACACCCAAGAAGAAGAGAGTTTTAACGTCGTAGGAAACTATCCCAAGAGATGTTAAAGATCTAGACGACGAGGAGTTGAACTCAAGACCTGTTATTCAAGAGGGAAATGGCATAACCAATCTACCACACTTGGGTGATAGCCCGGGGGATTCACCATGGAAAACCAATCTACCACACTTGGGTGATAGAAAGGTTATACCATTTTTCTCTTTTTATTGGCACAAACACACACCCACACAGACACACACATAGACACCCAAGAAGAAGAGAGTTTTAACGTCATAGGAAACTATCCCAAGAGACTTTAACGGTCTAGCCCACGAGGAGTTGAACTCAAGACCTGTTATTGAAGAGGGAAATGGCATAACCAATCTACCACACTTGGGTGATAGAAAGGTTATACCATTTTTCGCTTTTTATTGGCACACACACACACACACACCCAAGAAGAAGAGAGTTTTGACGTCGTAGGAAACTATCCCAAGAGACCTTAAAGATCTAGCCGACGAGGAGTTGAACTCAAGACCTGTTATTCAAGAGGGAAATGGCATAACCAATCTACCACACTTGGGTGATAGAAAGGTTATACGATTTTTCTCTTTTTATTGGCGCACGCACACACGCACACACACACACACACACTCGAGAAGAAGAGAGTTTTAACATCGTAGGAAACTATCGCAAGAGACCTTAAAGATCTAGCCGACGAGGAGTTGAACTCAAGACCTGTTATTCAAGAGGGAAATGGCATAACCAATCTACCACACTTGGGTGATAAAAAGTTTATACCATTTTTCTCTTTTTATTGGCGCGCGCGCACACACACACACACACCCGAGAAGAAGAGAGTTTTAACGTCGGAGGAAACTATCCCAAGAGACCTTTAAGATCTAGCCGCCGACGAGGAGTTGAACTCAAGAGCTGTTATTCAAGATGGAAATGGCATAACCAATTTACCTCACTTGGGTGATAGAAAGGTTATACCATTTTTCTCTTTTTATTGGCGCACACACACACACCCACACACACACAAACCCGAGAAGAAGAGAGTGTTGATGTCGTAGAAAACTATCCCAAGAGACCTTGAAGATCTAGCCGACGAGGAGTTGAACTCAAGACCTGTTATTCAAGAGGGAAATGGCATAACCAATCTACCTCACTTGGGTGATAGAAAGGTTATACCATTTTTCTCTTTTTATTGGCACACACACACACACCCAAGAAGAAGAGAGTTTTAACGTCGTAGGAAACTATCCCAAGAGATGTTAAAGAACTAGAGGACGAGGAGTTGAACTCAAGACCTGTTATTCAAGAGGGAAATGGCATAACCAATCTACCACACTTGGATGATAGCCCAGGGAATTCACCATGGAAAAATTACCGCACCACGTAAGTGTAGGGGAGGGGGGTTTCTTTACAAGTTACATAAGCGTATAAGTTAGGGGTAGGCCCCCAATAATTTATCTCCTAAGCTTAAAATAAGGGAGGGGATATCATATTTAGGGGGGGCAGGGGGGAAGTGAGAAAAAGGGAAAATGAAAGGAATTTTTTGCGTTTGAAAATCATGGCTTCCCAAAAGAGTCTTCCCTCAAATTTGTGAGTCAATAGCTACCAAGATACATGCAACAACCAACATTGCTTTGTATGGGGATTTAACATTTGCAAGTTTTTCATTTCAAGTTTTTTTGACAGTTTTAGCAATCTTTAGAGTTTTTTAAACCAAATATGTGTCATAGCATAAAGTATCTATTTAATGTAATTTTCAATCGTCATAAGACTCCATATATGTGTGGTTGACGGAGAGAGAAAGTATAAATTCTAGAGAGATAGTATTTATGCGAGTTACCATTGGAAGAAGAGATCATAAATCCTTGAGAGAGAGAGAGAGAGAGAGAGAGAGAGAGAGAGAGAGAGAGAGAGAAGAGAGAGACTTCTCTTCTAGAGAGAGAAAGTAAAATCATAGAGTTGTATATCACTACACAGAGAAAGAGAGAGAGACCGAGAGGACATAACGACGGAAAAAATGTAAACAAATAAAATCACCATTTCACATCTCATGCCATTAGAGTCAAATATGCTCGCAAGGCATGTGATTAGAGTCAAATAATCCACAGCATATAAACATGCGATAAAGTAAAAAATCATGCAAAATAGAGACAACACTAATTTCAGAGTTAAATATAATCCACAACATATATAAATGTGATGAAGTCAAAAATAATGCCAGATAGAGACAATACTATTTTCCCCAAGCAATTGCTTTTTGAAACAACGTAAGTTTGAGGATGTAAGTACATTCACAAAACTACCACATGATAAGATCAAAATTAGAGTACAAAAAAGGATAGTCGCCATAAATGTAATGGTCACTCTAAAAGGCAAGTAATTTGCTCCCAAATAGCTTGCAAGATGCTTCATATCTTTTTCTTGAAATTTGAAATCCTTTGCTGCATAAACAATGTTTTTTCAAGATAAATAATCACAAGTATAATAAACCAAAATAAATACAGAAACACACTTTCATATCATAGATCAATATTCTAGTTGAGTGAAAGAAGCATACCAAACCAGTTGTAATTAAATGGAGGGAGAAATCCTCCTTGGTTGTTAAAGAATAAAAGCGATGTCCATTGGTGAGAGGGTTGGCTGATGAATAATCATGTGCTCCTTAGGTTCAAGTCCGAGCACTTTTGTGTACACATAGTACATATGTTTGCATGCCAAAAAGGATTTGTTGGTATTCTCTCGCTTCTGAAAATCCAGACACGTGCATGTTGGACTCTGTTTTATATGAATCTCATAACTATTTTCAGTGAGAACTCGGAAAATTACATGCTCTTGAGACCTTTTCACTTCATCCAAAAATATAATTGTCATACTATTACATGCTTCCAATTTCTTCATGGCCTCTTTAGAGATTCCATGCCTCCACTTTTTCTTCCTCGAGCTGCCACCACCTTCTTTGCAATCGCCAGCAAGAGGTTGTGGATTTACCATTGAATTCTCTGTCCGAAATCCACTCTGATGCAGCGCGGTAAGTTCCTGTGTGGAGATATCTGTCCCTCTTGCTACTGGCCAAACATTTGGAGCAGGAGGTAAATCTTTGGCTTGTCTTTTGATTGATTGGGTATGCAAAATATCATGATTACAAAACCATAACCATTGCTCGATTGTTTTACCCTTGAACATTCTTTCGGACCATATACATGGAGCAACAAGACCAATTCAGCGACTATGCAAGATATTGTCACAATTTTTTCTCCCTACTGTTCCAAAACATTTTCTTTGACTTTGAATGGGCATTCTCCTGAGGGCCCACTGAGTGCGTGGCACATCACTCTCAAACACATTGTTTCTTTGAGATGACAAAGGTGTGGTTGTTTCTTTTTGAGATCCAATATCATCATCACTGTCACTAATTTGCAGTGGAATGCTAGAAATACCTGGTCCTTGGGTATCAAATTTGATTTTTTTTGGTTGACCGCGATGGTTTCGTTGCTTAGATTCCATGACATATTCCGGCCGATGGGAGCTACTTGTTCCTGTTCTGCCCCTCTTTTTGCGTTGTACTGTTTCTTTGTCTCCATGCAAAATTGGCTACGTATACATGGGAGTCCCTGCAACAGCCTCGTGTAATAGATGGGCCACGTTGGTTGGAGTTGGAGTTTGCTGAGATTCAACTCGAGAAAGCAAGGTCTCCATTGTGGGACCCGTTCCTATATAACGCCCAGTAGTATATCCCAGACGCTTTGCACATTGAATATATGAGTTTATAACATCTGTTACACATGCATCATACAAGGATATTTTTCTCTTTCCACCTTCACCTGCTAACCAACTGGCATGTACACTTTCTGATAAATTAACATTGGGAATTTGTGCCCGCTCCCACGGACTTAGACCACCCTATGAAATGCAAAAAAACATGAATTAAAATTTATAAATTTCATGTATGAAAAGAAATTTTTCTAAAAATATAGATTGTCATAAAGGTACTTACATCTGTTCCAATTCCTCCCCAGTGTGAAATTCGTTGCTCCCACCATTTAAACCATCTGCTCACTCTTGTGATGCTCTCTGTAGATAGATGTTGTCTCCACCACTTTTGAATTGAAAGTGCCTTTTGAGATGCAAGCACAATGGTCTTACAAGCTCTCCATTCCTCACACATATCAATGTGTTGATTTGTTAGATGTTGAGGTATCCACTTTTTAGCATATTTGTGGAGACTCTGCTCTCAATGAAATAGGCATGATCGTTCACGTCCCTCCATGATATTATCTGGCCCGCCATTGAAGACTGTTCGAATAGCATTCCAATTTGCACCAGCTTCATCAGACATAAAACCTGCAAAGTCAGCTGCACCATGTCCGTACTTTTCCATTTTTGAATTAAGGCTCTCCCAAAAAATAACTTGAGTCTTTGCATCCTCCTCTTTAGTTTCACATATAGCATTTATTTGTAGTGATCGTATGCTGCAAGATATTCAACATAAACATTTTCACACATCTTCTTTTATTTAATGATAAAAAAATACGAGATATTTAAATACTTAAAGATTACCTTGGATCATAAACTGAGCATGACATTGTTGCCCATCCATCTATTCTATGGGTAAAATCAAAATGTACCCACGCATTTCTCAAGTCACCAATTTCAGTTCTTTTCATCCGATTTACTAGATCAATCCCAAAACTTGGTCCTTTAGTGGACATTTTAAATAGGAAGCACTTGTCATCCTCTTCACCCTGTCCAGGAAATCTACTCCCATGAAAAAAAGGAAACATGCACTTTTTTTGAAGCAATAAAATATTATCATATCCATCCCCAATAACAGCACCTTGACTCTTCCTCTCCTTTGAAACAATTGAAGAAAACCTACACGATGCATCACAAGAAGGCTAAATTTATAATAGTTAAAAAATTAACAAATTCAAGGAACCAAATTGAGTTTTCTTACCCTTTGGTTTGAACCAGTGGCATCATTTCTTCCAAAAAATCATTGAATTGTACATCGGATGTAGATTCAGCTTCCTCACCAATCAAGGAGTGAAGAACAAGTTGTTGAGCCACCAACATTTGAATTTTTCTTGGGCCACCCTTTTCTATTTTTAGTACTGCACCTACCAGTTTCCGCACTCTTGAAATAGCAGCCCTAGAGGTTCCTGCCTTGACATTATGACAATGTTTACCAACATGTATTGCCAGTCGCGACATTGTACCATCTCTAGGCAAAACATAATAGATTTTGCAGGGACAAGCAGCAACACAAGTAACAACCTTCTGACAATAATGACAAGTTATTGTTGTATTCTCTTCCATTGCAAGGTAGTCCTTTTTCACCTGTCTGTTCAAATATCCATGATAATCTCTACTATTGAATTCTTGTTCCTTAATATAATGAGGACACGTTGAATAATTGCATTGCATGAATCCCAAACAGTGGCTTAGACGAATTGTGCATGCTATTGCCATGGTTGTCACAGATGGGCGAGTCCACAAGTGACCATCAAAGCGTTGTTCCATCCCTGTCATTCGTTTTGTTTTATCTTGAGTCGCAGGTAACTCAAAACACAAATTTCCATCATAATGTTGTGGAAGTTCAGCAACTTGCAAAGAAGCTCCTCATAATGTTAACAGATCATTTAACTTTTTTGCCCCTGGATTTTGTTGAATCCAAATGACGATTGACTGAGTTTTGAGCTGTCCTATATCCTCACCACTACTTTCAAGATGCACAATGCTTAAAACATCTTCAGATATCTCTTTGTCATTTCCTTTCTCATTGTCAGATACCTGTATAAATGTGTTTGAATGAAGCATCTCAAACAAGCTCGAAAAAGAACCATCTATTAAGAAATGCTGATGACCTTCTATATCCCACTATGGTTGCAGCAAGACTTTTTTTAGGCCACAATCACTTTCAATAAGAGCAGATAGTGACTGAAAATGGCAAGATGGAGGCAGTAAACTCTGCAAATAGTAAGCACTAAGCAACAATGAGTTTCCCTTCAACTGAATGTCGTGGTTGACTATCTGACCACCAACCTTCCAAGTTATTGTTACTTTCATGTTGGACATATTCTCTCAAGCAACAGATTACAGGGTGGAGATGCGAGAAAACTGTGGTGGATTAAGTGAAGGTGGTGAAGGTTAATGAAAGTTAAAGATAAAGTGAAGGTTAATGAAACTGGTGAAAGTTAATGAAAGATGTGAAGGTTAATGAAAGTGAAAGATTGGTAGATAGACGAAAAGACAGTTGTGAATGTTGAGGGGCCATTTAATTTCTAAATGGTGGTTCAAGGATTGCATTTAATGCAGTCTAATAGTGTCTCCATCTTTTGTGTTGTGTGTGTGTGTGTGTGTGTGTGTGTGTGTGTGTATATATATATATATATATATATATGATTGTGTGAGTGTGTGTATAAAAAACATAACATTCTATATGACTGACTTTGTATAAAAAACGTAGCAATTTTTTTAGTTAAGTTATATATATGATTCCATCTTGCCATTTTATATATATATGTGTGTGTTTTTGGTAGTGTGTATATATAATTATTTTAGTTAAGTTATATACATTACTGTGCGTGTGTATAAATGATTTTGTGGGTGTGTGTAAACAACGTAGCATTTTTTAAGTTAAGATATTTAAGTTGAGTGTATGTGCACATAGTTTAAGTTAAGATATTTAACGTAGCATTTTTTAAAATTAAGATATTTAACGTAGCATTTTTAAAAATTGAGTGTATGTGCACATAGTTTAAGTTAAGATATTTTTAAGTTGAGTGTATGTGTATTTTTTTAAGTTGAGTGTATGTGCACATAAGATATTTAACTGTGCACATAGTTTTTCCATTTTGTGTGTGTGTGTGTGTGTGCATAACTTAACTTTAAGAATGCTACGTTTTTTATACATACAAACACATACAATCATTTTTTTAAATATATGGTTGTGTGTGTGTGTGTGTGTGTGTGTGTGTAAAAAACATAGTATTTTTTTAGTAAAACTATATATATGAATCCATTTTGTGTATATCTTTGTGTGTGTATATACATATATATATAGAAATGAATGTGTGTGTGTGAGTGTTTATACCACAATATCATTTTTGTAATATATGGTGTGTGTGAAAAAAGTAGTAGTTGAGATGAAAGTGGAGTGAAGTTTAAATGGAGTTTTAATTGAGATTGAAGTAGAGTGAAGTGAAAGTGAAGTTTTTCTGTGAAGAAGGAGATGAAAGTGGAGTGAAGAGAAAGTGGAGTTTTGTTGTGAAGAAGAAGGAGTAAGAGAAGACAAGGTACTGTGTGTGTGTAGATTTTCTACTCACGTGTGTGTGTGTGTGTGTGTGTGTGTGTGTGTGTGTGTGCGCGTGCTTACCTGCGCACGCTCGCCCGATCCACCGGAGGAGGTCCAATGGAGCTCATATTGGAGCTCCATTGGACCTCCATGGGGGAGCTCCAATAGGAGCTCCATTGGACCTCCTCCATGCCTTGAAAAGCATGGTGAGAGGGCAGCGCGCGCTGCTTTCTCACCATGCCTTTCAAGGCATGGAGGAGCTCCAATGGAGCTTCCATTGGACCTCCTCCGGTGGATCGGGCGAGCGTGTGCAGGTAAGCACACACACACACACACACACTCACACACACACAATGATACACACTTGCATACACACACATCAAAACACTTGCACACATAGCACAAACACACACACACAGTCATGTATACGCACACACATTACACTTGCATACACACACACACATACATACATACACCCACATATATAAACACTTGCATTCACAACATCAACACACTTGCATACATATACACATACACATATAAACACTTGCATTCACAACATCAACACACTTGCATACATAGCACACACACACACACAATCATGCATACAGACACACACATATTAGACTTACATTCACACACACACACAATCATGCATACATCCACACACACACACACACATATAAACACTTGCATTCACACACATCAACACACTTGCATACACACATATTAAACACACTTAGAGTAACAATTACAATGATGTAAGAACAGGTCGTTGTAGAGAAGAGGTATACAAATGTCAAAGTGGATTTGTATTTTTCCTTGCCATGAGCAAGTTGAGAATGGTTTTTTTTTTATAATTTGCATTTTACGCCGTTATGCTGCCAAAATTTAGAATTTTATATTTGTATTGTCAAGCATATACACACATACACATATATAAACACTTTTATTCACAACATCAACACACTTGCATACACACACATATTATACTTACATTCACACACATAATCATGCACACATCCACTTGCATACACACACATACATACATACATACACCCACATATATAAACACGTGCATTCACAACATCAACACACTTGCATACATACACAGATACACATATATAAACACTTGCATTCACAACATCAACACACTTGCATACATAGCACAAACACACACACAATCATGCATAAAGACACACATATTACAGTTACATTCACACACACAATCATGCATACATCCACACACACACACATATAAACACTTGCATTCACACACTTTAACACACTTGCATACACACTTACAGTAACAATTACAATGATGTAAGAACAGGTCGTTGTAGAGAAGAGGTATACAAATGTCAAAGTGGATTTGTATTTTTCCTTGCCATGAGCAAGTTGAGAATGGTTTTTTTTTTTAATTTGCATTTTACGCCGTTATGCTGCCAAAATTTAGAATTTTATATTTGTATTTTCATTGCTAAGAAGATTTTTGTTGTTTGTGGTTAATAGATTATGGCTCGTACACCATCTAAACGTGGCAGGACAGGTATCTCTCAAAGTAAGTTCAAATACATTAAGCTATTTGTTTTCTTTTCTTTTGTCTCATCATACTCACTAAACTATTTGTGTTCTTATTGTCTTTTGCTTGTAGGAGTAGGATACACATTAAGGTCTGGCACTACAGGGCATAGGGCCAATGCATGATCTTCCATTGCTTCTTCCAATGTCCATCGAAAGGAGGATATTTTGGGTGATGTGCATGAAGAAGAGGATATATTGAGTGATGTGCATGAAGAAGAGGTGTTCATAGATATTCATGCTACACAAGGTGAATTGGTGGCTCACAGCGTGTCTGAAGCAACAACAATTGTTGCTAAACCTCCCGATCATCCAACAGTATTCGGAAAGGATGTTCATGGTCGAATATTGGAGGAGATTGTAGAGGGTTTTATTGTAAAGAGAGGTGGGGAACCTCCTCGAATTCCTCTTTGCAGATTGATGGAAAATGAAGCCATTAGAGCGGTGGGTCCAGGCACTGAGGGCTTGGTGAAAAGGTTTGAGATGTCTGGATAAAGTGTGCTTGGAGCTCCATTTCTTGTGTCATTTAAGAAGCCAGGCCATGATCAACATTATGTTTCCGACTTAGACAAAGATGAATGGGGGCCTATTTGGCGAGAAATAAGCGATGATTTTGATAATTCCCTTCCCATTGAGTGGGAAGACTTAAGGGGAAAAAAATTTATCGTTTGGGATGGTAATCACCGTTTGAAAACTTGGATGCGCTTAATAAAAACACGTAAGTGATTTCTTTTTTGTTTAATGTAAAGTTGACTTGTATTACTCTATGCTTTCTAATTTTCTTTTTTGTTGTTGTAGAATTTTCAATGATAAAGTGGAGACATTGTTCTGTGAAATGTCAATTTGTCTTTGTTGATAGAAGTGCAGAGGGGGAGCTTATGCTAGCTTTGCGCTCTCAAAATGAGTAAGCACATTTGTTGTTTTGAACGTTATTGCTATTACTTTATCGATGTCATTCTACTGCCATTTAATTTAAGATATTGTGGTTTAGGATTGGTAGAACCACTGTGAGCACAAATTTTGGGCAGGAGATCTTCTTGTTCCAAAAACTGGCTGTGGCAAGCAAAGATTCTTTAATGAAAGACTTTCCCCAAGATTGGATTCGATGGATAGAGGTAAAGCTTGCTTGTGAGAAGAAGGCATCTAAAGGGAGTTGGTACAACGCTCCTGCTCTTTTATTAGCAATGCTCATATGGAAGGTATATTTTTTTGCCTTAAAGTACACTTTTTATGTAATTTCTAAAGCTTGACATTATTTTGTAAAATCTTACTTTTTTTTTTCATTTGCTCTACAAAAGGAAGACTTTGACTTGTCTCTTATCAAAGAGATGCAAGAGATCAATGATCCCTCGATTTCACTGCCAGAAAAGGAAATGGTTGCTCGAGGAAGAGTAGAAAAAATATTCAAAGAAAGAGCTTATAAGGTAAACACTTTCTTTTCTCACCGTTTATGTTTGAATTTCTACAAAATTGTAAGTTGACATGTCATTTGAATTTGATATATTTGATTGAAAAATTGATTTGATTTGATCTCGTGTTAATGTAACATAGATGTTGGCCGTTGCCAACCCCGCCAATGGCCAAGGGTTCTTCTCTTTATTATTTAACTTCAATTGGATAAGAGAAAAGGATCAAGTGGGCCTTACAAGAGACAAAGTCCACTCTTTGGCAACTTCTAAAATATCACCAGAGAGGTAATAATTTTTGGATAAAAAATACACATGAAATCATCAAATGAATCAATGCATTTATGGTTTGTTTATTGTTTGCTCTATAGGAAAAAGGAAATATTGCACTCTTTGATGCATTGCCGTGTAGATGATGTTACTTCTGAGCGTTATATTAGTGCAATGAAATTTAGAATGTACTTGCGTAAAGAGTGGTATTGGGGAAGTATCTTGAAGCAATGCTTGAGGATCAAAGGGAAAATGATTGAAGAAATGCCGGAGGGCTTTGAAGCATGGTTTCATCACCAATTGAGGGACCACATTGATAAAGCTTTTGTGGAGCTTTGGAGTAAGCTCAACACAAAAGAGTCGGATGAAAAAATTCCAGAGCTTATGGAATCTTCAAGGAGAGTATTATTCAGGTAATACAATTGATATCTTTATGGTTGTTATTCTATTTTTTACTTAGAGTTTGTATAATAAATAAGTCACTTAGGAAAGGATCTCAAATAAAGTTAACTGCATTTTATGTAGATGGCTAATTCAGCTTTACGATCAAAATTTGTTGGAGAAGTTGCCAATTGCTGTTGAAAGTTGGAGGGACCTCTCTTGTGAGGAGTGTATGTATCCACTATGGAGGAGAGATTATGGTTTGATTGCTTGGGAAATTGAGTATTACCCTTGGTGGCTAGATTACACTCAAGGCACCTACCCACGTGATGAAGGGAACTTATATAAAGGTTATTTTTGGCATTTATAAAAACTACAAAATTGTTAAAGTGCTCATACTATTTAGATTATGTTTGTGAGAAATATATTTTTGTTTGCTTTAGAGCACGTTCTTGAAAGAAATGAAAATGGTATTGAGGAGATTGGCTCAGCTTCCAAGAAAGCCACCTCTTCGAAAAGAGTAAACAATAGTACAATCTCCTCTATAAAGAAACGATTGGATTTTGTTAGATCCAAGAAGCCCAAGAAGTCTCCCAAAAAGAACCAAAAAGGTGCTCAAGGCTCCACAGGTAAACTTGCTTGTATAGATATCTAGCTGTCACTTTCTTTCTACTCAACAATTCTTGATGAAATATTTTATTTTCTGATTATGCAGTGCCTTCCATAGATTGTGATGTGAACGTTATTGGGAACATGCTAGATGTTTACAAAATTTCTCTCGATGATGAGAAATGGTAAACACATGTGAAAAGAAAGACTAACTATGTGTGGTGTGTTGTGAATGTTTGAAATACATTTATTTGATCGTATGCAGGATCTTGGATTTTCTTCATTCAGCCCATGTTGATGGGGAAAAGAGCAATGAAGTGGCCTCTCTTTTGTTTGCGGATTTTCCAACAAACTTTAAAGTTGAAAATTTTTCAGAGAACGAGGTATGTATCCTTCAAAACCACAATGGACAGTCTATGATAGTTTTGGAACTTTAATTAAATTAACAATGCGTATTATGAAGGTCCCTCCATGGAATCAATTCTCTCGAAAATTAAGTAAGAAAGTGGCCGTAATAGCTTCAAAGTATGTGGCAGACAATGGGTGGTACATCACCCTAAGCTCCACTGATCACTTTGGCATTGTGTCTAGCCATGCCATTGAGATGGGATTCAAAATGATGCACACCATCCTTATTTTGATCCCCGATGGTTATGTGCGAAAGACCATTGAGATTGAGAGAGTAAGTAAATTTATTTGTTGATTGAAAGGCATGCTTGTAGTTTTCTTCAATTAGATCACATTCTAATTGTAATTTGTAGGTGGAAACACTATTGCTAGGATTGTTTTATCGTAAGGGTCAACGTCCTATCTACGATCGACGAGATGGAGAGAGCGTGGACAACAACTCTTTCGATGCCAAGTCTGGAATACTGGTGGAGCGCGCCGACGGAGAGTACATTGGAGGACATACTCTTAGAGGTGCCGTCGAGCGTAGCCTTGACTTCTTTCGGTAAGAATATATGATTCCTACTATGCGTTATTGGACTATGTTACATAAAGTAAAAATACGCATATTTTTTGCTTTTTTTAGCTGGCTTATGCGGACATTTACCGTGGAGCACACCTACATTGTTGATATGTTTTCTGGATGTGGTGGCTTGGGCAATGTTTGCGTTGAGTTGTCTAGACACTGTCTCTGCATAGATAGTGATCCAGAGGTCTTCCATCAACATCTTTCACGCTTCAAGGCTCCATGTGTACGTGCTATTTCAGCAGTTGATGTAGATAGCGATGAGGAGACTGATTGGCAACAATATGAGCCCGGACCACATTGCCCTTGATTGACATCAACATTGGTATTATCTATCATTTTTTCTAGTTTGTGATTTTTATGGAACGACGTGTGACCATGGTGTTTGGGTGCCACTTTTTTGGTATTACTGAAGACATGTTGTTGGTGTTGATCGTCCTTATCAATTCAGCCATGACTTCATATTTATTATACTAGATAGAAGTTTGTTGAGAGCTTTGGATTTACCAAAGTAATATACCAACATATGCTTTTTTGCTTATGTAATTTCTTCTTCCCGTGAGCATTCGCTGCTGCACGGAAGCAAGTATGGAATGGGAATTTTTTAAGTTTGAATTTTCATACCGTTATGCTGCCGAAATTTTGATTGCTTATCAATATAATCATGCTTTTTGTTCATGTTTGAAAACATAATCATGATTTCACGTATACAGAAAAGTTAGTCAAGCTTCACGGAAGCAAGTATGGAATGGGAAATTTTTTTGTTTGTATTTTCGTGCCGTTATGCTGTCGAAATTTTGATTGCTTGTGAATATAATCATGCTTTTTGTTCATGTTTAGAAACATAATCATGGTTTCATGTATACACAAAAGTTAGGCAAGCTTCACGGAAGCAAGTATAGAATAGGAAAGCTTAACAAAAGTTAGGCAAGCTTTCACAGAAGCAAGTATGGAATGGTTTTATTTTTATTTTTCACTTTGTTATGCTGTCAAAATTTCATTTGCTTGTCAGTATTTCTTTACACTGTCGGTCTAAGAATATATATAGTTATATATATAATATTTATATTATATATATATAATATCTTTTTATTTATTTATTTATATGTGTGTGTTTATGTACGTAAGGAGATCTTCAACTCGGTAAAGTGTTTTTAAGTACTTGTTTATACAATATATATAGTTATTTATATGTGTGTGTTTATGTACGTATGCAGTTCTTCAACTCAGTAAAGTGTTCTTAATTACTATTTTATATGCAAGAGTCTATGCGTGTATGATTACTTTGAGGTCTTCGCCCAAACAAGTACAACCATCAATATTTTTTAGATTCCTAGTTTCAAATTGGCTTATTAGGCATTCATCCTTGTTTGCAACAACACCTACATGGACAGGAAAGTATATTCTACTAAAAGTAGGGTAAATACTAAAGACATGCTCATCTTTTTCTTACATTATATAAAAAACTCACATAATTTTTCTTTACATTTGGCTTTCAAACAGCTTGTAGTTACATTTGACGGTTCAGTTTAGCTACAAGATATCAACAATACCCTAAATTATGACAGATCTTGAAAATGTGTTAGTAGACCAGGCCGATTAAAAGTATCACAGCTACTTCAATAATAATAAGTCAGACAGAGACATATGAATTATTCTCGCCAAGGCACTGAAGAGTGGAACACCATCATATAGTCAAAATAAGCATCATATAATTAAAATAAGTTGTTTACATGATTAGGTAGGGAATCAAACCTGCACACACACACACACAGTACAACTTGCATCACACTAGTACAATTTATCATGTGCTAGTGCATATTTATTTAACTATATTATTTAGTGAATAATTATTTAAATCTTGCCTCAATCTTCAACCACATTAGAGCCAGAGATGTCGACCAGGTTGATTGTGCGTTTGCAGACAAGAAAATGGTCAATCTCCGCCTGTAAAGCGGCCCTTTGAGAGCTATCTATGTACCCCCATGTCTCCCACTTGCCCAGAGCTTCTCGCATTGTCTCAAAGCCATCATTGAGTTCCTGGTTTCCGGTGTTGCGAGCTTGATTAAGGTGGTTGAACATCCGGATCGCCTTGTTTGTGTCACGCTCTCTCTGTGTAAACGTCTTCTTTTCTTCAAGGGGTGCGTTGGGGGGGAGTTTGTGAAGCTCTTCATGGATTTTTGCAACTACCTCATTACCAGTAGTTGCATATCCTATAGGCATTGTATAAGTACAGGGAAAATGAAAAAATCTCTCTTGATTAGCACCTCCGATTCACTTGTGCAGCATATGGTGCTTGCCTTGTAACATTTATATAGGCTAAAGCACCATGCTCTCAAAAAGCATTGATAGTGATGGAAGAGTGGCATGTGTTAGTGACATGAGGGGTCCCACACAGCATATGCTAACTGCTAAATTGGAGCGTGCAATAATATATGCATGATTTGTCAATATGAATATTATAATCGTCTACTACTCCACCACTAACTTTTAAAGTGGGGTGTGCAATAAAATATGCATGATTTGTCACTACGATTATTATTCCCCTATAAGATTTATAAGCATTTAAAAGTGCAATGAGTAGACAACACTAACTGCCTCTCTAAGGGCTCGGGAAACACTATGATTATTATTCTTCTATGAATACTATAGGCATATAATAGTGCAATGAGTAACCACCACTAACTGCCTCTCTAAGGGCTCGGAAAACATTATTTGTGGACCCGGCTTTGGAACCTTTTCACACGCATATGAACAGGCAAACTCTCTCTCTCTCTCTCTCTCTCTCTCACACACACACACACACACACACACACACACACACACACACACACACACACACACACACACACACACACACACACACACACACACACGTGAGTAGAAAACGTGCACACAACCTACTTCTTCACAACAAAACTCCACTTTCATCTCAATTAAAATGTGGGATATTTATAAAATATATAAATTAAACCAACACATAAAAAATTCTATACCAAGATACTAAATGAAATAATTTGAACCGGCTTGAGAACCTTCTTGCCCAAACTTGAGCCGGACTTTTTTCATTTTGAACCTATCTTTCCTCTCTCCCCCTCATCTCCCACTCTCTCTCTCTCTCTCTCTCTCTCTCACACACACACACACACACACACACACACACACACACACACACACACACACACACACACACATGTGAGTAGAAAACGTGCACACAACCTCCTTCTTCACAACAAAACTCCACTTTTACTTAACTCCACTTTCATCTCAATTAAAATGTAGGATATTTATAAAATATATACATTAAACCAACACATAAACAATTCTATACCAAGTTACTAAATGAAATAATTTGAACCGGCTTGAGAACCTTCTTGCCCAAACTTTAGCCGGACTTTTTTCATTTTGAACCTATCTTTCCTCTCTCCCACTCTCAGGCTCTCTCTCTCTCTCTCTCTCTCTCTCTCTCTCTCTCTCTCTCTCTCTCTCTCCCCCGTTGTCGGTACTCTCACACCCCGATCCTATCTCTATTTCACAAGTATGTTTTTCTCTCTCCGTCTAATCCTACTTCTCTCTCCTTCCCTCGGTACTTATTTAACATACCACAACGCCACCTTAGAGAGCATACATATGAGTGGAATCCATGCTTCTATAAACTCGAAAAAGCATCACCTGTAGCAAAAAAACAAGAATTGATTAACTCGCAAATAAAATTAACCCGCTTTGTATCAATTTCTTGTTTTGTTATTATAGTTCATTTGTTGAGGGATGAAAGCTATAATGAGTTTGTATAGATGAATATTTTTATGGAGAACCTAACACAACTTTATAACCATGTTTTTTGAGTAATTTAGATGGGTGAAAATGGACGAGTAGCTAGAGTGCAGGCTAAACGGGCACATAGTTTCAAAGTCAAACTAAGACACATTGAGGGTACATCTAGTTATGAACAAAAGTGGTTTCTTAGTCCATTGTCAGTCACTATGCTACACGATCTTTGACTAGTTTTACTCAGTTGGATCATGTGAGACCTAAATTTTATACGTAAGATAGTGGTATGATAGTTTTTTGCATTGACTTTTGTATAAGCGTAAAAAGGGGGCTCATATTCCCTAATATCAGTCGTATATAGGGGTTTTATCAAAGTTGTCCGCTCGTAGGTGGCCTCCCATTTTGTATATAGAGTGAATCCCCCGGGGGTGATAGAAAGGTTATACCATTTTTCTGTTTTTAATAGCGCACACACACACCCACACACACACACACACACACACACACACACACACACACACACACACACACACACACACACACTTGAGAAGAATAGAGTTTTAACGTCGCAGGAAACTATCCCAAGAGACCTTAAAGATCTAGCCGACGAGGAGTTGAACTCAAGACCTGTTATTCAAGAGGGAAATGGCATAACCAATCTACCACACTTGGGTGATAGAAAGGTTATACCATTTTTCTCTTTTTATTGGCACATACACACACCCACACACACATACACACCGGAGAAGAAGAGAGTTTTAACGTCGTAGGAAACTATCCCAAGAGACCTTAAAAGTCTAGCCGACGAGGAGTTGAACTCAAGACCTGTTATTCAAGAGGGAAATGGCATAACCCATCTACCACACTTGGTTGGTAGAAAGGTTATACCATTTTCCACTTTTTATTGGCACACACACATACCCACACACACACACACACCCAACAAGAAGAGAGTTTTAACGTCGTAGGAAACTATCCCAAGAGACCTCAAAGATCTAGCCGACGAGGAGTTGAACTCAAGACCTGTTATTCAAGAGGGAAATGGCATAACCAATCTACCACACTTGGGTGATAGAAAGGTTATACCATTTTTCTCTTTTTATTGGCACACACACACACACACACACCCACACAAACACACACTCGAGAAGAAGAGAGTTTTAACTTCGTAGGAAAGGATCCCAAGAGACCTTAAAGATCTAGCCGACGAGAAGTTGAACTCAAGACTTGTTATTCAAGAGGGAAATGGAATAACCAATCTACCACACTTGGGTGATAAAAAGGTTATACCATTGTTCTCTTTTTATTGGCGCACACACACAGACACACACACACTCGAGAAGAAGAAAGTTTCAACGTCGTAGGAAACTATCCCAAGAGACCTTAAAGATCTAGTCGACAAGGAGTTGAACTCAAGACGTGTTATTCAAGAGGGAAATGGCATAACCAATCTACCACACTTGGGTGATAGAAAGGTTATACCATTTTTCTATTTTTATTGGCACACACACACACACCCACACACACACACACACACACACACACACACCCGAGAAGAAGAGAGTTTTAACGTCGTAGGAAACTATCCCAAGAGACCTTAAAGATCTAGCCGACGAGGAGTTGAACTCAAGACCTGTTATTCAAGAGGGAAATGGCATAACCAATCTACCACACTTGGATGATAGAAAGGTTATACCATTTTTGTCTTTTTATTGGCACACACACACACACCTACCCACACACACACACACCCGAGAAGAAGAGAGTTTTAATGTCGTAGGAAACTATCCCAAGAGACCTTAAAAATCTGGGCAACGAGGAGTTGAACTCAAGACCTGTTATTCAAGAGGGAAATGGCATAACCAATCTACCACACTTGGGTGATAGAAAGGTTATACCATTTTTCTCTTTTTATTGGCACACACACACACACACACACACACACACACACACACACACACATCCGAGAAGAAGAGAGTTTTAACATCGTAGGAAACTATCCCAATACACCTTAAAGATCTAGCCAACGACGAGTTGAACTCAAGACCTGTTATTCAAGAGGGAAATGGCATAACCAATCTACCACACTTGGGTGATAGAAAGGTTATACCATTTTTGTCTTTTTATTGGCACACACACACACACCCACACACACACACACGCAAGAAGAAGAGAGTTTTAACGTCGTAGGAAACTGTCCCAAGAGACCTTAAAGATCTAGCCGACGAGGAGTTGAATGATGAGCGCATATCAGGGATTGTCATGTGCAATCTCGGTGTTGAGAAGAAGACCACTGATGCATTATCCGACGTGTGTGGAGAGCCTACCAACATTCATGAGCTTAAGATGGTTGCACAACCAATTGAAAAGCACACAACAATGCGGTGAAGAAGTGACTGAGGAGGAGTGGGAGGACTCTCGGGGTTGCGCGACCAAGGTAAGTTTGCAATGTATGACTAGCAACTTTTTAGATGTTTGAACGGCCACTCATAATCTTTGTTGGTTGTAGTATAAGTCATATGCAACAACATGGTGTAAAGGTCGACATTTTAGGGTAGAATGGATCGACAAAAAGCGTTTTACACAAGATTGTGGAATCGCTACAAGAGATTTTGAGGATCAATTATAGAGAATTTTTTGTTGAATTGTTTGACGTGCAATGGTTCAGGATAAACATGGAGGGTCGCAATGCTACTGTGCGCAGAGGAGAGTATGGTTTTCTTGAGGTGGATTCAACTAAAAATTGGACCGACCTAAGAGACACTTTCATACTACCCAAGCATTGTGAACAAGTAAGTCTGTAAATATTTAACATCCAATTTTAGAAGTTATGTGCTTGGAAGCTCTCATGTAAGTTATGTGGCTCTGGCAGGTGATATTTCATCCTACAAAGTCTGCATCAAACTGGTGGTACGTCATAGAGGTAGCCCCTCGTAGTGTACGGACGTATTCAAGGGCTACCATGTGCCAATTAGAGTGTCATCAATGGAGGAAATCGGAGAAGATGCTCAATCAAAAGCCGTTTAGGTGGTGCCAAACGATCATCAAGCCGCTACTCTCTATGGGGTGCATGTAAAGGATCTACAAAATGAAACGGAGAACATCTGTCTAAACGGAGAGCTCTATATAGACACAAGGAGTTATGCTGAGCTACGCGAGGATGAGAGAGAGACTTCTTAAAGCCATAAACATTGTGTTTGAACAATTTTGCTCTATTTTATAATATATATTGTCTTCACGTGGTTTTTGTCCATTCCTATTTATATGCTATATTTGAGAAATTTAAATCGTGTTTAATCATCATTGCTTCCACTCTAGGTTTTCTCCTCCCTCTCCTCCCTCTCATGTTCCCTTCCCCTCTTTCTCTCTCTCCCTCTCAATCTCTCTCTCTCTCTCACACACACACACACACACACACACACACACACACACACACACACACACACACACACACACACACACACACACACACACACGGCTAGCTCCTACGGTTTCAACGGCTGCGTGTAAGGGTCTTGTGAGAGTATTCTCCAGAGAGGGAGTTGGAAAATCCCGATGCAGCGTAGCAATAACATAATCACTCTCTCTCTCTCTCTCTCTCTCTCTCTCTCTCTCTCTCTCTCTCTCTCTCTCTCTCTCTCTCTCTCTCTTTGTCTCGTGATAGATAAAGATCTATCACAAGTAATCGAGAACACTATGGCAAATAGAAAAGAAATTTAATTTATGATTAGAGTGTCTTGTCACAACTACATATAAAAGGCATGTTGTTCAAGACATAGCTTTTATAAGATACGTAGAATGCACACGAAGACAAATTCACAAGAACTTCACAAGAATCTCTCCACACAGGAATCCCTCCTCCTTTATGAGTCCTCTCTCTCTCTCTCTCTCTCTCTCTCTCTCTCTCTCTCTCTCTCTCCAGGGATTTCATTAACGTAATCACGATCGGGTGATTACGTAAATAACTCTAGTATTGATAGCCTTTTTTTGGCTTTCCATAATTGCCATAGTAAGCTATCTCACCCTATCAAATCACTCAAACATTTTGGTTATCCCTACCATTTCACTGTACATAGGCGTGTGTGAGTTGGGGGACTTTCTCCATATTTTCTTAAAAACCCTCAATTAACTAGTCATTGGACTAGTTGAGCCAAAAAACTAAATAAAATCAAAAAAATAAAATATATTATGGCCCATTTGTGTGTAAATATTTCATTAGGGCCTAAATAAAAGGATTTTTCATAATTATTTTGGTATTTATTTAAATATTTCTACCTATGGTGTGTTATTTATGCTATGTACATCGATTCACCATTACCATATTTTTTCTTACCATTTTGCCTACTCTTATTCCATATAAAAATAATTTCATGCAAGCTTTCTTATTTTTGGTGTAACTCCATCTCAACAAAAATCCAAAAAACTAGTTTTATTTATGTGTATATTTTTTCACTATTGTGATTTTTCCTTCCTACATCTATTCTCTTTTACTCTCATAAAATAGAACACAAAAAATATTCATCTTTTTATGGTAGACTTACAATGAGAGAGATTTAATTTGACCCGTTTATATTTTTTCCACCTATATTATTTATATTTGACATGTACATATTTTTTAGACCCCTCAATATTGATTTTCTTAGTTGTACTATTCATTTATATCATGATCTCAACAATATCTTCAATTATAGACCTACCAAATAAGTTCAAGGGTATGTGGAATGCATGCATGCACCATGGGGAGCTCACTCTTGGAGGTATTCAAAAGAATCATCCAAAGAAAGACCTCACAAGGGCTTTGTGCAGTGGAAAAAATAGTCGGTTTTGTTGAATTTTTAAAGATCACATGCTCCCCGAATTTGAAAAGGTGATACAAACAAAAGTTGTAGCTCGTGAGCTGAACTTTCACCTCAAATTTTTTCATATTTTTTTGAGCTACGAGCTGTGAGCTATGATTTTATTGGTGGACCCCAGTTTGCCCATGCTATGCAGCCACACTCCCTCTTCCACTTTATCATTTTCCTCTTTCACACACACTCCTCCATCTCCTTCCCACTCCCAAACCTGCAACTCCCATGTCCTAATTCACCCTCTTCACCATTGCCACATCTCTCACACCTCTATAGCCTTCATCCTCCATTTCTACACCCTATGTGTCCCCCTTTCTCTCTACATATATGTCCATATTACCATACTCTCTTCAGCTTTGTAAAGAACTTCAAAAAATCAGCAAAAATCCAAGGATAACCTTTGCAAATGAAGGCTTTTATCATGAATTTTCCAAGTTTTGAAATAACATAGCTTCATCGACACGCGCTGCTTCGCCATGCTGACTGCTCCTTCTTCCGGTGCTGTAAAGAGGTGAATGTCAACTTCTCCAAGCTTCAACCTTGCTTTACAAGCTTATCCCTTCTCCAACTTTTCTCATCATATATCTCACCATTTGGTGAATGATTTTGTAAATATTTTGTAGTGATAATTACTAACTACTAACCACTAACCTTATTGTAAAATGCACCCTCTACTAGAGTAGGCACTCCCAAATTATTCACTCAATCCTCTCTCCTTTCATCCTCAATAATTCTCTTCCCTTGAGCCCACATCCATGTGACTCAAAGGACAAGAGAGATCCACCCTCATTAAAAAAAATAAAATATGCATAATCTTTTATTCCTTCAAATAAACTTGATTAGGCCTAATCCAAATCGGGGCTTCTAAAACCTATAAATAGAGCCCTTCTCTCCCTTGTAAATCATCACATGATCACACTACACCACACCATTCTCAACACATAACACACCACTCTTCAAGCCTAGTTGTGTAGAGTGTGTGCATTGTGAGTGCTCTATTCCATCACTACACATAGGTGCATGGAGAAGCTTGAAGTTAGTTATGCCATCTAGAGGAGTGGAGTGATACTATACTCTGCAATCACACTTGTAGCCTACTCTTGTCCATAAATAAGATTCATAGTTTTGGGTGCAATTGTATGCTGCAACTACGACTCTTCTCTCCAAATTGACTTGATAAGTTGGCTCATCAGGTGGTTGAAGGTATATTGTCCTTGAAGTTTGTTGTGCCATTTCATGCTTGGTGGTTTGAGGGCTTGTTGAATTGTTTGCCAAAACTTTCAATTGTAAGAGGGTTCTTGGTGAGAGGGCTCCCGTGACCCTAAGACAATTTGTGTATTGGCAACAAGGTCAAGTTTTGTGTTGTCTCTCTATTTCTCATCAAGCTTTGTGTGCATCTAGTCTTTAAGGCTAAGACTGAGTTGCTCAAGTTGATTTGTGCGCTTTACCTCTCTCTGGCGTGGTGAATGTTTGTGTTTGGTGTGTGTGGCTATCTTGCATTCCCCTCTCTTTGTGCGTTTGAGTACAAGGAGATATCACGTGCGTCCTAGTTCGCATCTACAACTAGGTGGTGCCCCTTTTCTTGTTTGGTTTCGGGCTGTGGGTTGTTGTTGTCTCTGATTGCGCTTGCCCCAGCCCCAATTGAGCAGCACGGGAGCCTCGAAGGGTGTTTAGAGGCCGCTCTTCTTGTTGCCCGCCCCGGACCGCCTCAGTATTTACACAAAAATCACGTGATCACGTTAATTGTTAATGTGACTTTAATTTTGACCTGCAAAACCTTTAAGAGCTGGTTAGCCCTCCGGGCTTTTTTCATCTTCCCTGCGGGGCCCACTAGGTATATGCAATAGCCCGGAGGGAGTAATTATATATAGTAAATAGTGTGCTAACTCCGGTCTTTTAGCTAGGCAAATCCTTGGGGAGTGTATCCGAGTGCTGGGTATTGTCATCTCCTTGTGAATTGACCTAAGGTTACAGAGTCACAGGTCCTTTTTTTGGAACGAACATGATTCTTAATTCGGTAACCACTTCTATAAAAATTTATTTGTTTACCGACATAAAGGTACGAAACCAAAACTACTGAAAACTTGGAGAATCATGCTCATTGCAAAGAAGCCATTGGTCCAAATGAGGGCTGTAATTGGTTTTAAAAGATGAGCATATGTAAATAACCAGTTGATAGTCACGGGTCAGATGTCCTCTACTAGTGTACCGTGCATATAAAGATCTTTGAAGTCTTGCATTTGAGTTGATTTACAATATAAGAGCTATAATCCTTGATTGGGTTAAAATAGCTTTTATATATTGAATTGGTTGCATGGGTGGGCTACAATCCTTCACTGGGTACAAGTAGTCCCCAATTGAGTGATTATATTGAAGATTTATTTGCGTTAGTTTATGCATTGGTTTATACAGAGAGTGCATTATGTATTACGATAGATTATTAGTGCATGAAATGACCAATCATATATTTGATTGCTTTCGTTTGTTTTTTTGTAGCAAATGAATTTAGATGTGTCTTATTGTTTGCAAATCAAAGTGGACATATAAATAATCATTATAATAATAATTGCATAGAGAGATTCAGTTATTATGCCATGCATAGACTAAATTGCAATGTGTATGGTTGCTCACAATATAGGTGATCGATATGTGGATTGACTAGCGTGCATTGAAAATCTCATATTGTGCATCATGGTTACTTTCATATTGAATGTTTTTAAATTATAATATATATTGAAAATAAGAAAAATGTTTCAAAAACTGAACATCTTGTTCTTTTCTCTTTAGTTTGAATTTAAAAGCAATGGAGCAAAATGTGGGCACAAGTGGTACGAAGAAGCCAAAGAATAAAAAATCTCATGGCAAAGAGTGAGATTATGCTCACAACATATGCGGCCGATATATGGAGTGGCAATGTAAATTTTGTCACACAACAAAATCAGGCGGTGCACCACGTATTAGAGATCATTTTTTGGATAGCGCTGAAAACAGTTGTAAGAAATGTGAACATTCTCAGGCACCTGCAGTTGCAAAGCGTTTGAGAGAAGAGCTCACCAAAAAGAGTGGCAAGAGACAACATATATATAGCTCTGAGCATTCAAATCAAGAGTTCCCAGAACCAAATATTAACTCCTCAGATCTTGTAGTGACGCCAACTAACCTTCGAAACAACCTGCGCAAGGAGAGGAAATTCCAGGCAGTGTTCCTTTTAAACTTTACAATGAAGGTGGACTTTGTCAAATGCGTCAAAAATCATTACATCAAAGATTTTGAGTGCAGTCTCTAGAAGAAGCACAAACAGCACTTGCCAAAGCAATATTCTTTACTGGAAGTGCTTTGGTCATGGTAGACAGCAAGCATTGGAAGGCTGCTTGGAAGAAAATCGATGAGTTTGGTATAGGATTTTCAGCTCCTTCTTATCACATGCTAAGAAATGTTTTCTTGGACAAATGTTACATTGAAATCAAAGAGCGTGTTGGCAAAATAATACTTGGGAATATTTCGCTTTCAGGATGTACGATTGTGAGTGATGGATGGTCAAATGTTCAGAGAAGACCGTTGATCAATGTAATGATGATTTGTCCAAGGGGAGAAATGTTTATAAAGGCAATTGATAGTTCTGGTGCAATTAAAAGTGGCAAATATATTTTTGAGGTCTTGATTAATGTATACATAATTAAAGAAATTGGTGCTGAACATGTCGTTCAAGTAGTCATGGACAACACAAAGAATTATACAAACGCCAGTAAATTAATAAAGAAGTGCTTTCCACACATTTTTTGCCAATGGTTGTAATACGCACAGCTTGAACTTGGTGCTGAAAGATTAGTACACTAGTGACGAAACCACATGGTTCGCCAAAATAATTGATACAGCACATCAGGTTGTGAAATTTATCTTGAAACAGTAAAGAGTGCTCAATTTATAAGGATGCGCATGTTAGTAATGCTGAAACTTCCTACTGAAACTCGGTTTTGCACACACTTTTATACCTTGGAATCACTTCTCTGTAATAAATGTGCTGTGATTGACACATTCAATTGCGCGGCCTTTGATGAATGGCAGCTTGAGCAGAAAGAAACAGTGAAAGATAAAATTCCATGTCTATGTGGCAATGTAAACAAGGTTGCTTGTTAAAGGAGTGTAATGGATGCATACCATGTAATGATGCCCGTTATGTTCACGATCCGCAATCTTGATCAAAGGGCGCCAAACTTGGGCAAAGTATGGATGACATGGTGGTTAGTCGAATAGAGTCTTGAAAATCCTAAAGAGCTGAAAGAGTCTGTAGTAGAGAAGGAGTGGCGATTACCATTCTTTGGCAAACAACGTAAATTTTTGGCTAAGTATTTTCATGCAAGGTAGAAGAGCGCTCATAGTCCACTCCATAGTGTGGCTTACATGCTTGATCCAGAGTATTGGAATTTAGATATGATGTCCAATATAGAGGTGGTAGGCGATTTCTATCACGTGGTCAACACATTCTACTCCAACGTTCAGGACCGAATTGATTGCATCAAAGAAATGAGTGCATTTAGATTAAAGAAGGTCCTTTTGCGAATGATTTTGTACAGGTAATGGCAAAAGAGCAACCTGCATGGAAGTGGTGGATGATAATGGTGGAGACCATTACTCTACCTCATGCCCCTTGCAATGAAAGTACTCACACAATGTGCAACAAATTCAAGTTCAGAGAGAAACTGGAGTATGTACAAGTATGTTCGCAACACTATTCGCAACAGACTATTAACAGACAGAGCAAAAAAATAAGTGTATATGTATTGCAACGAAAAGATACTGAATCACATCAAAAGTGATGGCTATGAGGAGGAAATGCCAGCCTGGTTGTATGATTGTCAAAACGAAGATGAAGAAGAGTTCAATGTTGGTGTATCTGAATGCACTGTAGACGAAATAGAAGAGAATTTGATAATAGATGTGGAGGTTGAATTACAAGGAGAACCACAACACTCAGACTTAGAACCAGATAACAACTCAACTGATTTAATATAGCTTGAGAGTAGAATGAATAAATGTCAAAAACCATTGTAAAAGACCTTGTATTCAAATGTGTTTTGAGTAATTACAATGCTTCATATTCGCGATAGTACATAGTTTGTCGCGATATTACATAGTTTGTTGATCTCAATTGTGTTTCCTTGAAGCAACATCTTGCTCATCAAGCATATTTCTAATTGTGCTAGGGGTATTTAGGTGTGCTTGCTTGAATTTATATTCATTTTCCATGCCAAACATAATATATATTCCTTGTGGAATATCTTTTGAACAGATTTTGCATCGACTACTGTTTTGCATCAAACAAATAAGACAAACTAACAGTGATAATAATGACCACATGTCAATGTATAGTATCCACTCCATCCATAAAAATTCCTGTAGAAAATTGGACATTGGGAAGATGAGGATGCATCTGAAGTAGACGAGGGGACCAACTCCGGATGCAAGACAAGGTGGCTAATGTGTGTCCCTTGTACAGGTGTTGGATTCACTCACTGTGTCAGATTTTGAACGTCCCGACAGTGGTGGATGCTTTTCTCCATCCGGACTTGTGAGGGTTGCGATGTCTAGGTGGCTATAGAAAGCCATGTTATTTCTACATCTTTCTCTACCAAATGTGTCGTGTAAATATCCTTCTCTCTCTTTAACTGTAGTTCGGCGCCTTCCACTATCAATGCCAACTCATCTCGGGTAAAAGTGACACAACTCTCCTTTAAATCATGAGAGGCAACAGTTGTCTACTTTGACGAGAAGTCTACTGGTCGCTGTTGCACAAAGTGAACATATAACATTTTTGCAAAATATAGCACACAATCTGTATTATGCAAGGGATGGCCATAAACCTCCAAATAAATCCTCTCAGTGTTATCTTTGATAGCATCATGGTTGCACTTCGAAACCTTCCACCTTCCTTTCTTGATCTCTGCATCCTCACATGGACATATTGTCTTGATCATGTCCTTTGTCACTTCTTTATTGATCTCTTTCCATTGCATATGGTTGGATTTTCCCACTTTGAGAGTTGGTGAGCAGTACTCGTCGCTTGTTGTGCTGACATGTCGTGTGCCAGAGACTTCATGCACTGAGATGCATTAACAACCGCTTGTTGTTGATCATCAGGCAGTGATTGGGTGCCAATACCTGGTTCTTGATCGGCCATTTTCTCTTAGAGCTACAGTCAAAAGATAGACAAATATTCAATATCATTGGCAAATATATATTCTCACTCATTGAGACACTGCGGGGAATCCACTAAATTAAACCACAACAAATGCGACTAATTGAACCACAAGGCAAATTTGAAATACTGACAGTTAAATGACAAATTTGAAATGACTAAAGATAATTGACTCAATTAGGTGAACGACTTCAAAGCAGATAATACACTTCAATAAAAAAAAGAATACACTGGACAAGACATATGTATATCATAGAAATGTTTAAATCAGATACAATGATGGTGCAAGTTCAACAAGTGTTCAAATTTTCCACTTGTTGATATTTTCCAAGTTCAACATGTCAGAAGCATTCCTTCTTTGGTCCCTCTCTTTTAACTCCATCCAACAATCTACTTTAATTCGAATAGCCCTCATAACTTTTTCATCCAGGTGGTGAAAAACTTCTTCTGGAAAATAAATTTTTTTGGTTGCACTCCAAAAATCTGCGAGCATGTCAAATAGGTAGCCCAATGCATAAATGTCGCTCGCCTTTATGTATGCATCTGCGCAGTGTGTATGATTGTACTGGTGCCACTCGCATTGGATCGACCTCCCAAAGCTGCTTGCGTATCTTGGGCCATCTTCAATCTCTTGGGTAAGGCTGCTTGGTCCTGTACTTTCACACGCTTCATCTTTACCTTTTGTTCTTCCCACAATTTATCCCAGAGCTCTAATTTTGACATATCGCAAGTAGGTGGGATATATTCCTTTAAGTCTCTGCAACATACTTTCATATTTCCGAACATTGTCCTGACCTTGTGGTGGAGGTCAAAATCTCTTATCCCAGCTGGATGCAACAACTCGTATTGGCCTTCAAGTCGCAACTTGCGCTCTGTGTTCTCCCATATAGCGCTAGTGATGTCTTTGATGTAGACATCACTTTCACTAATCTGTTGTATGCGATCAACTACACATGATGAGATTGCCAAAGTACATTCTTTACGAATGGCACACATAATACATTTCTTTTGATCTGGCGTCATATTTGCAGTAGACAATACAAAAACTGCATATCAAATACAAATTCATGGTTGCAAATGACACTAACACTCTCACACTATCTCAGGTAAACTCTTAACCACCATTTGAAGACTTTAACAAATGTGCAAGGAAATATTGATAGAAATTAAATATAATCTTCACTTAACACTAGAATGGTAACAGGACACTTTTATGTCCTTGATATCCAAATTCAATTTTGATTGTGTAAGTGTAATGTATAACATTAAGCTAATCTTCCTTGAGTTTTGGGGGACCTAATATGCTATATAGCATAGTGTATGATGATGGTTGAGTTTTTTGATTTGCTGAAGAATACGATACATTTTAGATAGCAAGTATAACTTTCTCAATATTGCTAGTTTCTTAGGCCAATTGTGTGTATTTTGTAGGTAGTAACCATATCCAATCATAGACTACAAACTTGGATAGATATTGAGTAGTTTCTATGGGTTTCTAGAGGTCATAATGCTAAACCCAGTTTTTTCATGTTTGCTGTACTTAGCACTTTTTCATTGTCCCTAAGGTTCCAATTGTAAGAGATCCATTATCCTTTTGACATGATCCATGGCTCCTTTTGAATCCAAAGGCCCAAAGGGAACTAAGAAAACATGTATATAGTATCAGTATTGAGTGTGACTATAGAAACTTTGATAATAGGTCCGCAGAATGGCAAAAATGCAACTTTTTTGTACCTATTTTTTTTGCCCAAAACAAAATAGTGAGGTAAAAGCAACCATATGTTTTGGTCACCAACCCATTGAAGTTAACATGGCATTTTATCTCATGTCCTACAAAAATCCCCACTCTTATTTATATGCAATCAATCGTAAGAAATTGCTGTTTTGGGCAAAATGCACTGGCCCATCAACTTTGGAGGCTTGTAGTGACCAAGGGATGAGAAAAATTACAAGTTTCTCATTTTTTCCATGTGTAGTAGTTATTGAACTATAAGCTCATGAAAGGATTTTTCAAAATGAGTGGATCTACTATGGTTTTGGAATTTTTTCCCAAAACCCTGAAAGGACACTTTTATGTCCTGTTAGGTTACCATTCTAGTGTTAAAATTACAATTTATTACACGTGTAAAAAGCAGTTCAAACAAGTGGTTTATAAGAACTTAATTCAGATCAAACAATACATGTTAACAATCTGGTACATTTCAACATATATTGAATTTTTAACTTATATTTTGCTCCGTGCGCACATAATAATTCAAACAAAGCACACACCGACTTAAAAACTTCAAAAACATTTAAAACATTGGAAGTATACAAATTGGACTAGCAAATTATGTTCACATACTTTTTTTACATAGAATTTATGTGAATGTAGCAATCAAAAAGCGATGATAATTGATGCTCTTTAAAAAGATACAAAAGAATATTTAACATGCAAATTGTGTGCATTTAGATTTTTTATAGAGAATTTATGTAAATGAAGTATTAAAAATAGCGATAATGCTTGAGAGTCCTTTAAAAAGATTAAAAAAGAATATTAAACATGTAATTTGTGTGCAAATACTTTTTTACATGTAATTTATATAAATGGAACATTTAAAATAGCGATGATTGATGAATAAAGTATTCTTTTGAATATGATTAGCTAGTATATAATTTCAAATGGAAAGTTTAAAACAATAAAATCAAACAATTCATACATTTTGTATATGAAATATTCTTCACAGCCGCCTTATGGACCAAGTATTTCATATACTTAATACTTAAAAAAATTAATTGCACATGCACATACAAATTATATGACGTTCGTACGGCCAGGTTAACGACCTGAATGCCACATTTATGCAAAAACATATGCTTCTAACAAACGACACTCTATTAGCCACGTTACCGATCGAGTGCCGCGTGAATCTAAGAAAACACAATGGCCTACATATGAACATCATATAGCCGCGTTACCTACCGATGCCCATATGTTTTTGGGGAAAGGGGAAGGGAAGTTAACTTACCATAAGTATACTAGATTCGCCGCGTTATCGACATAGTACCCAGACAATAAGCCAATACTTACCAGTACAAGGACACCATCTTCCCCGCGTCACCGAGTTGATGCCCCCGTGATAAGCACTGTTCCGTAGAACAGCTTACACACACACACACACACACACTCCCATTGTGTGGTAAGGTACCTTATTACTGCCACGCACTACGACAAAAGGCACGCTACCACACAATGCATATATACACACAACACATACCCGGATCGTGTGGTCAGGTACTCTATTGCTGCCGCGCATTGCGACGCAGAGCACGCTCCCACACGACCCCCTCTCTCCCTTTCGCCTCTCTCCTCTTGACGTACCTACAAAGGTGGTCGCAAGCGCTCTCTCTCTCTCTCTCTCTCTCTCTCTCTCTCTCTCTCTCTCTCTCTCTCTCTCTCTCTCTCTCTCTCTCAGAAGATGAAAGCAAAACAAAAATACACCCAATGGGCCCGATCGGGCCTGCGTATATATAACGCTGACAGCCCGCCGGGATTTTCAGTATCCCCGCGGGCCCGTAGGGAAAATGATAAACCCTGGTAGGCCCGCCGCAGATACTGAAAAGCCCGGTGGGAATTTTGTGGGTTTGCAGGTCACCATTAATCGAGTTCTGTGTGATCATGTTTATTGTGATCATGTAAATGTGTCAATAATACCTTGTGATTACACAAAATTTGACGTAATTACGTAGATATTAAATCCCTCTCTCTCTCTCTCTCTCTCTATACAAGAATCCCTCTCCCTATTATCTACTTTGCCCGCCCCCACACCAGCCACGGAATCACCATCTACGCCAGGTTTTGCGTGGCTATCGGCCGTTCCTGGCTACACACCACTAGCTACTCCTCCGAGAGTCACCCCAGTCGACACTCCTTGTTTTGGGGCCCAAACTCCATTGGAGACACCTAACATCCGTATCCACATTGAGATGTCGCTAGAGAACTCTGTCGAGACACCCAAGTTCACGTGTCATAGGCGAGGGCTTGCTATACTCGGTAGACATCAGCAGCGGCATCATCTTGGATGACGAAGGTAAGAAGCTGATCTTGCACATGCGTGGTCCTTTCTCTCAGGTGTTTTGACACTACATACTAAACACCTGGAGTGAAGTGCCAAATGAATTAAAAGATAGAGTCATCAGCATGCTGCATGACAAGTTTCCCGTGTCAAGACGGGATGAGCGCTTCAATGAACACCTAATGAAGGTTCGAATGCGCGAATACTGCAAGCACAAGTGTTTTGAAGTACAAAAAGCAATAAAGCATGGCTGGAACAGACCAAATTGGCTGGCCAAAGAAGATTAAAAGGATACGAAGCGAGCAGCACGCGCGAATCCTGACAAGTGGAAGCAACAACAGGAGGTAGCCAAAGCACGAGTAGAGGCAAGGAGCTCACACCATTTGGGGAGCAGCGGGTGGGCATCATTTGAGGCCGATTTTGCAAGTGTTTTTGCATTACTCTTTAGGTTTGGTAGTTACATCTATTTGTATTTTTAAATTCTAACATAATGGATTCTTTGTATGTTTTGAACAGTGGTTGATGATAGGATGTGACCCCACACTGTATGAGCGCAAGTACGCATGCAGAAAGGGCTTAAACGCCCTGATGGACATTCTTAGTTCTTGTGGTGGCATGGTTAGTATTTCACTTTCCTCTTTTACATTTGTTGTATTTTAATGATAAGCTAAGAAAATAGATTGTTTTGTAATTATATGTTTATACTTGCAGAAAGTCTTATTGTTTTTTTTGCAGAATCCGACAGCTACGTCGCTTGGACGCGATGAGACGTCCGATTAAACGACATCAGTTTAGCCATAGCCAGATAGCACTAGTTTTCTTTTGTCATAGCATGTATAATGAGATGACATGTATACGTCTTTTTGTAACTATTGGAAACCCTGTATTTTGCGGTAGAACGACAATTGTGTTGTACTGTTCCATTTCCAAAGCTTAACAATCAATTGATTTTGCTTATGATGTGTATAGTTGTCATTGATTTACTTTCGTCCACTTACTTTTTTCAGTTTTGTATCTTTATTCTGCAAACAATACTATGCATGATGGAGTTAATGACTATATTGTCTTGTGGGTAACTACTTTTGGTCTATACCTTGCTTTCTTTCAAAGGTGAATCTGTGCTTATCTTGGACTCATTCAGGTATACTTTATTCTGGAAACATTACATATGGTTGATGGGGGCAGGGCATTCACCCAAAATTTTTTACTCTCGGGCGTCACTATTAGCATCTCTATATAAGGTTCTGTCGCTACAAAAGGACTGCAATCGGCGCTATAATTGTTGCTATAATTGTCGCTATATGCATCGCTATATAGCGATGCATATAGCGACGGTTATAGAAACGTTCCCGTCGCGACGCTATTAGCGACACTAAGGAGTATAAAAACCCAATGTATTTCCGTCGCTAAAAGCGTCACAAGTGCACATAACCTCTTGTAGTGAACTATTACATCTTCTTTGACTAGTTTGCATGCCACATCACTCTCATGCATCACCACTTTCTCACCAAAGCTAATCTCAAGCTTCCACAATGCATAATCTACCATAGGCTTGCCCAAATGAGCTTCTTCCGATTGAAAGTTCACATTCACAATTTGCGTGACCTTATCCCTTTTTCATGTGCTATCAAACACATTATCTTCCTTATCCCAAAAATATACATACTCATCAATGTACTCTTCATTGCCATGTGAAAGGAGTTTGCTAAAATCCACAAGCATATCCTTTATATTTTTCCAACTACCACATGTCTCATACATATCATCATCCATAATATACTTATGAAGTACTAGAAAAAATTCAAACTGCTTATATTGGCAAGCCCACATAAAGAGAAAACCTTGATTACGATCATCAATCTGTCAACAAGTCTCAAATACATTATCACATGCTTCCAAGTACCTTTTTAGATGATCAAAATCCTACAAAATCATCTTAGAACCAAGATTAGGGAAGGCCTAGAGTTGATTCCCAAGTGGACTCCAACCTGGCAATCAAAAAGCAAAACAGAACTCTCCCCTCCTCACTGGGGGCACCTATCTATGTGAAGGACTAGGGGGGATGGCCTCTACAACACCTCAAAACAACACAAATAAAAGAGGATGAAGATAATGGCACTTTCAAGATAATAATATGGGTTGATCCTTGCCCACAAATTTTGATAGGTTCACTCGCACACAACCTCGACTAGCCCAACTAGCTTCCCTCTACAATGCTACAACTCCCACTATACTTGGATGCACTAAAGGAAAAATACCAAAGAAAAAAGTGATGAAAAAGTTTGAAAATCTCTACACTTTTCCTTATAAAACCAAGGGCTTCACTTCTTTTCAAATGTCCTTCCATGTACTAGTAGAGACTCCATAGGCGCTCCCATATATACACATAGCTTGACCAAAACCCATCCAAATCAAGCCCATCAAATAGTTCAAGAAAGAACTCAAAAAAAGGGATGGAAAAATTGGGGATAAATTTCCCTTTTGCATATGTACAAGCAAGAAATTGCAGTGCATAGTTTTCCCTCGACTAGCTGCACCATAGGGAATTGCACAGAACATACTTGCCATACGTCAAAACAAGATGAAGAGAGGTCAATATGGAGAGATAAGCACCCAATTTCATCAGCCCCTTGAGGACAGACACACTCTCAACTCACCACACCAAGCTCACGCAAGGCAAGAGGGGCACCCCTACATCAAAACCCTACCCTTCACTACAGTCTGCAACAACATGAGCTTCCCTCTTTACAACTAAAGAATCCTCCTCACTCACGACCGCAAGATGATAAAACTTATTTTTTTCTTCATATTATTAAAGCACTTAATTACTCTTTGAATTCTTGATACCTCTATGTACAAAAACAACAAAACTATATACCCTGAGATAGCTGGCACACACCACCTTTGTACACTTTGTACAAGCAGGCATTATTTGCATCCAATGTTACCATATACATGTGGTAGTGATGTGTGTGAACACACTTAGGACCACCGGGGAATTTTTTCTCTCTTTAGGAGGTGTTTTCCCCTGTGCATTGTATATACGTCCATTCATCCTAGGGCTATCTATCTTCCATTGCACACTAAGTAATACACTCTTTGTTGTGTGCCTCGAGCTTCCTTCATCTTCTCCAAGCTGTGTGCATTTCCTTAAAACCCTAATTCCAACAATTGGTATTAGAGCAGGTTGCGTCCTCCCGGGCTTAGTCGCCAGCAGCTCCAGCGCACGCCTACTCACTTTCTCCAATTTCAATGAGCTTTGGCAAGCATTTGCAGGTCGATAAATATTTTGAGATGACTTGTAGAGCTTAGTGTGCTCAGATTTTTGATTCAGGCTCATTTCAGCATCCATTTCCACTACAAGCAGTGCTGCACATGCTATTTCATCATTTTGTGCAGAATTTCTATCAGTGC
Organism: Adiantum capillus-veneris; assembly: GCF_014529385.1. Classification (NCBI taxonomy): domain Eukaryota; kingdom Viridiplantae; phylum Streptophyta; class Polypodiopsida; order Polypodiales; family Pteridaceae; genus Adiantum; species Adiantum capillus-veneris. Next base: position 2,488,166 of record NC_140955.1, read on the forward strand.
CATTTTTTGCATAACAAGTCCCTACAATCTTCTACGGTTTGTGCTATATAGCATGTGTTGTTTTTGCTTCATTTTTCCTCTTTTTGAGAAGTTTTCACATCAAGTGTAGGCATTCGCAATGGTCGACAACAACACAGATGTGTTCAAGATGTTTGCTGCTGAGGACAGATTGGATGGGGACAATTACCCTATGTGGGCTTACATGATGCAACATGTTCTTGTGTCAAAGGGAATCTGGAATATTGTGCAAGGGGACATTGAGGACAGATTGGATGGGGACAATTACCCTATGTGGGCTTACATGATGCAACATGTTCTTGTGTCAAAGGGAATCTGGAATATTGTGCAAGGGGACATTGATGTAAGTCCTGGTTCTGAGGATGTAGGCAATGTTGAGGATGTTGCAGGTCTTGCTACAAGGATTGTTGCAGTTAGAGTTGTTTTGCCTACGACAGAACAAGCTCGTTGGGATGTAAGGGATACGCAGGCTCATGCATTGATTTCATTTTTTGTGAAGCGCACCATTACTCCTCACATTCGATCATCAAAATCTGCAAAAGAGGCTTGGGATATTCTGGCTGGTCTTTATGCAAGCCGCAATGAGGTAAAAATTGCATTGTTGCGTAAAGAGCTAGAGTCGAAGATTATGCATGAGGAAGATGATATGGACACTTTCCTTGCTGGTATCAAGGATATCAATGAGAAACTTATTTTTGCAGGTGAAGTCATTTTAGACAGTTCCCTTGTGCGGACTATTCTTGATGCCTTACAAGATTCTTACCAGACTTTTGCTAGTACTTGGAGACTTATGACCCAAGGAAATCCTGAAGTTGTCAAGTTTGATGCATTATGCACATTGTTGTTGCAAGAGTCATTTTCCAAAAAGAATAGGACTAGACAACGTGCAATTGAACACGCTTTTATTGCTGCTCAAAGAAAGAGGTGGTATTAGCAATGCAGCCACTTCTTATGGTTCTTCTGCGAGTCGAAAATCATCTGTTCCTAATGCTTCTGCTAGCAAAAATTTTTCTAGAAATTCTGGTGATAAGGGCAAAAAGAAGATGCATTGCCATTATTTAAAGCTAATGATCACTTGATCAAGCAGTGTTCTAAGTTGAAGTCCAAAGAGGCTAAGAAGAAAAAGGGTGGTTCCACTGCAAATGCTGGTTCCACTACAAATGCAGCCATTGTTGAGTCTTCTCTCAAAGGAGACTGTGATGTTGATGTTGATGCAGAATGGATTTTAGTATAGAATGCACTTACAATCCTACTGTCCATGATGCATACATGTCAGTTGCTACAGATTCACATGTGTGGCATTTCGATAGTGGTGCTACAAAGCACATTACCTCACATCGTGAAATTTTCACCTCTCTTGAGTTTGTCGCTCATGGGAATTGAGTCACTTGTGCCAACAATGCCTCTTATTCAGTTCAGGGAGTTGGAAATATTGTCCTTACTATGCAAATGGTAGTTCTTTCACACCTGTTGATGCACTTTATGTACCTGGGATCAAGAAGAATCTTTTGTCTGTATCTGCACTTGCTAGACTTGGACTTGTAGTCAAATTTGTGGATGATAGATGTACAATTCATGATCTCAATTTTGGTGATGAAATTGTTGCATCTGGCCTTTTGTGCTGTGGGCTGTATAAGCTCACTTTGTATGACAAGTGTGGACAAAATTTTGCAAATCAGTTTCAGATTCAAGGGATGTTTTAGATGCAAAACTATGGCATGCACGTTTTGGGCATCTTAATTTTTCCAGTTTGCTGCATTTGCAAAAAATATAATATGGTTTCTTCTTTGCCACCTCTTGAAGCACATGTCAAACATGTTTGTGAAGGCTGTATTTTGGGTAAAATGCAGCGTTCTATGTTTCCAAAGCATGGTTCAGGTTGCAACTTGTACATAGTGATGTTTGTGGGCCCATGCAAACTCCGTCCTTGGGCAATTACCTTTTCATGACTTTCATTGATGATTAATCTAGGCATACATGGGTATTTCAGCTTAAAGAGAAGTTCGAAGTTTTTATGTGCTTAAAACAATTTCTGGCTATGGTTGAAAATGTCTCCAAATGTACCATGGGCACCCTCCATTCCGATCAAGGGGGGGAGTATATGTCTCATGATTTTGATGCATTTCTGGCTAGTCGTGGGATAAAACACCAATGTATAGTGCCTTATACGCCTCAACAAAATGGTGTTGCTGAGAGGAAAATCAGGTCACTTACAAAAATGGCACGATGTATGGTCAAAAGTCAAGCTTTGCCGCATTTGTTTTGGCTTGAGACCATCATGTGTGCCACTTATGCACTAAACAGGTGTCCTATGAAGCTTTGCAGTCTATTCCTCCATATGAAGCATGGCATGATAGAAAGCCTTCTATTGAGCACATGTGTGTTTTTGGCTGTTTGGCATATGTTTTGGTGCCACAAACACAGTGCAGAAAATTGGATGATAAGGCTGTCAAATCTATTTTTGTTGGTTATAGTACTGAATGTAAAGGTTATATGTTTTATCATCCACAAACAAAGTGTATTCTGGTTTCATGGGATGTTGTGTTTGTGGAAGATTCTGTTCAGTCCTTGCTGTCATGTACTAGAGAGAGTAATATAAGCTCACACACTACAAGAGGTTGTGTGCTCTTGTGATGCTTTTAGAGACGGAGATACATTGGGTTTTTATAACCGCCGACGTCGCTATAACCGTCACTAAGAGCGTTGATATGGGAACGTCGCTATAAGCGTCGCTATATAGAGACGCCTATAGCGACAATCATAGCGACGCTTATTGCCCTGCCACCCATTAACCATATTGAATGTTTCATTAATTGATTCACCCTTGAAAAAAAGTGCAAGGGTAGATATAGACCCAAAATAGTCACCCACAAGACAATATAACCATTAACTCCATCATCCATAGTATTGTTTGCAGAATAAAGATACAAAATTGACAAGTGTAAATTGATGAAAGTAATCAATGACAATTGTATACATCATAGGCAAAATCACTTGATTGTTAAACTTTGCAAATGTAATAGTTACAACACCATTGTCATTATTGAAAAAATATACATGGTTTTCAAAAAGACGTATAAAAGTCATCTCATGATACATATGCTATGACAAAAAGAAACTAATGCTATCTAGCTACAGCTAGACTGACGTCATCTAATCGGACGTCTCATTGCATCCAAGCGGCATATCTGTCGGATTCTGCAAAAAAAAAAACAATAAGACAGCTTTGTGTAAGTATAAACATATAGCGACGTTTATAAAACAATACAACAAATAGAAAAGAGTAAAGCCTAATACTAACCATGCTGTCGCGAGAACTCAGAATGTCAATCAGAGCGTTTAAGCCCTTCCTGCCTGCGTACTCGCGCTCGTACGGTGTTGGGTCACGTCCTGTCTCATCGACCACTGTCAAAACATACAAAGGATCCATTATGTTAGAATTTAAAAACCCTTAAACCCTAAACTATCAAACATAAAGAGCAATGCGAAAACACTTACAAAATCGGCCTCAAATGATACCCACCCGCCGCTCCCCAAGTGGTGCGAGCTCCCTACCTCTACTCGCGCTCTGGCTGCCTCCTTTTGTTGCTTCCACTTGTCGGGACTCTCGCGTGCTGATTTCTTCGCATTCTTCCAATCTTCTTTGGCCAGCCAATCTGGTCTATTCCACCCATGCTTGATTGCTTTTTGCACTTCGGAATGCTTGTGCTTGCAGTATTCGCGCATTCAAACCTTCATCAGGTCTTCATTGAAGCGGTCATCCCGTGTTGGAACGAGAAATTCGTGATGAAGCATGCTAATGACTCTTTCTTTTAAATCACTCGGTACTTCACTCCAGGTGCTTAGTATGTAGTGTCTAAATACCTGAGAGCAAAGACCGTGCATGCACGAAATCACCTTCTTGCCTTCATCATCCAAGATGATGCCGCCGCTGAAGTCGACGGAGTAAGGCAAGCCCTCTCGCCGGTGACACGTGAACCTGGGTGTCCCGGCAGGGGTCTCTAGTGGCGTGTCGATGGGGGTATGGATGTCAGGTGTTTCCATTGGAGTCTCGGCCCCGAAGCGAGGAGTGTCCCCACTAGAGTGACTCCTAGAGGAGTAGCTAGTGGTGTGTAGCCACTAGGAACGGCTGTCAGCCGCACAAAACCTGGTGTCGATGGCACTGCCGTGGCTAGTCTCAGGGCGGTGGTCTCAGGGCGGCGGGCAAAGAAGGGGAGGGTAAAGAACCTCATCAAACACATGGCGGTGTTGAAGCATCGATGGCGGCAACCCCACAACAACCGCCACCGCCACCACTAGAGCACCGGTGCCTAGACGAGTGTGAAGATTGTCTCGTTGATACTAAAGCTTCAGAGCACACTGAATGCTCCAAAACAGAGGGAGACGAGGCCGGATTAGGAACGCATGATGGTGCGCCAGAGCGATGACGCTCCACATACCACTGTCTCTGCTCGGGTGACAAAGAAGAAAGAAATTGCTCATCATCCATACCTGCATTAAACACACGAACATTTAAACTCAATATTGAATGAATGGAGAAGAAAACATGGACAAGTAGATAGATAGAGAGAGAGAGAGAGGGATTCTTGTGTAGAGAGATTTCCTTGAATTTCTATGAATTTATAAAAGCACTGCGCTCCGGGTACGATGGAGACTGAAGCTGCAATCGCCAAGGAAGTATATCTCTGCTCATAGATGTTACTTGCCCCACCACTAAATCTAGTTGATCGGGTAAAAGAAACGCTAAGAAGCAGCAGTAGTGCTTCTAAGCGTCTCTTTAACCCGATCAATTAGATCTAGCGGTGGGACGAGCTGCATCTATGAGCAGAGATAGATCACTCCCTTCGAGATTGCAACTTCAGTCTCCATCCCACTGAGAGCACAGTGCTCGTTGTCCCTGCTTGTTAGAATATACCTAGAGCATACGTACCTGGAGTGGACACAAAAACCATTAAATACAATGACGCAATGACGCATATAAACAGAAATGGACAAAAATCCACGTGAATACAATATATATTATAACATGGAGCAAAATTGTTCAAATACAAGAAGCCACGTGAATAAAAAGCTCAGCATAACTAGTAAAGAAGGGGAGAATCCTACAAGAATCCCAACCATCTCTTTCTTTTTTGACATAGAATTTGAAGGTGCTTGTAGCTTTGGAATTTTCAAAGGCTAGCAGCAACAGAACGTGTTCTTCTTCTATTCAACTTGAGTGATAGAAGAGGCAAGTCGATAACTAAGAATTTTCAATCAAAAGAGAGAGAGAGAGAGAGCACACACACAATCAAATCTTGCAGTCGAAAAACCAGGTGGTGGAGCTGCATGTGGCCATGGATTGCCCAGGATGTGAGTGCAAAATCAAAAGAGCGTTATACAACATGGAAGGTACCTAGAGAGCCAGAGCGAGTGTGTGTGTGTGTGAGAGAGAGAGAGAGGAGTCCAGAGTAGTTGATAAGGTAGCCTGCCTTCATGGGAAGGGACAAAAAGCCATGCGAATACAATATATATTATAAAACGGAGCAAAATTGTTCAAATACAATATTTATGGCTTTAAGAGGTCTCTCTCTCATCCTCGCATAGCTCAACATAACTTCCTATATCTATATAGAGCTCTCTGTTTAGAAAGATGTCCTCCATTTCATTTTGTAGATCCTCTGCATGCACCCCATAGAGAGTAGCAGCTTGATGCTCGTGTGGCACCACCTCAGCGGCTCTTGACTGAGCATCTTCTCCGATATCCTCCATTGATGCTGCTGTGATTGGCACATGGTAGCCTTCATACGTCCGTGCACTACGAGGGCCTACCTCTATGACGTACCAATAGTTTGATGCAGACTTTGTAGGATGAAATATCACCTGCCAGAGACACATAACTTACATGAGAGCTTCCAAGCACATAACTTCTAAAATGGGATGTTAACTATTTACATACTTACTTGTTCACAATGCTCGGGTAGTACGAAAGTGTCTCTTAGGTCAGTCCATTTCTTAGTTGAATCCACCTCAAGAAAACCAGACTCTCCTCTACGCACAGTAGCGTTGCGACCCTCCATGATTATCTTGAACCATTGCGCGTCGAACAAGTTGACAAAAAATCTTGTATAATCGATCCTCAAAATCTCTTGTAGTGTGCTGAAGTAAGTGAGTTTCACCACCACAGGATCTGCATCAGAGGACCGTCGTAGACTAGACTGTTCAAATTTTGCCATGATTCCACAATCTTGAGTAAAATTATTTTTGTTGATCCGTTCCACCCTAAAATGTCAACCTTTACACCATGCTGTTGTGTATGAATTATACTACAACGAAAAAAGATTATGGCTGGCCGTTCAAACATCTAGAAAGTCACTAGTCGTACATTGTAAACTTACCTTGGTTGTGCAACCCCGAGAGTACTCCCACTCTTCCTCAGTCACTTCTTCACCGCACTGTTGTGCGCTTTTCAATTGGTTGTGCAACCATCTAAAGCTCATGAATATTGGTAGGCTCTCCAAACCGCCGGATAGTGCATCGATGGTCGTCTTCCCCGTCTCCACTCGATTCGTGCCCTTTGTTGATCTTGCTTTGCATCCTCATATTGTGAAATCCACTTTTGCATCACTGGATTGTGAAGCATGCAAAATTGGTTGATTTTAGCCTCTAGATCTTCCGTCATCTTCTTCTCAACACCGAGATTGCACATGACAATCTCAGATATGCGCTCATAATCTATGGTTCGCCATAGCGTGTCCCGGGCTTTATCAAATCCGTCTAGCCACTCTCCAATGTACACTAAGGACTCTGATACCAGCCAACCTTCTTCCATGCTACCCTCTAGACGTGCCTTTTGACGCACATATCCCTTGAGCGTTTTCATGAAATGTTCTAAAAAGAACATTCATCTGGAATGTACTGTGCCAGCTATTTCCACCTCATCAACTATGTGAACAAGAAGATACACCTGAATGGTTAGCATGGTAGTAGGAAAATGTTTCTCAAACATGCACACAACCTCCGTAGCGTTTAGTTTGGCAAATGGTATGGAGTATACGTTGATCTCCTTTTGTGAGATCCATTGCACCAACTTCTCAAGTTTGTAGATTGTGTTATGGAAGTCAAGAGACAAACATCCCTCAATGGCCATCGGTAAAATAAACTGCAAAACACGTGCAACAATGATATTAAAGTCCACACATGAATTTGTTACACAATTCCCACTATGATATGTTCTACTATGAACATACCTGACACATTTTATGCCAGTCGTACGATATATTCCACTATGAACATACCTGACACATTTTATGCCAGTCGTGTGACTTCAAACCAGTAAGATTTCCTTCTTTAGTAAAACACGTTCAGAGCGAGTGCATTACGCCAGTGGGGGTCCGCAAAGATCAAATGGTCTCTTTTACTTTGCATTCTTGGGCTCCTGTGAAAATCCATGGTGCTTTAGGGAGTTTTATCGATCCATCAAATGCTGTTTGCAGCCAATATTGCTCCATACGATCCACATTTCTAAGGTCAACTCTGGCTCCCAAAGTATCTTTCTTGTCGGTCAAATGGTCCCATAGTAGATTACCCACATTCTTAAATATGTGCATTGGATCGAGCAAGTGATTGATCATGAGTCGGGTCCAGTATGGTAACTCGTACCATAGAGATAGTCTCTTCATCCCTGGGGACAAACCGTCATCACACATCTCCTTCTGCTCTAACCATGCTTGTGCAGACATCCTCGATGGCTCTCTTCCCAAAAAGCCACCGTGTTACACATGATTCTCTTGAAGATACGCTTGATGACCTTCGTAGATTTGCTTCTTCAATGAGGGCACCCTACGTGCATTCAGTCTAGGTCCACATGTGACACATGCTCTGTATCCCCTTGTTTGAAACCCTGCATGTATACACATGATAATAGATAAGCTTGAGAAAAACCAAGATTTACAGTGTTTGAGTGAGGAGTGTAAATCACCTGAGCATTCTGTTAGTCCAGGATAGTCATGCATGGTCCACATTAGAAGCCTCTAATCAAAGCATTCCGTCGACCTGTGTGTCGGCTCATATCCACCACTTCTATACCAATCCACAATTATTGTAGCTCTTCCAATAGTGGAAAAAGATACACATCCATATTCTTCACTTTATATCACCCCGACACAATCAAGCTTAGCCATAGGTGCCCCTTCTTCGTAGTAAACCACGCGGGAATGTTGTAGTTGACGATGACAACAGGCCATACACTGTAAGATGTTGATCTTTGACCAAATGGATTTACGCCATCCATAGCCAGGCCTAAGCGCAAATTTCGAGCTTCCCTGGCAAAATCCGACCATGTTTCATCTATATGTTTCTAGGCTGCGCAATCTGCAAGAATCCATAGCACACCATTCGAAGATTTATTCTCCTCATGCCATGATGCTAGAGTGGCCATGGACTTACATTCGAAGAAATGCTTGATGCGAGGAAGCAGAGGAAAATTTCGCAAAACCTTTTGCGAAATTTTTATTCCGTGGAGATCTACTCGATATCTCTCGGAATCACATTTTGGACACTTCTCCATGTCTATGTATTCCCCTCTGAAAAGAATGCAGTCGTTAGGACAAGCGTGGATCGAATTGAAATCCATCCCCAAGTTCTGCAAGATCTTTCTTGCTTCCTCTTGGGAATCTGGCATCACATTATCAGCTGGCAGTATGTGCTCTTTGAGCAATCTACACAACGAAAAAAATACGGTACAATTGTGTAAAAATTTATTAGATCATTGTACATCTAGAGTTTTTTATTAAAGTAAACTAATTGTAATAGATCACCTGAAAATCGCTATGACGCTAGTGTCACCATCCAAACTTTGCATGCATGTTGAGAAAAACCAGGAGTGCCTTCAATCTAGACACACGTGCTCCACTATACAATGGCGTATCGAGTTCACTTTTCATATCATCATAGATAAGCCTTCTTGAATCCATGATCGTCTCGATCATTTCATCGATCTCGGGCTCAAACATTGCCTCGTTGGGAATGTGGTCTGCATGATCATCCCCCGAGCTGTCAGAGGCTACATCTTGTGGCCTCACATATGCTGCTTGACCAAAGCGCCTGCGCGAACGTGTCTATTGGGTTGCAAGATTGCTGCCTGTTGGCCAGCGTCAGAGTCCGACGAGTTATAATTGGCAACAACTTGATCTATAATAGATGGATTGAACTCGCCAAATTCGCGAACATGCTGCAAAGAAACGCGTCTTGTCCGTCGCACAGCATAGGCTTGCATTGATTACAAGGACATAAGATTCTTGTTTGAGAGATAGGTGTTTCGGTTGAACGGCCCCACATCCTCGTCACTACTCATAATGACGGTAAAAACCTTATAACCTAGAAAACAAATTTAATATTCTATTGGCATTCTTCGTCTTTTATCTCTCTCTCTCTCTCTCTCTCTCTCTCTCTCTCTCTCTCTCTCTCTCTCTCTCTCTCTCTCTCTCTCTCTCTCTCTTTGTTCACACTGTAAACTACCTCACATTCTCTAGTCATGTCCAATCCCCGCACACCTCGGTCTAGAGGTGCATGGAGATCAAAACCACCGGGTTATAATCTCGTCTTTATTGGTCAATGCCTATATTTGTGGATACAAGAAATCTACACACCCACGTCTATATGATAGTGCATGTAGTGGACAAAACCCCTTTGCCTCTTCTCTAGCTATAGCATTTCACAGCATCTTAACATCTTTTCACACTAGATCTTTGTCTGTAGCATGCAATTACGCCATTCTTGCAATGTAGCTGATGCCTGCTCAAAGCACTTTATTCTTACTCTAGATTTGACGGGCTGTGGTGTGTGCATGTGCGTGTGTGTGTGAGATCCTTGGAATCGTCATCTTGCATCACTAATTTTTGTGTAGGCTCAATTTTCTCTTCCATTGGCTGATCATGAAGGATTATTGTTTGGTAGCAGCAGTCGAACACGCAGGTGGAATTGTTGGTCCGCATGGACTATCGAGACTGTGAGAGCAGGTCATGTAGGAAAACGGAGTCTTTTTCAGTGTTTTTCATATGAGCAAGTGTTTTTCATACAATGCTTACCATCATGGGCGCACCTTCATTAACATGCACTAAAATCTAACCTAAATCTAAAAAAAGCTAGTCCATCAAACATAAATCTAGATCTAATTTAATCTTAAACTCAAAATAAACCTAAATGTAATCTAATTTAACGTAAATCTAAATCTAACGTAAATAAACCTAAATCTAATCTAACGTAAATCTAACTAAAAATAAACCTAAATCTAATCTAATCTAACTTAAATAAACCTAAATCTAATCTAATGTAAGTTTACATCTAACCTAATCTTTAACGTCTCTTGGGATAGTTTCCTACGACGTTAAAACTCTCTTCTTCTTGTGTGTGTGTGGGTGTGTGTGTGTGTGCCAATAAAAAGAGGAAAATGGTATAACCTTTCTATCACCCAAGTGTGGTAGATTGGTTATGCCATTTCCCTCTTGAATAACAGGTCTTGAGTTCAACTCCTTGTCGGCTAGATCTTTAAAGTCTCTTAAATTAGTTTCCTACAACGTTATATTAAACTCTCTTCTTCTCGGGTGTGTGTGTGTGGGTGTGTGTGCACGCCAATAAAAGGAGGAAAATGGTATAACCTTTCTATCACCCCGAGTGTGATAGATTGGTTATGCCATTTCCCTTTTGAATAATAGGTCTTGAGTTCAACTCCTCGCCGACTGGATCTTTAAAGTCTCTTGGGACAGTTTTCTACGATGTTAAGACTCTCTTCTTCTTCTTCTTCTTCTCTCTCTCTCTCTCTCTCTCTCTCTCTCTCTCTCTCTCTCTCTCTCTCTCTTTTCCTCTCTCAATGTGTGTGTATGCATTCTTTGTTTATGCATGTGTGTGCGTTTTTTGTTTATACATGTGCTCTCTCTCTCTCTCTCTCTCTCTCTCTCTCTCTCTCTCTCTCTCTCTCTCTCAAAAACACAATGTGTGTGTGTGAGAGAGAGAGAGAGAGAGGGAGAGAGAAAGAGGGGAAGGAAACATGAGAGTGAGGAGAGGGAAGGAGCATACCTGGCTCTCCTTCCTCTCCTCGTGTGTGTGTGTGTGTGTGTGTGTGGAGAAGAAAGAGAGAGAGGGAGAGCGCGAGTTACCTTTGCTTGCTTGAACACGTGCCGAAAACTCAGATCTGAGATCTGAGTTTTTGGACGCTGTCGATTATTTTTTTACCCCTGTCTGCATTGCTATGGGCGTCGTTATGAGCGTCGCTAAGTTACTTATAACTTAGCGACGCCCATAGAGACGCCTATAGAGACGTCGTGGGTTTTCACATTTGAGTGTTGCACTGCGAACGTCGCTAATATTAAGTACCTCTTGTAGTGATGACATGACATTATTGACACTTTGTTGCCTCTTTTTAGTGTTGGTCAAAGTACGAATGTAAATTCCCATGAGGAAAATGTACAGCCTATGGGGGTTTCTAAAAATGCTACATATCAACCTATTACTGATGCAAATGTACATGATGTACTTGATGAGGAAAGGGCTGAAAATGAGCAAGCTAGAGGTATGCCTAAATGGCTGGTGCATACTTTGTGTGATAGTAAATTGGATGCACCTTTGTCTAGTCGCACTCATTCAAGATCTCCCCATGCATCTTATCATATCGCAAAATCTAGCTTACATGATGTTGGGGAACCTCTGTCTTTTGATGAAGCACAAAATTTGAAAAATTGGATGGCTACCATGTAATCAAAATATGATGCACTTATAGAAAATGACACATGGACTTTATGTGATTTGCCTCTTGGCAAAAATTCCATTGGTACGAATTGGGTTTACAAGTTGAAACGCAAGTCAGATGGTGAGGTTGATCGCCAAAAGGCTCGACTTGTTTCAAAAGGCTATGCATAGAAGAAAAGCATAGACTATGAAGGAACTTTTTCTCCTACTTGTTGTATGACTACTGTGCATTTTCTATGTGCATTGGCAACTCATTTTGGTTGGGATGTACATTAGTCAGATATTGTTACTGCTTTCTTGAATGGTGACATATTTGAGGAAGTTTATGTAATGCAGCATCGCGATTTTGTCAAGAAAGGACAAGAGGATAAGGTGTGCAAATGTAACAAAGATTTGTATGGGTTGGAGCAATCTCCTCGTGCTTGGTATGAGAATGCTAACACTTGTGGGACGGGTTTCTAACCTCACTCCTATCTTATTGCAGACATAGCAAGAACCACAAACATAAATTTCAATCCATGGGACGAAGCTGACTCGACTAGTGCATAGAGGCTACAAGAGGTTGTCAATCTCTTGGAAAACAACAGACAATTTGCACCTAGGTCAAGCTACACTCAAATGACCGAAATCACCAAAAGCTTGTAGCTAATCAGTAAACGAATCATAACTGTTACAGCATCAAATGACATCCAAACATTATGAAACTTCTAGGACCTAAGCACACATGCTTATGGTCTCAAATCTCACTTTAGATCAAGTGCAAAAATCATGATTATTAACAACAGTGAGTTTTTGACCTAGTCGTTTTTGACCTAGAATACATCTAAATGCTTAGCAATGATGCCCCAATACCCCGCCTATACTTATTTTTTGATTTTCTAGCTTAAACATTCCTACTTATGATGAGATTAGGCCACAAGTTGGCGATGTCAAAGGCTACAGATTACCATGAAATGTTTACGTCAACGCGTAGAGCTCTTACCTGCAATTGTAACCCAACAAACGATATTGCAATGTGACAACCGGGGAGGGAGTAGGAATTGTGAGAAGGAGAGAAGTGAGCGCTAGCTCACACTGTGTTCTATTATCCAAAAAACTTGCAAAATACTTACAGAAATTATCTTTTATACCTTAGCCAAGGTTTCTTTGGTCAAAACTAATAATTTGGGAGCTCTAACTATAGATAGGTTGATATAATCTGGAAGATTGTAGCCCCGGCTCATCAATTACACTGTTTATTTGGAAATTAGGAGTTCCAACATTCTCGCTTCATCAAAATAATAAGTGTTTTTACAATAAAAGCTCTAAAAAATGTTATCCAAGTTAGTTTGCTGCTAACATTCCCCCACTCCTCAACCGTGTCGTCCCTTGACACACATTCATGGACTAAAGTAGTCTCCGGATTGATGGTTGGCGAGACGGTCTTTAAGCACATGTAGGGCTTTTCCATATCTGATTCGTCTTTCTTTGTCAGGGACTTGCAAAAACTGCATGGTGACTTTGTTTTTTAGTTCAATGGTTGAATAGCCAACAAACCTTGATGTGAGGTTGCTAATCACTGGCCCAAATATCTTCATCCCCATCGTATGCTTGCCATGTCCTTACTCTTGGTACAAGACATAATGTGGGGTCCTTTTGTATGGATGCAGGTTCTCTTTTAAACAAACTTAGGTATCTAGGGTTTTTGTTCAACCAATTCTTTCTCCATTTGGAGTGGATATCATCCGAGCCTTCTGCCTACATATCCTTGTAAAGTCTTTTCTTAACCTGCAGTAGCTCCACCTTTATCAGTGGTTAGGGCACTGATTGTTGATGCCATTGAGCATTGATTTGGTTGGGAGTGAGCTAAGTTACATTTACTGAGTGGAGAACTCTCAACTCCCAATACATTGTTGCTTTCCATTCAGCATCTGCTTCTTGGACAATGTGCTCTTTCAGTGCATCTTCCTCAGCTTTAGAAAGCTGGACCATTGGCATTTGCTCCGCTTCAGTGATTGGTACTTGAAACTTTGATTCTCCTGCTAGCCCTTATGACTAATGTGTTTTCATATCAACAAAAGAGATTGATGGTATGTCTATGGTTGGTTGTTCAGAGGTTCCTGCCTCCTCTTGAGTTTTTGTATGTCCCTCTCTTAGCAGCTGATTGGCTCTCTTCAATTCTTCTATTTCCCTGAGCAATTTCTCTTCTCTTTGTACCTGCATCAATGCAAGGTCTTGTCTTTGTGTTTGTTCCAGCTTTAGCTCAAGTTCAAGGTCCTTGTTCCTCTTTTCTAAAGTCTTATAGACTTCATCTATTCCCTTGATTGAGGCTATCGGGGTTTTCTCTTATCTGTCTTAGAAATACCGCTTCATCATTATTTTGTTGCTCTGATTACTACAAGGAGGTATTAGCTACATCTAGCTACACTTGGATCTTTTGTACTGACAGAGTAGTGGTTAAAAGCTCATTGGTTACTTCTGTCAGTTGTTGATCTTTGCTTTTGCATGCATCAGATAACTTTGTCAGGAGCTCTCCCATCTCTTCCATTTCTTTCTTCTGTTTCTCCCTGGCAATCTGGTACTATTCTGCTTCATTTTTCAGCTCTTTAATCTGCCTTTGAATATCTTCAATGATGTGCATTCTGTCATCTAGCTCTCCTTGTAGAGCATCAATGACTTGTTCCAACTCTTTAGCCTTGGCACTGCGGCTAAGTGCTGCTGTTCTCATCTTGTCTATCATCAGCTGCATTTGCTTTGCATACTCATTTACCTACATGATGACTTCATTGGTTTCCCAGTCTTCAAGTTCTACCTGGGGTTGGTTATAAGTTTCTACCGTTTTGATTTGTGGCTCTTTTATTGGTGCAATGGTTTTTGCTTGTGGCCATGGAGGTGGTTCTACTGCTTCTTCTTGAGGCTTTGCAGGTGTAACCGCTTCTTCTTCTTGAGGCTTCATGGATGCCTCAACTGTTTCTGCTTGAGCTGTTGTAGAGGAAGGTCCTGCTTTAGCTATTTCTTCTTCCTTGGGTTGTTCGAAACTAGCTTCTTCCTGTTTCTCAGGTTCTTGTTCCTTTGCTGCGTCGCCTTCATTAGATTTATCTGTTGGTGAAGGCCTTGGACAAGCCATGGGCTGATCTTCTTGTTCCGTAGTTGGTGAAGAGGGTCTTGGAGATATCTCTCCTTGATCAGGATGTGACTCTCTTTGTTGTGCAATTTCGGCTTGTCTTTGCTGCTCAACTGCTTCTTCCGTTGCTTTTCTTTGAGCTTCTAGAGCTTCTTTAATCTTTAAAGCTTCAACTTCCGCATACATCCCCTCGAGTAAATATTTGGGATCCTCTGGAACCTTCTTTGCAGTGTTCTTGGTTGTTGGTCCCTTTACCTCCCTTGGACTCCATTTTTTGGGGTCTTCACCTACAGCTTGGTGGGTGCTTTCATATGTTTACTTTTCTCTTTCAACTCCAGCCCTTTTTTGCTACGGTTCCTCTTGGTGAGCTGCCACTGATTTCTTTTTCATTGCTTTCCTCCTTGCCCTTGTTTCTTCAACGTCAGAGCTTTCACTGTTGTGGGCTTCAGGGGAACTTTCTGCGGATTCCTCATCTGGTTTATCTACTCTTTTTGTTAATCTAGTGGTCTGCGGAGGAGGTTGAGCTGAAATGATCCATGTGTTCTCATCTGGGGCTGGCGGCAAGTTATTGGCCATTCCAATAGCATGATATGCTATTCTTGTTAGCACTTCTGGAGCACCCAGATATGTGATCTTTCCCTCTTTCTTCGTGTCCTTCAGTGTTGTAAGCACGTATTACGCATGATCTATTGCTTGCCTGGTTGTTGTCGACTTCAATACTTGAGTGAAAGTAGGCAACGACATGGTTTGGAGTTGTGTATCGTGGCTGTCTCTTTGAGAGGAAGTGAAAATGTTGATGGTAGAGGCAAACTCGATTCTCCAATGGCCTTTGGATGAGATAAAAAAATGTGGCAGTAGTAGTATCCTTGGTAAAAGTTCCTGCTGTCTTTCTATCCTTGGTCCGCATTTGTCATTCCTTCTGTTGGTAGCTTCAGAGTCTCGGCCACTATATCTTTATTGATCACCACTTCAACCTTTTGCCCCTATTGATCCGTGATTTGGGCTGATCCATCGTTTTTGATCGTGGATAGCAAGTCATATGCTTTCTGGAAATCCACTCCGCATGGTTCCTGATCTAGAAATCTCGAAGCCCCAACCTTCTATTGGCTTCTTTGGTGTCTGGATTTGCAGCTACATCATAGATCTCCTTAGGTAGCATTTGCAATTCTACTTGGTGTCCTTCTTCACTCTTGAATATGCCAATAAAGACCGTGGTGTTGTTTTCTTCAAGCTGCTCTTTAGACAAGTGGGTTGTCTTTGTTGTTTTTACTGATCTTAGATTTAACTAGTACGATGGAAAATCTTGCAGCTTATCTTTCTGAGACACCCTTTTCCTTGCCTTCTCAGCCTCTTGCATTGCTCTTGTTAGGTGAATACAGTGTCAAAGTTTGCGAATTCCACTCTAAAATGCCTTGAGATTGAATGGTTGGCAAATGATGTCCATTTTGCTTCAAAGCATGCATAGATGCATAAAAACATGTAAAGATCAAAATCATGCAGTCCAGGCAAAATTTGCAACAAAAATAAATAATCGCGATTATTTACAGCAGTGGATTTTTTACAACTTTTTGCATTTTTGACATCACAAGCTTGAAACATATGGCATTTAGGTACTCTGAGTGAAGGGTGGGCTTATTTGAGTGCACTGGGTGGAAATGGTGTCAGATTTAGGCTTTTAGACTCTGAAACATTAGATATAAAGAGATTTTGAGTTCCAAACTTACTCAAACTTGATCAGTGGGCTTGGGACATCATATTCTTTGGTCTCATAAGCTCAATGTTGCATTCTGGTAAAAAGTAAATAATCACGATTATTCACTTTTTCATCAATTTGTACATTTTTTATTGCAATTTGGTTCTAGGCATGATGTAGAGTCTATGTGTAAGATATGGGGTAATTTAGATCAAAAAATGTGACACATAGCTCAAACATTGCACTGAAAAGACTTTGGTGCGTTTTTTGAATAAATTGTAAGGTTTCCAGTTTCTGAAACCTTAAAGGTTGTATAAAGCTTAATCAAACTGATATGATTATTGAAAAAGCAATGTAGAATTGTCTGACCATGGCAAATTTTGGTATTTTTGGAATCTTAAGCACAACAAACCCCGGGCTAGAAATTTTCAGAATTGAATTCCGATAAAAACTGGCATAGTTATGACCCCTGGAAGTTTACACTGTGAATTGAGTAAAATAGGTAAAATTGAAGGGTTAGAATAATCATTTAAGCATAGACTTTATTAAAGGTCTCCTAGATATTTACAAGATATTTACCAATTAAGCAAAAATAGGTCAAATTATAACAAAATTGACATTTTAAAAGCTGGCAGGTAATGGGAGGGTCATCACCGACCTGCCAGGGACTCATTTAGCAGCAGGGGTTGTTTTTTGACCTGTAGGGGGTTGCTTGAACTGCAAGCAACTGCCTTTTTCCAGCCTGTGAGAGCTTAAGAGTGCCAGAAAACTATAAATAGGTTCCCTAGCTTCACATTTTAGACAGACTCGGAGCCTTGATACTCTCTCTCTCATCTAGAGAGGAAACTACGCAGAAATCATTAGAGATTAATCTCTAATTGATTAACTTAAATGGTAATTAGCCTAATCCTTCTTAATTAGCAAGGTTAGATTAAGCTAGTTTGTTAATAAATCAAAGATTAGGCCTATGTATACTCATAAAACCTCGCTTAATTAATTAATCTCTGCTGATTATTGTAATTAAGCTTAGTAATATTAAGCTAATTAATTATGCTATCATATTAGGGCTGAAATTAGCCAAATTAACCATGAATTAATGATAAATATGTTAATTAAGCTTAGATTAAGATGAGGTAATTATCAGAGCTGCATTAGATAGTCATTAAGCTAAGAAAATTATCCTATAATTTTCTGAGTAATTTTCCTAATTAATTAGGTAGAATTACTCTGTTTCTTGAGCTATTTAAATAGGGGAAATTAGTAAATTGATTTCAATTGCTATGATATATTTATGAGTGCTTAAGTGGATGTTAAAAAACCAATGATAATTAGAAAAATCTTAGATAATTAATCTAGCTAATTAATTAAACAGAATTACTCTGTTTTTTGAGCAATTTAAATAGGGGAAATTAATAAATTGATTTCAATTGATGTGATATATTTATTAGTGGTTAACTAGGTGTTAATAATCCCGTGATAATTAGGAGAAGCTCAGATAATCAATCTAGCTAATTAATTAGGTAGAATTACTCTGTTTTTTGAGAAATTTAAATACGGGAAATTAGTAAATTGATTTCAATGGATGTGATATATTTATCAGTGGTTAATAAGGTGTTAAGAAACTCGTGATAATTAGGAAAGTCTCAGATAATCAATCTATCTAATTAATTAGACAGAATTACTCTCTTTTTTGAGAAATTTAAATAGGGGAAATTAGTAAATTGATTTCAATTGCTGTGATATATTTAATAGTGGTTAACTAGAGTTTAAGAAACTCGTAATAATTAGGATAAGCTAAGATAATGAATGTAGCTAATTAATTAGGTAAAATTACTCTATTTTTTGAGAAATTTAAATATGAGAAATTAGTAAATTGATTTCAATTGCTATGATATATTTATCAATGGTTAATTAGGTGTTATTAAACCTGTGATAATTAGGAAAATCTCAGATAATCAATATAGCTAATTAATTAGGAAGAATTACCCTGCTTTTTGAGCAATTTAAATAGGAGAAATTAGTAAATGGATTTCAAATGTTGTGATATATTTATCAGTGGTTAATTGGGTGTTCAAAAACCCGTGATAATTAGGAGAAGCTCAGATAATTAGTTTAACTAATTATCTTAGTGGAATTACACTATTTTTAGGGATAAATTAAAGGGGGAAATTAGTAAATCATGCACTATAATTACATGCTATTTATTAGAGCTGTATCATAGGGTAAGGAGTCCATGATAACTATGCCAAGGTTAGAAAGTAGTATAGATATTTATCTAAGTCAAATTACTCTATTTTTAGCTAAAAACTAAAGAGGGAAATTAGTAAATCATGCTATATGATCACATGCTATTTATCAGAGCTATATTATAGGGTAAAGAGGCTGTGATAATTATGCCAAGGTTAGAAAAGTAGTAAAGATATTTATCTAGGTCAAATTACACCATTTTTAGCTAAAATTTAAAGAGGGAAATTAGTAAATCATGCTATATGATTACATGCTATTTATCAGAGCTATGTTATAGGGTAAAGAGGCCGTGATAATTATGCGAAGGTTAGAAACGTAGTATAAGGATAAGAAGTTATGGCATCAAAAAGAACCTGAGCAAATCCTACATCTGATGATGAGGAAGTAGCTCCAAAACAAACTAGAGCGTCGCACGACGATGAAGCCGGGCCTAGTAGTAGGCCTACGGAGGAGAGTCTTCAGGCGCCAGCGCAGCAGCAGATGGCCAATCAATCCCAGGTGGGTGTCCCATTGTTCAATTAAGTCTTTAATTAGTTTAAGTTATTTTATAAGTTAGCATTGCATACGTAAGAAGGATAATCTGGTTGAAAACGGAAGGTAACTTCCAACGTGTATTTGTTTATAATATAGGAAAGAATTGTTGGGTTAAAACTGGTTGAATTAGGAAAGATATGTTTGATCATCCTTAAGACAACTTGTCTCAAGACACCTCTGACTCCTTGATATAAATTGATGATAATGATTGGCTTTCTAGCCACGGTTAAGTCGGTTACCCCCATGAACGATGAGTTTCTACTCCGTGTCATGTCTTGATGTTTCTACATAAGTTAGGATACCGTTTTTATCCTAGGGGAGCCGCCCGGTTGTATGGGCAACTCGTTTGGTGTATGGGCACCCGGAACCTTGGGTGGGGGTTTATTCCACTCCGGATTTGATCAAGGAATGGGTGCCGTTTTTCACCCTTAGGTGGTCTTGAGACAAGACGAGTACTGGTCATGGTTATTATGGATAATGTTTTGATTGACAGTACCCTGTCTTAAGTTTAAAGATGTCTGTTTGCTAAAAGAATGCTTTCAATGCTGTCTTCAAGGAATTACCGTGATGGAACGTTAAAAGAAACCATTATTTTAAATGTTAAAACAATGTGATAATAAGATAAATGAATCTTGTGTGTGAGTGCGGGGTGGTAAGTGGGGATCGACTAAGGTTGTCAATCATGGACGGGTGGACTTGATTAGTCAGGTAACTATCCATTCCCGCGCACTAAAACGTTTTAGAAACTTCTCACTTGGAAGAGGAATCCACCAACGGCTGTGCCCTCACAGATGTTAGGGGAAAAAAAGCGTTGGCTAAGGAAACCATAATCTGAATGATGAAGCTATAGGGCCGGAATAAGAATTTTTTTGTAGGCCATTTGAATACATTGTCCCGTTTCCGCTGCGAGACAGGACTAGGTCTGCTTCTAAGGCTATAGACCCAAGACATTGTCAATGGTAAAGGTCTATTCCTTGGATTTTTCTTGTTTAGAGACTCTGATTTTTATAAGGCCTAGAGACCTGTCAAGGATCCCATCCCGATGTCGGTGTAGTCGGGGTTGGGGATATTACATAAATTCAGAGTTTTTCTTGATCATTTTGGCTCATACTTGACATGTGGCATGTAGTAGATGTGTACAAGTGATAGGTGAAGTGAAGAGATCAATTCCAAGCCAAACAAGCACAAAAGTAAATAATCGTGGATTTATTTATAGCGGTCACTTTTTTTGCAAGAATTGACCATTTAATGACCTAAACATCTTTAATATATCTAAAACAAGTCCTAACATGAATTTGGTAAAGTTTCATCGTGTCGGGATCACTTCGTGCTCTTGTCAACTCTGAAGTCACCGATTTTTGTGACTACTTGGCATGTAGGGCTGGTTAGTCACTTTTGAAGCTATGGACTTGTCCGCTACATAGTCTTGATGCTGCTCATCCAGTTTAGGACCATTCGGAGTCAGCTTTGACTTCATATGTCAAATTTGATTCTTTGTAGTCTTTGAGCTATTTTTTTGCTGTTTGATAGCTTGCCTTGACTGTTTCCATAAAACCATCTAGGTACATTGTGTATAGACCTCGTCTATAAGCTGTCCGTGGAGTCAGGATTTCAATTCTGGCATATGGCAAAAACCTAGATTATTTACTTGGGACCCCCTCGACCCCTGTGAAATGGTCATCTGGTGATATGAAAGTGCTGTATTATATAGGGGCATGCTATAGTTTAAGTCTTGTTTAGTTCAGTTGAGCTCACAAGCCGCTATGGTCAATTTTGTGTCATAGGACTTCGTGCACCGCTAGGTTTCTAGGGTTTTTTCCTGAGCCTAAACTTTCTACCTGACCATAAAGAAATGTTCATTGATAAGTTTAGAACTTATCCCTCATGTCGCATGTGAGACGATGTTGTAAATGGATGTTTGTTGACTCCAAAAATCGTGCGCGAAGAAGGCAGAAAGCTCTCTCCTCCAAAAGTGACAAGTGGAAATGAGGTGATTTTGGGCTACCTTGGATATCTATAGTTCGACTTTCCAAACTATTTTTCCCTAGATTCCACTATCAGTCCTACTTTGCCATGAAATCTATGCTATACTCAAAAATTTCTTCAATCAGATTCCGTTAGCTCAATCTGCAAGAATTTGCGAAAGTAGGCCTTAGCGGCCTAATTTAGGCTTCCTGCTTCCATCTGTCGATTCGATGGAAATTTTTTGTGGGTGTCGTCTTGTTCTTTTAACACTAGAATGGTAACAAGACACTTTTATGTCCTTGGACACTTTTGTGTCCTGTTAAGTGACCATTTTGCTTGAATTATTTGAAGAGTATGAAAATGAATTTCTAGGTGCTATATATCCACAAAGTTGCCTTATGAGATGAAAAAAACTTAGCATTTTTTTTGATCGATCTCACCATTAACCTTACTCTTGCACAACATTTTTGAACCTAACCTGTGTGATAAAACGGGTCCTGTTTTTGGCTTTTTTTGAAAATTTTGGCAACTATACCATTCTTAACTTCATGTTTGTGAGGTTTAGATGGCTAGAGGTTAGGCCTTCATAGTTCTCAACATGTTTTGATGCTTGTAGGGAGAGCTAAGTGTTAAAATTGAAAGTTTTGACCAATTTACAAGATTTTTGAATTAGCACTTTTGGCCAAAATTAGCACTTTTATGATTTTTTTTGTGGCTTTCTTGATATCCAAATTCAATTTTGATTGTGTAAGTGTAAGGTATAACATAAAGCTAATCTTCCTTGAGTTTTGGGGGACCTAATATGCTATATAGCATAGTATATGATGATGGTTGAGTTTTTTGATTGCTGAAGAATACGATACATTTTAGAGTAGCAAGTATAAATTTCTCAATATTGCTAGTTTCTTAGGCCAATTGTGTCTATTTTGTAGGTAGTAATCATATCTAATCATAGACTACAAACTTAGCTAGATATTGAGTAGTTTCTATGGGTTTCTAGAGGTCATAATGCTAAACCCAATTTTTTCATGTTTGTTGTATTTAGCACTTTATCATTGCCCCCAAGGTTCCAATTGTAAGAGATCCATTATCCTTTTGACATGCTCCATGGATCCTTTTGAATCCAAAGGCCCAAAGGGAACTAAGAAAACATGTATATAGTATCTGTTTTGAGCGTGACTATAGAAACTTTGATGATAGGTCCGCAGAATGGCAAAAATGAAAATTTTTTGTACCCATTTTTTTTGCCCAAAAAAAAATTAGTGAGGTAAAAGCAACCATATGTTTTGGTCACCAACCCATTAAAGTTAACAAGGCATTTTATCTCATGTCGTACAAAAATCCCCACTCTTATTTATATGCAATCAACCGTAAGAAATTGCTGTTTTGGGCAAAATGCACTGGTCCATCAACTTTGGAGGCTTGTAGTGACCAAGGGATGAGAAAAATTACAAGTTTCTCATTTTTTCCATATGTAGTAGTTATTGAACTATAAGCTCATGAAAGGATTTTTCAAAATGATTGGATCTACTATGGTTTTGGAATTTTTTTCCAAAACCCTGAAAGGAAACTTTTATGTCCTGTTAGGTTACCATTCTAGTGTTAATCATTAGCGTATCTTCAGTTTCTTCATTTGAGCTCATTTGCTATTTATTATTAACTTTTGGCCTGCTTATTGAAAAAATCAAAGAAAATAATAAAATGCGCTAAAAAAGCAAAGTGAAAAATCAACAATTAAGAAAATCCATTGAGAAACATCTCTTTATTATTCCATTTTTAAGTCCCAATATCAAGAAAAATGATGAAAATAAGCAAAAAATACTAATTTTTGGTATATTTTTTGATAGTATATACACTGTTTACACTCATCGGGGAGATGTTATCAATTAAATTCCCCTGTTGATGAATTTTTTAAGGGCATTATTAGGTAATTTTGCAAATTTTGCAAAACTCACACGTTAACATCCAACTTTTTCCTCCCTCTTCAAACATTTCCCTTAATTACTTAGTTCCCTTCCACCCCTCCTAGATGGCACACTCTGGGACGACTATGTGCATGGGTTGAATAATCGTGTCTATGCATAGATTTGGTTGTCTCTACCATGCTTCAAAGATCAATGCAATTCCACCCATTATGTTGTGCAAGAGTTGGGTCTTGAGTAATTAACTCAAGGGTTTTTGTGGTCGAGGTTTCCTGCTGCAGATTTCCAAAGAGCGAATCTTGTAGCTTGTGTGCTCTTTTCTTTATTGTGCCGTCAGGATGATTTGGCACGTTGATTTCGTGAGCTGTTGGTATCAATGTTGAGCTTTAACTCACCATTGGTATCTTGGTTTTTCGTTGATGAACTGTTGCCATTGAGTGCTTTGAAACTTAACTCTCCACTGCTTCATCGGTTTTACAGTTTGCGAAGAAGATAAGTGCTCCTTTTTCCTCCAAATCCATCTTGTGTTAGGTTCCCTGCTCAAAGATGATCTTCTTTGTGTCTTTAACTTTGGAACCTTCTTCGGTACGGTAGATGATATCTTGGTCACCCAAATTGAAACAGCTTGTCCTTGAGTTGTGCTTTTGGTACCAAGGTATGTCTGACTCCTTGCATGTTACTTGTAGCATTTTCTTGTCAAGAGGATGAAGAAGATTGATTTCTTTGTGGTTTTTTTTGCTGGTAGCCTTTTTTCCATTTCTCTTTGCTTGGTGCAACTGGAACGATGAGTTGTCCTCCTTTAGGTAATAGTTTGAGTTGATTGGTATCACAATCTGGTACTGCCTTGTATGTCCACATCCATGAGATTCCAAGAATCATTGTTTCATTCATGTGCTCATCCGGTAAGCATAAAAATTGATGAGGGAAAGAACATCCATGTACTATCACATTTAAGGTAACTACTCCCAATGCCGGTGCTAGGTTCTTGTTGCATCCTTTGATAGACGATATTCCCGATGTCAAAGAATGATTTTTTGCTTTCTTGTATGTGGAATAACTGGCTCCATTTACTCGAGCTCCTATATCGACCAATGCATTTGCGCTATGATTGTTTAGTTGTACTTTGATGTGAAGGTCAATTCCATCTAACCAATCACCATCGGTTGAAATTGCATCCTTTTTGTAATTCCCATAGTCGTTCATCTAGTTACAAAGCGTTGATGGGAATAGGTATTTGCTGATTTTTGAGAGAAGCTTTCCTTTTGAGTACTTGAAGTCAAGATTCCTCTTGGGCTTCATCAATGACCTGCTATTGTTTCATCTTTCTCTGCTTTGCTGCATGCATCCTCTCTAGCAATTCATTGGTTAGTGGAAAATTGTACTTCTTTAAACGGCATCCACTAATCCAATTGGCCATTGGTTCACCATCTAGAGTGGACAACTTAACTGCTCCACTTGGGGATACATCTTCAATGATAAATGGTCCGTTTTCCTTTTTCTTGAACTTGAGAATGTGTTGCTTAAGGGAATAGACTAAAACTAGGTCCCCTTTTTTGACGATTTTAGTGACTAGACGGGAATCAAAAAACTAGTTTTGTTTTTGCTTTTGTGCATAGATTTGAGCTACATCTGTTAGCCTTTGCTCATCAAGCTTTTCTAAATCTTTGAGCCTCTCTGATAGTTCATGTCCAGTCTACTCAAGATACTTAGCTACCCTTAGTGTCAGCAATAAAAATTATATCGACAGTATGGCATCAAGACATAAAAAAGGTTAAAGGGTGTAGCATTTGAAGCTATCTTAAATGAAAATCTATAAGCCCATAGAGTGGCATGGAGATTCATTTCCCAATCAGCCCGTCTTGAACTAATCACTTTAGTCAATACCAAGCTAATAATTTTATTTGTGTGCTCAGCTTGTCCATTTGCTTGTGGATGATAGGGAACCGATTTGTTATGGATGACCATAAATTCATTCAGCAGATACTCAATTACCTCATTGAGGAAATGAGTTTCCATATCACTAACAATTTCTATTGGCAGTCCATATTTTGTGAAATTTTTTTCATATAAGAATATAGTTTTGGTTCTGGCATCATTCTTTTGCCTCTGCCCACTTGGTCAAATAGTCCGTAGCTACAATGATATATTAAGCTTGAGTTCTATAAGCAGGTGGTTCTATTGGCCCGACAAAACCTATGCCCCACTTTGCAAAAGCTCTAGCCCCCCACCATCGGTCTTAAAGGCATGCTATCTACACGGGTTGGCATTTTTGCTCGTTGACATGCAGCACACCTTTGAACATATTCTTTGGCGTCTGCAAAAAGTGTTGGCCACCATATGCATGCCATTAAGATTACTCTAGCGGAGGTTTCACTAGAAAAGGGACCTCCAATTAATCCAGCATGTGATTGTTCTATAATTGGAGTATATTCATCTTCATTTGCACAAAGATGCAAATGTTGATCCTTTCTTCTTTGATACAATTGGTTTCCAATAAGAGCATAGTCTCTTGCTTCAATTTCAATTGCTCTTTGGCGGCGTTTACTCATATCCTCAAGACATGTTCGGCTTGATAAGTAGGTAACTAGATAGTTACTCCACTTAGGACCGAGTGATATTTGGAACAATGTCACATCAGGTATGGAGCTTGTTTTCTGGTACCGAGGACATTTTATTTCAAATGAGTGAACACCACTCATCATGGTTGGCGGAAATACTCCAAGTCTTGAGATCCGCTGCATAGTTTGGTCTTCGGCAAAGTCAAAGTCCTACTATGGTAATATGTGTTTGACTTAGGTATTGGGTTTTCTCCTCAATATTAATACACAAAAGCAATATTCCATTTTGATTTCTTTTGTATAGCCTTCCAACTAGTAATTGATACATAGCCCATTGCTTAATTAATATGGGTGTAATAGAAAGTCGTATTTGAAAATCCACTCGAGCTATGGTCATCAATGAAACCATATTTTTCGACCATTGGGGTATCATTTCCACAGAGAATAGATGTGCATCTAGTAGATCATCGTCTACCCCTTTTGGTGGTTCTCGTGAAATAATCCTCGATAGATGAGATGCTCTTTGGTGTGTGGTGCTCATTTTTACAGCTATAGTGAAATCAAATTCCAAAAGAATGATATACCATATCACTATTCTTCTTGTTTTGCATGGCTTGTTAACCAAGTACAATAAGGCTTGGCGGTCCACAAAGAATACAAACTTATTGGCTAATAGGTAATATCTACACTTTTTTTACTTCATAGATCATTCCTAACCCTTCCCTTTTGGTGGTTGCATGGTTTTTCTCTACCACATTCAACTATCTACTAGCATAAGAAATGGGAAAATCAATTTTTTTTGTCTCCTGGTTGAGCTAGTATACACCCAATGGCAAAATTGGAAGCATCTACATGTATGTGAAACATCTTATTCCAATGTGGTGCTTTCAATATTGGGGCTAAAGTGAAAGCTTTCTTAAGCTTCATGAAGGATTCTTCACACTCATCAGTTTATTTAAAGAGTGTAATCAAGTTGTACATGGATTTTGCAATTATAGCGTACATGTAAATGAACCGTCTGTAATATCCACAATGTCCAACGAGTGCTTGAACCCCTTTGACTATTGTTGGTCTAGGCAATTCAACAATAACATGAATTTTATCCATATCAGTAGCTATGTCATTTTTAAACACTATATGTCCAAGAATGTTTCCTTGTCTGCCCATAAATGTGCACTTTTCTGGATTTAAGCAAATCTTATAAAGTCTACATTTTTCGAATACCTATTTGAGGTGTTCAAAATGATCAACCCAGATTGACGAATGTACACATAGATCATCCATATATACTTCCAATAAATTCTAAATATATTCTTTAAAAGCATGGCTCATCAATCTTTGAAAGGCGGCGGGAGCATTAGTTAACCCAAAAGGCATAACCCTATAGGCAAAAATACCCCAAAGGCAGTTTTATGCTGATCGTTGGGGTCAACCAAAAGTTGATTGTATACCAAAAATCCATCTAAAAAGCTGTAAGCTTTTTTCCTGCAACTTGTTCTAAAACATGCTCAGTGATTGGAAGAGGAAAGTTGTGTCTAATAGTAGCTGCATTCACTTTCTTGAGATTGACACACACTCTTAATTTATGAAATTGTGAGTAGAACTAGTGTCAAAGAGAATCAAAGCATCATGTTCTCTTATCTTTCCCCAAGCATGGCATAGAGGAGATCCTTTGTGGTAAGCTTCCTCTTCTTGGATCTCAACAATGTAGCTCTAGGAGGCTCATGGCAAGTGTTCTTTTGGGGACAAGTGCGGTACACATGCCCTTGCTTGCCGCACTTGAAACACTAGTTATCCTTGCAATAACGCTCAAGCTCTTCAGGAGCGAGTTTGTTTTTGCCTTTGTAAACTCCCTTCTCCTTAGCTTTGTTGTTATTGGAGTTTCCCTTAGGAGAATTTTGGACATTGTCCTTCCCCTTAGGCTCATTGGGACCCTTATTTTCTATGGGCGTAGAATTTCTTTTAGCCCCTATTTGGAAATTGATTCGAGAAGCCACCATAGTATGGTGTATAATCGCAGATATGGTGCATGGCCTTTGGGAGTTGACATACTCCGCCATTTCTTCAGTTAAGTCCGCACAAAATTGTTGTTTTTTCTCTCCAAAATCCATCTTTTTGAAAACAGTGGCTTTGAGATGTAAGTCCCAAAACTTGTCTACATATTTATGAATGGATTCGTTGGGAGAGAGCTTCAAGATTTTCCATTTGGTGAGTACTTTGTCTTTGGCATCAGTGGCCAAAAACTGCTTCATAATGGAAGCTCTTAAAGCTTTCCATGTTGGTGGAGCTTCACCATTTTCTCGTAGACTAGACCACCGTTGCCTGGTGGACTTTTGAAAATGCATAGCTACATGGTGTAGCTTAGACGACTCCGTGAAGCCCTCATCTCCAAACGCCACATAAAATTGTTGGATGAAAGGAAAGACTTTGTCCGTAGCACCAAAGGTGCCATCGTAGGTAAGGAAAGAGATACTCTTTCCTGCCTCTTTGAAATTCTTGAGATTGGGACGACCTCTTCCACGTGGCATAGGATTTCCTACGGCCTCTTCTTTTTTATGGTTCAAAAGTTGCACCGTCGTTTTCCTTAGAAGATGAAGAATTTGAGAAAAATGGAGAAGAGGGTGACCTCTTTCTCTCGTTTTCCTTGACTTTGTCCTCCTTGTCTGCACCATCGATTTCTTCATAAGAGGAAGAGTATGAAGATGGAGAAGAGGGTGACCTCTTTCTCGCCTTTTTCTTCTCTTGCTTTTTTTCATCCCTCTTTGAGTTATGGTGTTGAGAAGTGTGCGATGGTATTCTCCATTTAGGAGGTGATGGAGAGCATTTTACCCACTATCTTTGTGGAGCCATCTCCACCGAGGTGGAAGGAGACTCACTTATTTCTTGTTCCTTTGGTGGGGGCTCTTGATTTCTCCTTTGAGAAGGAGATGCGTCATCAAGAAGCAAATTTTTGAGCGCTTCGTATGGATCTTCTTCTTCTTCCCGAATTGGAGAGAGGCCTCTTTTGGGAGTCTCACAAGGAGGCTTCCTAGGTACTCTCTCGTCATGGTGGGGAGCTTGGAGAATCCCATGAGCACGAATCTGTCGTTGCACTTCACTTTGGAGGGATGGATTGCCCATGGATTGTTGAAGCCTAGAAACAAGGTAGTTAACAGGCATAGGGGCATCATTAGTAGCCTGCTCATTAGCAAAATCAAAGCTATCAACATTAATTTCACTCTCTTTACTATTGTCAGCCATTCTAACAACTTTTAAGTGTAAATGTTTTTAGGTGTACTTTGGCACTTCAAGCCCTAGTTGCTACTCCTCTTTACCCATTTAGAAAAGCACTCAAGCTACTATACCCGTGGCTCGAATACCATTAATTACAAGGAAAACAAGAGAGGGTCTTTCATCACAAAAACAACACCGGCTCTTGTCAATCTTCTAATAGCTCAATAGTTAAGACGTAGGCAAGCCCCGTAGGACTCCACTATTAAGACCATAGCTCTCAATGGTGATGCCCCGTTATCTGCACGAAGGCAGGCGCACTGCAAGGATGAAAATTTACTATTCGAATTACTCAATTTTAATTAATAGTACCAACCATTTCTAGCTAGCTTGAGGACCTCCCTTCTTGAGCAAGAAAAGAGAAACCTTGTGCTCTGATACCAATGTAACATTTAATGGCCTAGTAACTTGTGTGTAGCAGAAAATAACATAAACATAGTGAGCATTTCATTTGAATAGGTTCCTAATGAGCATAACAAGGGTGCTAGGATGGAGAGAGCAACAAAAAGCATAACACCTAGTTAGATAGCATGAACAATACTTCAAAAGAGAGATAAATTAAGCTATTGACAACATTTGAGGACCGGATTTACATGGAGCCGGTCCCCCCTCCAAAAGGCTTTGTATTATAGGTTTCTCCCATCAAGAGAGACATTTTACAATAAAATTATTTGTGTTCCTTCAATACTAGCTAGTGCAATGAAGATGGAAGCTTCAAGCACTAGAAAAACACTTATAAAACACAACACCAATTCCCTCATGGTCTCAGACCCAGGTCTCAGACCCAAGACCTCACACACCTTCGAAGATGGTGAGAGCTAGCGGGGTATGAGAGTAGATTGAGAGGAAGAAAGAGTAGTCTTATGAGAAAGATGTACATATCCTCACATAATCACTCATATTAGCATAGCATAGCTTAGTAATTAGCATGGTAGAGGAGATGAGCATGCATTGAAGCTTGGCTCTTGGTTGAATTTGCATCACAAAGCCAAGAGTTGTTGGTGTAGGCCTTCCTTCTCACTAGCTTGGAGTAGCTTTCCATTAAAGCTTGAGAAGGAGAGAGAGAGAGTCTTCTTGCTTCATGCATGAGCTTGTGTGAGTGTGTGTGGAATATTGACTTGAAAAACTCAGCCCCCTCTCTCTCTTGGTTGACCCCTCTTCCATTTTACTCCTGAAAGCACCCCATCGGCCCATGCTAGGCTTAGCCAATGAAAATTGAGAGGCATAAGTGATAGCCTTCTGACATGTGTCCCCCTTTCCCCTTTTGTGAGAGCTTTAGGTAATTAATTAATGCAACTATACTCTCATTGGACCCCTTTGTCTCCTGGCCAATAGGAATCAGACAAGCCATTGGGCTACTGAATGCTCATTGGACCCCCTACTTAATTCTTATTGGTTCTCTTATTAAGTGTTCTCAAATGTATTAAACTAGATTTACTCTAGCTTAATTCTCATTGGTCCACCTCCATGGCCATCCTATAGGATTTAAGTGTACCTTGTGTGCATCTAGGCTAGGGAGCTGACATGTGTCCCTCATTCCCTTTGTGTAAAGGAAGCTTGTGAGTGTGTGCATGTGTGTGCTTCTCTCTCATCCCCTACTTCCAGGGCTCGCCCCCTCCTATGTAGGATTCATGAAGACTTTTTGTACACACTCAAAGCATCCAATTTAATTAATCTTTGACAATTGGAAACAACCTTTGATTTTTGTCACCTTAACATTTTGGAAGTCTTAATGGGCTGAACCATAGGGTCTTTAAAGCCCATTGTTGCACATTGTTATTAGTGCGTCGTCGTGATGGACGTCTATAGCATATCTCTTTTGTACTAACATAATGTCAATATGCAAAGCAGCGACTCGAGATGGGGCATGGAGACTTAATGAGAGTGTAATCTCACCAAAGTGAACTCAAGGGCTACTCATTCTACAACAAAAGCAAATCAACCACTTCTTAGTCAGAAAATTAGTATGCGTCCAATCTCACCACTTAACGTCATCACGCCTTTTTAGTATCCAAACGAATCTGGAATGCCACAAAACTTAATGAGAGGTTCACAACACTTATGGGCTCAATCCTACCAAGTTCTGTCACCATCTGGGAAGGTACATCAATCAAGATCCATCACAAATAATGTGCAGAAAAGTGAAATAGAAGTACTTGGAAAGATCTTCCTTAAGCATAGAAACACTTATCCATGGTCAAAACATAAAAAAACAACCATTTTAACCCCCAAATCAATGCATTTAGCTCACAAAGAATACGTCATGAACCACAACATGATTGGAAATGATTACACTTAGATTGTAGAGCAAGAGACAAGGAACACAATGTGCTATTCGAAATAGAATTCTGATTACCAGCTCAAGAGAAAAGAAGATTACAAATTGTAGTCACAAGAAGCCTCCACAGTGCACGTTTTTTACTTTCTTCAGCTAATGATACTCTTTCTCTCAAAACTAAGGGTTTTGACTTTAAAAGTTAGGGGGATTTCCCATGGCCATCCGGCCTCTTACAACGGTGTAGAGTCAGAGAAATAAAGAGGGTATGGTCTAATCACATCATGATTACAACACATCTTAGGCTGAATTACAGGGTTTTTTTCAAAAAAATTGAGTGTCCACAGGGTTTGGTGTGCATATGCCTATATGCGCCTGTATCCACCAAATATTCCCCCCTTCCTATTCATTGCACGTCCTCGTGCAAGCTGTCTCTGAGTGAGTTTACTTTACTGTCTTCTTTTGAGCGTTGCAGTGAGATTTTTGAATTTTTGAGCTCTTGCTTCCATCTCGACTTTGGTTGCCAGCTCTTTGAAGGGATTATTGCTGATGGTACTTTGGTAGGCGATGTGGCGGGCCGGTAGATCTTTCGTCATTGGATTAAATATGGAAGAGTCCACTTCGAAGAAACCTGTCATGAAAGTTTCTTCGAAGGTCTGCATGTAATGAGAGGGCAAAAACATGACTCTTGCATATAATCCCATGATAACATTTCTGATAAGTGGGGATTTTTGTCTCCATATTCTAGCAAATACCCCGCGTACCCTCGACAAAAACTTGCCAGGGGTGCTCTGCTACATTAATGTCTCTGAAAGCTTTAATGCACATGATGAGAATTTTGGCAATCTTTACAAGCATCTGACAAGCAAGATCTGGGATCTCTTTCATCATATTGATTGCTCCTTTTAGAGTTTGCACCATGTAATGCTCGGATGGGGGGTTGTTATCAAGCGGTTTTGTGAATATCAGGTAGTTCAACACTGCCGGTCTTTTGCTTTGCCAACTATAAAAACTGTCCCAGAATCGCCGTCTGTTGATGGGACCGTAAGTGGGATAGATCTTGAGATGCTGGGGGGCGTTCCTGTAATATGTTTCATCAGTTGGTCGCTAATCAAACCATTTTTTCCGCCAGAGTGGTTGATTGTCGAGGATGGCTTGAATTTGAAGGGTTGTAATCAGAACCTCTCTGTAGTCCCCTCTGCTATTTGGTTCAAGTTCGGGGAGCATCTTTTGCTGCCATAATCAAAATTCTTGCTGCATCAATGGTAGTGCGATCATCTCATGCTCACGATATTATGCTACCTCATCTGGAGTGATCATGAGGAGGGCATCCGATTCCAGCACTTTCAGTTCATATTGCATATACTCCTTGTGTGAAGGGTCCTTTACTTCTGAGATCTAGCGCTGAATTTCATCTTTTGCCGACTCCGATGTGGATGTCGTGACTGGATCTGCATATCCCTGCGTGCCTTTTTCAATGCTCGTAGTGGGCATCTCTATTTGGTGAGTTTCAAACACTAATTGTTCGAATCCTTCTCCCTGCTCAAATTCCCTTGGGTCCTGCTAATACTTTGTTTGATTGGCTGCCAGAGCTGCTACTTCCCCTCTTGCCTCAGCCAGTTGCCTCTTTAAGTCGTCGATTTCCTCATCCTTGTCCTGTTGTAGGGCCCTATGACCTACCGTCATGATCTGTCTGTCATATTTCTCTTGTTTTAGGGCCTCTTTCAACTCTTTGATTTCTTGGCTCAACGAAGTAGATCATGTAGTCATCGTTGAAGAGAAGGGTGTCTCCTGTATGGCTAGGAGCTGAGTTAGAGACCTGCTAACCACTGCATACAAGCCTTGTAGCTTCTCATTTTGTTCCTTTTCTCTAGTTAGCTCCTCCTTGAGGCATTGCTGTTCGATCTGCAATGCAGAGTTTGCCTCGTTGAATTGTTGCACTTCTTTGTAATAGTATGTTGCATTCTCTCGTTCTCTCTGCAGCTTCGATTGTGCCGGGACTTGTGCATTCTTTAGTGCTTCAATTTGTTGCTTTAACTACAAGGATTTTGCTTCTGCTCTAGATTCCTCTTTTTTGTTGTCTTTTAACTCCAGCTCCTTTAGGTTGTAAAGAGCTCTTTGACATTGGAACTGTAGTTTGATCTGCTCTAAGTGATCGTCAATGTCAAATGAATTAACTATCTCTGCTCCTTCTTTCATGGCCGCTTGTGTGCGTGGAGATCTCGGCCCATGCTGGTCTTTTTGGCTCTAACCCGATTGCTCAACCACCTCAACTTGCTTTTCCTTTTGTTTCAAATCTTTTAAGGCATCAGAAATTGTGGCAGGCTTTGTTTGTGACTCTCTTTTTTGATCCGTTTGCTGTTCCATCTGATTTCCTTCGAGCCCTTGCTCCGAACGTCCTACACTTTCTCCTTTCTCTTTTTCTAACGTCTCTGAAAGTGTCTCAGCATCCTTGGGAGAACCAAGGTCTTGACCTTGTTGGTCCTGTGTGTCGTGTTGTTCCTCTCCTTGCCAATAGTGACTTTCCTCTTTTTTACTCTTACCAGATTGGTTAGATGTTTCTAGATCATTGACACATGGCTTCTTTGATTCTTCTTGATACCTCTGCTCCATCTGCGAATAAATGCTATTCGACTAAAGAATTTTGGTGAAGACACAGTGGAGCCAATAATTGCAGTCAAAGTGGGTAGCAACCAAGTTGAATCGACGGCATTGCTTGATTTTGGAGCTCAAGCAAATCTGATCTCTTACAAATTATACAAACAGCTCAAACCCAAAGATCAACTACATCCTACTCCACAAGTGCTGGAAAGTAGTACATCACATTCGCTAAAAACATTGGGCTGGACTATATTGCATGTACAACTACATCAATATATTTACCCACACAAGTTTTATGTGGTTGAGGATGAAAGCACACAACACCCCATGTTGCTGGGACAACCTTGGCAAAAAGAGTATAATGTGCAGATAGACTGGAATTCGGATGCAGTCAAAATTCAGCATGCACAAGAACAACAGGTGGTAGCATTTGCTCAACAACCCTGGAAGAACCAGATGGCAGCAACGCAATCACTAGATAAAGAACCAAAAGGATGGGTGCCAATAAATAACTACACGATACCCATGGCGACCAACCATGGAATTGCCAACCATGTTCACTACAAACATTCAACAACACAGACCACAGTGAAAAGATCAAGGTTAGCAACACGCAAAAAACAAGTATGGGTGCGGAAGGATGAAGGTGACATGGCATACATGCAATACAACAGAACAAGTCAACAGAAGCACAGAGCTCAACCAACACAAAAGGGATTAAAAAAGATATGGATTCCAAAGAGAATCCTCAGTAACAACTTAAGTGCGACCATTTGGATCCAGAAAACAAAGCAACATGAACTCCCTTCAGTACAAGCAACATCGGCATGCAGACAAACACTACATACGAAATCGGCAAACCGATCTATGTGGGTGCCAATCACCAGCACAACAATGAAAACCGCGGAAGTAGCAATAAACCTACAAATACCTCCAAAACAAAGCTACAAATGGAAAGCAAAACAGACACAGACTATGGCCAATTCCGCCACGACAATTCTCTCCAAGGAGACAACCATGGCCATTTCGACAGTAGTGGCAAACCAAGCGACTTTTGCAAGAAAGATGATAAAACAGAGAGCTGTAGAGTTACAAATTTTACTTGCAAAGAAAATCCGCCAACCAAATCAACAACAAACAGGAAACCTCGACGTCGAATGCCAATAAGCATCTTGCTATACCCTCCTCTTGCAAAGCATTGATTTTTCCATGCATTGACCGCGTATGCATTATATAGGGCCACATTACACGGCCGAGCATTAGCACAATTTTTAACCCATGCACAGCACATACACCGAGGAGATACCTTGTCGTCCGGGACAACTCCGGCTAGGAGGGGGGGAGGCATTCTCAAATGCGGACCCAATGGTAAAAAGAGCAAAAAAGGACATGTTTTTCAACTATTTTAGAGGGTTGTCGTTTGATTGCAAAATTTTCTAGGACTAACCTAAGTACATATGCCCTTATGCAGCATGAATCTACAAGTATATGGGGCCAAACACCAAATCAAGCCCCTAGGTGTGTGTATATAGGTAAAAATAGCCATTTTTCGGACAAATTATTGATAAAACGAAGAAATCCGGCCATAAAAATTGCATGTGAGTGTATATAGTGTTTTGCGATGATGTTTTTGAGTTATTATGATTTTTGGGGATTTTTTGGGTTTAATTTGCTATTTTTTTTAATTTTATTAATTATCGGCAGAAAAACTTCAAAAATACAAAAAGCAGGTGAAATACGATCGTAATGAAAAACAAAAAATATGGGGATAATCAATGACTATAGGACAACCTATGGTACAATGGGGGTGAAATTATGTGAATGAAGCGGAAAGCGTGTTTTGGCCAGATTTTGATCGAAACGTCAAATTTCTCGAAAATTGGGCAAATGGAGTCCAAATCAAGAAATTTTCAAACCTAAACCGCATCTCGCAAGAAGTTGGGAGCACATGTCAAATTTCATGGAAAGTGGTTCGGGGACCCCCATTATAAGATTTTTTCACTTCATTTAAAGCTCATTTCTACTATTGCCTTCTTGAGAGAGAGCTCTTGCCACCTAGAGCGAACCGGACTTCCAGCGGCTTCTACGACGCGCACGACCACCCGACAGGCTCCAGACATGAGAGGTAGGCTCACCACCTTGAGCTTTTCGCGTATGTTTGATGTTTTTCGCGAAAACTAGTGTAGGGTTCACATGGAAAGCGAGCAGTAGAGACCTACAGGTAGAAGTGGCCACCTAACGGCTAACCCAAAAGCAATGAGACTTCATCGGCCGCTTACCCTAGCATAGGAGACCACTCTTGGATGCCCAAAGGCGGTAGAAAACCATTGGAAAAAACCCTAACTTCTAGAGCCCTGCAAGAGGCCACCAAATGGTAAATTGGTGGAAAGGCCCCCAATGCTACCAAAACTCATGGGTAGGAGCATCTCGACATGCTCGACAAGTCTATATAGCCCACATGGGGATAAGGTGACCCAAAGCGGCACTAAGCTTCAGAAACGGCATCAGACACACAAAGCGTCAACTAGCTCTCACGGCCAAACCACGTGTCCGTTTACCACCAAACTTCACAAGCGGCTTTCCTAGACCATCAACAACCAAGTCCTATGGTGCTAGACCACCACAAGTCATCGACGACATGTAAACGCAACCACGGGCAGTTCCAGAGCAAAAAATTGCCAAACAGAGCTCCAGTGAAGCTAAAGTCAACAAAAAACCATATGGCAAGGATCCCCAAGGAACCTGGAAGCTATGGAGACTAACATCAAGAAATTTCATCACCGAAAAGCACTCCAAGAGTCAGAAAACGGCTCAGAGGCTCTGAAATCCAAGCAGGGAGTTTCTATCTATCTATTTGACTCTTTTGTTGAAATAGGGCTTAAAAGGGACTCAGGGGGGCTCAGGGCAGGCACCAGTAGCACTTCTCATATAAATTTCATCAGGAGACATCCTACGTGTAGGATGTCTCAAGGCCATATCTGGGAGCCAAACTCAACATCTCATATCACACACAGTTTCTACATAGCTTGTACATGCTAGCCACCAAGTTTCATCACATTCGGACAAAAGTTGACCTCATATGCATCAGAAAACGGAAAGTCAGAGCATAGAGGCAATAATGGGTCATAGACCTACCAAAACTAGTCCAAATCACATGAAACTTACACAATATACTCATGAGCAAATTGCCAAGCTAACTGTGGGGTCAGATGTGAAAATTGATGAAATAGGCATCCTACGCGTAGGATGTCTAAATGACCTATTTGACCCCCAGATGGTATTTTTCAGTTCCAGATGTCTTTATAACACCTTCATAAGATCATGTATCAAATTTCCAGCCATTCCCATCACATTTGGCCCCCAAAACCTTCAAGATGCACTTTTTGAGCCTAAAAACACTACACATGCTCGTAACAACACCAATGCTTATCCAAATCAGAATCTAAGAGCAGGGCCATGTTCCACATGCTAAGGGCTACCCCCAGAACCAACTTCAAGTCATTTTGAGAAAATAGACATCCTACGCGTAGGATGTCTCCTGTGTCATTTTCACCTACTGTGCAAGAACTGACTTCATGGAAACCATTTACATGGTGTAAGAAGCCTGCATATCAACTTTCAGCCCATTTGAATGTCATTTTCCACCTGTTGAGGACATCCTACCCAATTTGTGAGCCAAAAGCCTAAATCTACCCAGAATTGCACTTTTTGATTCCCAAACCCAATTCCAATCACATAGCCATTGATAGCGGGAAAAAGAGTAGTGCAATCGGGTGGCCTCTGTACTAGTGCACACTCCACAAACCACGCCTCATGCAAACAAGCAAAGAACAAAACAAAGGGGGCACCACCCTAAATTAAGAGGTTTAGGGACCTCACACATAGTGCACATAGGCAAGTGAGACTTCTGGCATTATGATGGCATCAAAACATATGGCAAAACACATAGAAACGAAGCTTAGGGACCTTATGTAGCATATATATACACAAGACATCAGCTTAACAATACAACGGCATCTGATCATACATAACAAGGATATAGAGAAGCAAGCCAAGGATGGCATAATCCCTTGTAAAAAACAATCAACCCAGCAAGTAGGTATGATCCTACTAGCAACACATCAATACCTTAGAGAATGATGGTGAGGATGGTGGCCATGGAGCATGAGAGAAGACTCCTTATTTAGGTTTTAGGGCTAGTAATGTAGCATACTAGAGGGAGAGAGAGAGAGAGAGAGAGAGAGAGAGAGAGAGAGAGAGAGAGAGAGAGAGGGAGAGAGAGTAGAGCTCCACCCATAGCTCCTCGTTGTGAGCAATGTCGTCATAGCTTCATTGCTTGGTGAAGTGGGTGAAGTGTTGGTTTTGAGTGAGAGAAGGCCTCCTTATATAGGTTTCTGAGAGGGTTTAGGATTAGGGATAAACATGCTTAAATCCGCTGATTGGGGTTACTTTTTGCTTAGGGTGGTCAATAGATTGAGGTCACCTGATATGTCACCATCAAGATATTCTCTAGAGTGATGTGAGAGGGGAGGGTAAATGCTGATTTTTCTGATTGTGACACATGGGGATAAGGCCTTGACCAGCATTTAAGAGCAGGTAGGTGGCTGTTGAAACTGGAGGTTCTGCACATGTCAGGGGGGGACCTGCTGGGTCCTCCTGAATATCAAATTCTCAAAAAATCCTCAACCATGGCTTCTTTTGACATTTGTTCTTTGAAAAAATCAACATGTCTCTTTTCAACTCAAAAGTCTTTATCCCTATTGACTCACCTTTACAATAAGATTTTCTCCTTTTCTCCTCCTGTAACTGCATTGTTGATGCCCAATCACTGCTTCTAGTAACAGTGAACTGTTACCTACCAAATACTTATGGTGCAGTAAAAAATATTTACCATGGGTAAAAAAAGTTACTGTAGGTAAAAAGTGATTTGTATTTACCATGTAGGTGAAAAATATTTACTGTAGGTAAAAAATATTTACTGTGGTAAAAAATATTTACTGTCGGTAAAAAAGTGAAAACGGAGTATGTTGTGCTGTGAGTCCACACGAACATCCTCATGTAAATTTCACTAGAAATTCACACCTAGAATGGGCTATTCTGTAAGATATAGGTTGTAGGCATGCATAAGAGCTCGTTCCCACGTATCTTCTGTCCATGGCACTTTTTACTCTTTGGTGCTTGTGAAGTAGATTTTTCTTCTCTTTCGAGATCCCTTGGACTAGAGTATCCTCATCTCCCCAACAACTGACTGTGCCTTTATTGCATCTTCAGAAGGGGTCCTAAAAACCATGCATCAGCCATGTTGCATAGGTCAAGGGCCACAAGCCTACCAAGTTTCACCAAAAACAGACAAGGTAGACATCCTACATGTAGGATGTCTACATGATAATTTTTTAGCCAAAAAGCTACTGTGAGCACATGCAGAGTTTCCCTAGTTCCTTTTGAGCTTTATTTTCAATTTTCAAGTCATTTGGGTAGTTAGAACTCAATTTATCAGTATGTAAAAAACGTTAACTTTGCACTGCTGAGTGTAACAGGATCCATGGCAGCCTCAAAATCACCTGCAAAGAAGAAAAGGATGACTATAAAAGACTACTTAGAAGAAGTGGAGCCTTTTGTGATCCCAGAAGGAACCCTGAAGCCCACAAACACATGGATTCAAGACGATCTGCTAGAGTCCAATGATCTGAGAATCTACCAAGGAGTATTCAAAGATCGTGAAGGAAATGGAGTGGAGCTACCCATGATACCACGAGAGCTCAATGAATTTTTCAGGAGCAAGATGGGGGATTACTTGGAGAAGCTGGATCTCCACAACTACTTTGAAGCTTTACTAGCAGGGATTGATATCAAAAGAATGTGGGAATTCGTCACCACAATCAAATATGATGGAGTAGCCCGAGTCACTGATCTGCAAGGCAAGCCTGATACAATGATTGTCATCATAGAGAGGGTGGTGGCAGCCGCACTTGACATCTCAAACAAAGGAGACAATGTGACAAAGAGGCGATATGAAGTCAAGGTCTACTCAAAAAAGAAGAATAACTACACATTTGAAGACATTGCAAACCCGAAGGTGGCTATCATGAGCCAACTCTACAATCAATACTTCCACATGTGTACAAAGCGGCCACAAAAATACAGAATACCACCTCAAGCCATTGCAACCACTTTCACTTGGGCAATGCAAAAAGGCAAACCAAAAGACATAAATTATGCCGCTTACATCCACGACAATCTGCTGAAGATGGGGAACAGAAACCCCACCTATATTGTACTTGGTGAGCTGATAACAAAAGTTGTCTATGGAGCATTGCATGCCAAAGGAAACTGGCTTGAACCTCCCTCACAAAATGATTGGCTAAAGCTAAAGGAAGATAAAGAAGAAGAACCTCCCAAGGCACCCAGGGTAGCCACAAGGATGAAGCGCCGGTTAGAGACCGTGCTAGAAGAGCCGCCAAAGTCAAAGAAGGGAAAGAAAGAAAGTCTACAAGTGCCAATCAAGGAAACCAAGTCACAGAAAGCGGCACGACTCGAAAGACTGATGGAAATTTTCAGAGCCGAGAGAGCACTAAAAGGAGATCTAAGCGAGTTGTGGAAGCCATCCCTTGAAGCCATGTCGGGATCATCTCGAAGGGTTCACCGGGATCGGTTTGAAGACTATATCAAAAACTTTGAGATCTTAGATGCTACGGCGGAGAATATCCCGAATATCCCATTTACAGAAGAAGAGGTGGACGCAGTAAGATGGCTGCTGCTAGAAGAGCAGGAAGGCCAAGAAAGAGAGAGAAAAACCAAGGCAGACCGAGATTTCAAGAAGAAGCCACCAACTCCACCGTCAAGCCGGGAATCCAGAGCAGAAGGTAGAAAATGAGCCGAAAGAGGAGAAGCCCGATCCAGAGGAAATAAATTTTAGAATATTGCTAGTAGATCAAGAAGTATTCTAAAATTTATTTCCTCAAGATCTACTATGCTTGAACTACTATGCTTGATCTACTATGGTAGCTGCTTAGTCATCGAGAAAAGGTAGCTATGGTAGCTTTTGATTTGGCAAGCACAAAACCCAAGGAATCTCTGCAGAGCCTTCGGTTAGTAGAGTTGAAGGAAATAGCCACGGATACAGTGGACCTATAGCCACCGACCAATGATTGGGATGTGGTGATGCAAAAGCTAACCGGAGCAAGATCAATGGCCAGTGAGAGCGAGATTGATAATCTCAAAACAAATGAAGTTCTTATCAAAGCTGGAGTGGACTCTCTGCAAAAACAAGGCCAAGAAAACATAGAGAAACAAACAAAGCTGCAAGGCGATCTGAACGCGGCATTACAAAGATGCCAGGAGATGGAAAGACAGAATCAGGTAGCCGAACACAAGCTTCAAAGAGGTGAAGAGGAATACAAGAAAATCAGCAAGTCACTCACATATGCGGAAAAAGAGAGGGACAACCTGACACTACAACTTGCTAAAGAGTCCAAAGAGGTTGAAACCCTGAGGAATGCCAAGGAAAAGGCCGAGATAGAACATGAGGCAAGCCAGGATGAAGTGATCAAGCTGAAAGATCAGATGAAAGTGAAAGATCAAACCATCCAAAGGCTAAGGGCATCTCCGGCTAGAGTCAGAGTTGCTAGCTCGACTGGCACAACTTCAAAAAATGATTTGTATGAAGAACAAATGAAGGAACTCCAAAAGGAGTTAACACTAGAGAAGAGGCAAAGACTGATGTTGGCTGAGGGATCTCTTGTAATGCCAAACCGCTTGGAAGAAGAGAACCAGGCCATGAAAAATGAGCTATAAGCCATGAAAAGAAAGATGGACGAGGAATTTCAGAGATGGCAAACAAAAAATGAAGACATCAAGAGAAGACTAGAGGAGGCTGAAAAAATCAATGCAGATCTGAACAACCTCCTAGTAAACATGGGAGATCAAGCGGAAGAGGCAAAGAAGACATTTCAGAAGTAGATAGAAGAGCTGAAAGGCCAACAACGAACTGAAGAGCAACAATTTAGCACCGGGCCAGCAACAATGGAGGGTATTGACATAGAAAATGTGTCAGATCCAGTGGACACCACCATGCAAGAGGCCCGGGGCAGTCACTTATCAAAAGACCCCTATATCACGTGCGTTCAAGAGGTAATTAATAATACCCCAATATACATACTATACTTACACTGTGAGCCTATTAAAAAAACCCCCACCCCCCTCTGTATGTATACATTTTTATACATTTTGGTCTTTTAATAATCCTCTCCGGTTAACTCACGTAATATCATACACATTCTAAAAAGTCACCGTCCTGGGGCAAGAGGACATCCTGGTGGGACCCTCACAAGAACCCGAGGATCTGACACAAGAAGAAGAAGAAAAGTTGCAGAAGGCCATAGAAGCGGCAGTAAGAGACACAACCAAAGAAGCATTGGAGTGGGAGCAGAGAGTGTTTAAATCGATGACCATTCAGAAGATAGATGCCAATGTCATTCGGCGTGAATGGCTACAGCCTTATCTCCCATATCCACTTCTAAAGTATGAAGCTGCTACGATCAACAAACATATAAAACAGGAGCCAATGGTGCCATTATGCAAAGAAGATATCTCCAAACCTAAAGGAGTTAAGCTGATAGTGGATTCTCAACCCGGGTGGAGAAAGGCATGGCTCACCAAATATCCGAAATATTTAATCCATCTGGTAGAGGCACCTAAAAGAATCAGAGACAACCTCAGTTTTTTCCCTCTACCAAGGATGCGGACATGGAAAACACACGAATTGTTGCAAAGAAGCCAACCCACTTGGCTCAATTACCCGAAGCTACCAAGCTTGAAGGCAGGCGAGAGAATGAGTAAGCAATACATGGTGAAAACCCTAACGGGCGCCATCAAATTGTTCACTGGCTCGCCTGACCTATCTTGCATCATGCTTAGAAAAATATGTAAAACCCTTCTGGCGGTCTTTGAAACCTTTAAACCTGGACAGGCAACAGACAATATCTTTTTCTTCCAAGATACATACAGATGTGCCTACGATCTGTCTGCTCAGCCTTCTCATGAGGTGATACATGCACTTTATCAGAGAAGATTTCATGTTTTTGCCTTCGTATCACCTCCAAGCTTTTGAAGAAGCCTTCTACACCGGCTTCTTCACCATCAACACAGAGATATTCGGCCTGACACTACTGGCTCAGCATGCGCGATATGAGTCCCTTCTAAAGATGTGAGAAAGCCTCCACTAAAGAAGTAGCTCAACTGCCATGTCGAGGACGACATGAACTAGGAGGGGGGGAGTGTTAGTGGCTGAATACACCAAACGGAGAATGATTGCTCGATATGATATTATTTTTTGTAATTATTCTTTTGTTGAGAAAAACCGTCACTTTACCTTTGTAAATAGTGGGGCTTGCAGAAGCTTCCAGATTGTATCCCATTTTTGACATTTAGATTGAGTAGATGGTTAAATTGGAACATTAGGGTTTGAGATTGTAAGGTATTTATACCACTTTTGACCTTAATGAAATTTTTTTTTGTCATTTTTAAAAGCCTGTCTGTGTGAGTGAGCGTACTGTGTACGAGAGAGAGTGAGAGTTTTATCTTGACACTACGCGCGCACCCGTGGTCGGAATCGAGTGCGGAGAAGTGCAGCGTGTTGCCCCCGATGAGAGCTACACACTAATACCTACATTGTGGGTGTACGGTTTGGCTTCGCGAACTCGACCCACGAGCTATATCAGGTGATTCGGTGAGCTTACATTGTCTGTTTTCGCATTTCAGCATATCTACGCGTTGGCATTGAGTAGAGCTACACATTAGGAACTTTAGTTTTTGGAAACGACGACCTGCAAATTTTGACTAGACATCCTACGTGATTTTGCACCAGGTGTTTAGGGTTGGGGTTTTGGTTCATGGACCTTAGGGAGAGTGACCTATTGGTGTTAATAGGGTCTCCTTCAAGTTCTGTGGATTTTCGAGAATGTTTGATGGGTATTCGGCTCTTGAAAGCATTGTAGGAAATCTCCTCTTATGCACTCCTAAAGGCTATAGCTTAGACATTGGGTAGAGACCTCTGTAGGAAGTAGTCGAGATTCGGTCGAGTGTAGGTTGACACCCTATGCTTGCTTCCATGCGCCTGTGGGTCTAGCTTCGTCCTTAGCTGAAAAATCTTGTTAGGTGAGTTCTCGCTGTGATGACGTCCATCGCGGCGTATCCGCCAACAGAGACTTGTAGAAGCTATGATATTTTGGTATTTTACTAGGTTTGGTTCTAAGTGCATCCTACTTTAAAAAGACTTGAAGAATATTTACTGTTTTGTTGTGATAGGTTTTGGCTATAGATATTTTTTTAAGTTTGAATAACTCCATTGATGAAATAATTTTTGATATTTTTATACTCCTATGATTGTGTACATTAAGTGTTTAAGCTTACAAAAACCATTTTAGAGGGTATATGATACTCATGACTAAAAAAGTTTCCAATACATACTAG
This sequence comes from Adiantum capillus-veneris, assembly GCF_014529385.1. Lineage (NCBI taxonomy): Eukaryota > Viridiplantae > Streptophyta > Polypodiopsida > Polypodiales > Pteridaceae > Adiantum > Adiantum capillus-veneris. The sequence goes on from NC_140955.1 coordinate 2,532,546, forward strand.
AGCACTCTTTGGGACCAAGCATAATATTGGATCAAGTGTTTTCTTGACACTTCACATGCTTGCATGGTCCAAGGACCAATTATGTTAGTGGTTTCTTCAAACCTAGCATGATGGGACCATTGTGCAAAGAAAAATTATAGCATGGTCCAATTACCAAGCATCTTAGCATGGTTTGAGGACCAAGAGAACTATTTACAATCAAGCATAGGACTCAATCAATTGTTGTTGTGACACTTAACATACTTCCATGGTCCAAGGCGAATATCTCAACAGGAGTACAATTGTGACATTGGGACCAAGAGGAGTAAACTCTTGGGGTTTGAATATTTCAATGAAGAAGAGTCATATGTTGTTTTTCTTCTAGGAAAGATTTCCTTGGTGCCAATTTGAATGGCTGTCTTAACGAACTTGTGATGGAAGCCATAAAAAGGAACTTTGTTTATGAACAATCATATTGTGGTAATTAGAAAACAAGCAAAACAACTCCACTTCCTCTTATTAAGATAATAAAAATTAGAGACTCATTGTGCCAAGAGTGGAGAAGTCCCAATTGTGCATGCCTTTGAAAATTATGGGGAAAAAGGCATTTGGTGTTTCTCTCTTTTGGAAGGTGAGAGGGGATTCCCATGCAAAGGAAAAAACTATCGGGCCATTTCTATCATACACAAAAAGTTTTTATTTTTAGGAGTTTTTCCACCTCTGATGAGCTAATGATAAATATGTAGATGTAGGCTTTTTAAATTTGAAGTTTTTACTTTTTTGTCACTTTTATCCAAATATAATAAGTTTTGAGGTGCTTGCACCCATTAGGAAAAGTTTGGACTCAAATTTGAGCCTTGTAAGAAATGCCATGTCAGCATAGAGAGAGATAATAGAAAATTCATTTTAACCCTTTTTCTTACATGTTTTCTAAAATTTGGATATCTTATTCATGTTATGGAATTGATATCTTATTATTTATTGCAGCTGTGAGGACAGGTGGAAAAGGCTTGACCGAGCTAAAGGATATCATATTTTATGTACATTTTATTATTCAAGTGCTCTTTATGAGCTTTGGCCATTTATGACCGGCCGGCCAGTTTGTACTCACTTTGACCATTCAAGAATCTATAAATTAAATACGTGCAAGAGGGAAATGGTCACTCTTGCACGGGGGGAGATTGCACCCAGTGCTCGTGTCTGTTCTTCTCTTATCTCTCGCCGTGCCGGCGTAGCACTCCACTTTAGGAGGTGCACCTGCAGGCTTGTTTTCTCTCTCTACCGCTCTATGTCTCTCTATCTGTTCGAGTACGGCGTTGCATACGCGCTATGGGTTTGTGCCAGGTATACCGATTCGTGCTTTCATGGATTGCAACATGTTATTTACGTATTTTGCAGAGCAACCACGCCTTCCGTTTGTAGCAGTGGTATCAGAGCGTAGGCTGCGCTCCAAGACTGAAGATTTTTTTTTAACCAAGTAGCAGCTAAGTGTTTTGTTTCCTTATGCTTGTAGAATTTGTTAATGGCTTCAGTTTATAATAATTAGTGTCGATTGTATGAGATAGATAATGATCTTTCGAAATTGTAGAGAATTCTTTCGTTATTGTTATAATATAGCGCTTATATAACTATGTTAATTAAAACATATTAATAGAATAAATTAAATTTAATGTACGATGATACTCGAGGATGAGAAAGGAGGAGAAAGGAAGAGTAGTGAGATAGATTCCGGAAGGGGAAATGAGACGAAGAGGGGAGACGAGGCTTGTTAATGCTTCACAGTCTGGAAAAAAAAAAAATCAATTCCGAGGGATATGAGCAAACTATCTAGCTAAAATCATGCAAAACGACCCTTTCATTAGCTATGTTTTCAGCTCTGTGATGAACCACAGTATTGTTTTATTTTATGTGCACAAGGACATCATTTTGCAAGGCCGCTGATCATCGTGCAGACCTGATCATCTCCATGAACACAAACAACATGGGTTGTGGGGAACCCAGGAACGTAAGGGTAGCCACTGCATCACCGACAGTCCATCCAGTAGCAATAGTCGCAAGGACGACAATGCCGGCCTGCCATGCACCCATGCTCTCGTTCTCTATCTCTCTCTCTCTCTCTCTCTCTCTCTCTCTCTCTTTGGTCTTTTCTCTCTCTCTCTCCTCGGCTAGTTGCCCTACAGCATACGGTTGTGGGGAGTTAATGAGCAGCAACCCTCTTTTTCATCACCTCAAAGCCACACACAACGCAATTGAATTCTCTCTCTCTCTCTCTTCCGTCGCTCCACTAGCTGCCATGTAGCATCTGCAATAGCTGAACCGATATCTCTCTCTCAACTCTCTCTCAACTGCCTACATGCAGTGGCTCTCGCTCTCTGTCTCTCTCGGTACAACCTTCAGCCCCTTCACTTTTATCGCCACTCTCAGCTGCCAGAGAAAACGTCACTTTCTCTTTCTGTGATTCTGTTCAGCCATCATCCTTCTCTCTCCCAGTCTCTCACCCGTTCTGGTGGCATGCATGTCATCGACCATCCCTTTTGAGGGCATCTCTATCCCTCCCTTTCTCAGCTAATCTTTCTCCCTCTCCCTTTAGTTGGCAGCCACCCCTTTGGTGGTATACGACCCACCAACCCACTCTCTCTCTCGCAGTCGTCGCCCACTCTCAGTTTCTCCAAGGTATTCCTCACCCCACCCTTTCCCCCCCCTCTAGAGGAGCTGCAACAAACGACCTCTTTCTTTCTTTCTTTCTCTCTCTCTCTCTCTCTCTCTCTCTCTCTCTCTCTCTCTCTCTCTCTCTCTCTCTGGTTCTGTTCAGCCCACCATCTCTCTCTCTCCTACGGTGACGAGCTTTCTCTCTCTCTCTGTCACATTCATAAGCCTCTCTCTATAACCGTGCCTACCCCCCCCCCCCCCCCCCCCCCCCCCCCCCCCCCCCCCCCCAACTCTCGGAGTCGCAGTCATGACCCATCATCTTTTGATGGCCATGCAAGGCGCTCACATTGCTACCCGAGATTGATGGTAGGAGCTGCAGCAACCACCACAAACACACACACCCACCGGCTCTCACAGCTTTCTCATAGTCGACCTGAGTCATCCCGCCCTCCCTCTATCTCTTGCATGGCACCAGGCAGTAGCTACTGGAAGAGGAGGCCGCTGAGTCCTGCCTGGCTGTTGATTGACGGCGATGTGCCCATCTCTCGACCTTCACTTGGTTCACCTACTGAAATGGAGGAGCCTGCTTCTTCAGTACCGGCTTCCCCTGTCTCCAACAGAACAAGCTATCATGAAGAACCTTCTATGCTCATCAACCCTTTTGCCCACCTCCCAGCTACCCAGGAAACCTCTTCATCGACCACATGTAGCTGTGTCACTTTCCGATATTGAGACAGTGCCTGGTTCCCTCCTACCCTTTGGATGTTGGCTTCATTTGGATGCTGCTATTTCCAGCTTGCAGTTGATGCAGTATGAGCTCCATGTCCATCACTATTTAATGGAGTAGCAGAGTCCACACTTGCTTTGAAAGAACCGCCTACCCTTACCTGGGGAGCTACACTAAAGGTCCTTCAACAGCCCTCGATACATGCTGTTTTGGAGACTGCAAAAAAAAAAAAAAAGAGAGGGAGTGTTTGTACATTTAGTGTCAGCATATCTTTGGGTTGGGGCAGTCACGTTGGATTGTGGACGTACTGAACAGCCAGTACCTAGACAAAAAGCAATGAAGTAGTCGATGAAGCGCACATGCATGATGTGGAGCCTGGAAAGCCCCGTTAGTGCTGCCACCTCAGCTTACCAACTTTCTGCATCTCTGCAACGTACGAAGTGACTACAGACACGACCTGCGAATCATTACCTACCCCAAAGTAGAAGCCAAGTGTAGATGAAACATCACAATAGCCAAAGATTCTTAAGATGCCACATTACAAGAAGGTGTACATTGACAAATCTCTATAGAGACCTCTGCAATACCTTCTCAGACAACACCTTGACGATGAGGATGATGAGTACCTTTTACCTCATTTTAGTTTATCCCGACATTGTAGGAGACTCACCAAGACCGTCTCATTTTGATCTCATAGGCTTCTGCAAACTGTTACTATAACATTTCATTTCATTTTCTCTCTCTTTTACCCCCCTTCACCAAATTGCGAACCCTACCTTTGTATTCAACTGTCCGCAACCTTGCACATCGATCATTTCTTTCGGCACAGACACACACACTCACTTGCCAATACAAATGCTATACGCATACACACACATATCATACCGTCTCGTTACTACGCAAACCAAAATCTCTTCCTGATGGGTCCTTCTTCTTTTACTCAAGCTAGTTAGACCTTTACTTCATCCTAATTTTGACTAACAGGGATATTTCTCATGTCACTATGTTATCTGACTTTCAAGACATAATTATTTAGCTTAGTTTAGCTAATTTGTACAAGTTGCATACTCCCATAATACCTACTACAAGTTTAAATGAGAAGCTTAAGTATGCCGTTTTATAAAAAAGAATAAAAATAAAATAAAATTCTCCTACATAATTCTATGACTATCTGGAAATGTCTGTAGCAAATAGAGGCCTCTAGGAAAGAGCAGTTCAGATCCAATGAATTTTGGCATTGTTGTTTTTATTTGTTCGATCAATCTCCGATTTGTAGCCTGGCTTTTACATGATATACAAGATGTATGCTTGTGATATCATGACTTTACACTAGTCCATGCCCTTTACCCCCACAGTTTACAATATCAAGAGGACTTCTCCAATTATTCAAACAAAAACAATCAACAATTTATTACTTCCATCTAACTTTCTAATCGATCCAAGGCTAATCATAATAAATAATTGTAAGTAATCAGTGTAATTTTGTCTCTCAAATTGCGTTATACAATCAAATCGGATATGGTTCTTATATTTTATGTCTATTTGTGACTCTAGTGGATCTTAAATTTTTTTTGACAGACAGTATGGCTCTTTTTTAATTACCTGCATTCTCTAACATTGTGCCAATACTTGTATTAAACAAAATTGCTATTGCGATCATTTCACATTGAGATATGCAGCTACTCATGTGAGTCGAGGTGCTTTCCGTTAAATACCAATTTGTCAGTACTTGTTACTCAATCTTACTCCAATGTGGTGTGAAACAGGTAGTACAATTTTTATGTTTCTATGCCCTGTCTAGTCCATTGGTCACATGCACACAGATTCGCCGATTTAGGCAGTGTGTAAATGCTCATCTTGGTGTAGATTCGCCGATTTAGGCATCACCAATTATCTGTGCAGATCCGCCGATTTAAGCAGCACACTGACAAATTGTAGATCTATTCACAAGGATAAATGTAGATCCACTGTATAGGTAGCATTAGTGCAAATTCCCCGATCTAGGCAGCACGTCTTATTGGTGTAGATTCGCCGATTTAGGCAACATCAATCACAAAATCATGCTGCAGTGGCTGGCCACCACTGCAACTGGTATGATTTTGTTACCCGGGTACATAATGACAGTGATTTGGATTTGGACTTATATTGTGGAATTGGAATTGGATTGGGATTTGGTATCTGGTGATTATTATGGCACTGTTTATGTGATGAGACTTGACATTATGAGATTAATGATGAGTGTGACCAATGATATCTTGATTCATCAGGGTATGACATACTGCTTATTCTAGTGGTATGGGACACTAGAATAGGTAGTATGTGGACGATGGCAGGCATAAGCTAATGTTGTTTAGCTTCATAAATTTCTCTTTTATTATGTGATGTTTTTGACACAACATACTAATCACTGTTTTTGACAAGTATTGTTTGCAGATTTTTATCTTCGCAACTGAGGACAGTTGCTTTCCAACGGAGAGGTATGTTATGGAATTGATATCTTATTATTTATTGCAGCTGTGACAGGTGGAAAAGGCTTGAACGAGCTAAGCTATTGCAAAAGGATATCATATTTTATGTACATTTTATTATTCAAGTGCTCTTTATGAGCTTTGGCCATTTATGACCGGCCGGCCAGTTTGTACTCACTTTGACCATTCAAGAATCTATAAATTAAATACGTGCAAGAGGGAAATGGTCACTCTTGCATGGGGGGATATTGCACCCAGTGCTCATGTCTGTTCTTCTCTCCTCTTCTCTTATCTCTCGCCGTGCCGGCGTAGCACTCCACTTTAGGAGGTGCGCCTGCAGGCTTCTTTTCTCTCCCTACCGCTCTATGTCTCTCTATCTGTTCGAGTACGGCGTTGCATACGCGCTATGGGTTTGTGCCAGGTATACCGATTCGTGATTTCATGGATTGCAACATGTTATTTACGTATTTTGCAGAGCAACCAGGCCTTCCGTTTGTAGCAATTCATGCAAGATACATTTACTAAAAAACCCAAAAAGTATTCCAGTCATGAGAACACTTCACTGGCGTAGCGGCTACTGAATTCAATGCCGAATATCTCAATCTTTTGCGTTTTTGAAAACTAAGCACTGTTTCCTCGCCCCCATTCCCTCCTGCGTTCTCTCATGTGTGCATGATATTCAAATTGCCATTCTGCTATTGCACGGGCGATATTCAAATTGACATTCTTCTATCGCCCGCACCTCCTTCTGCACACAGTTTTGATCAGTCATGTCTGAGTTGTGACACTTGTAGCTTCTCCATGAAAAACTTCTACGAGGAATAAAAGAGATGTGTATCACATGCACATAGAGCTCTCACGAGAGTATGAACCGCTTTGCAAGAAAAACAAACAGCATATGCGTTTTGAAGCTTTGAAGGAGAACTTTAGATTACAGGGCATGAAAAATGTGGACCTTTGGTTGGACGAAAGAATGTATCCAAAACATCCCGTCACAAACTCCACTCCACCTTTTAAGTATATTACATCCTTAGTGAACTATGTCAGAGATGGCCACCATGGCTTGTATGGCTACACTAAGCAGTTGACTGCAAGAAATGGCGTTCTAAAGCAAGAGAGAGATATTGTATACAACGAGAATGTCCGCTTACACCAGAAAGTCATGCAATGTGCTAAACAGATTGAGGGCAGCAAGGAGACCATCAAGGAGCTTACATAACAACTCAGAGAAAAAAAAACAGTGCTAGGTATTCGCCAAAGAGAAAGAAAACTAAGAGACATCAAGGACTTGAAAGTTGGCTCGGGATGAATCAAGAAAAGAGTCCAAGCCATCAAGTGAGTGCATCTATTCTTCTTAAGTTTATATTTATAAACTCTCACATCTCTTATTGCTAACATGCTTGTGCAGATCTTTGCTTCACCCTGACAAGGAAGTGGAGCACAACACAACCACCTCCTTGGCCCATTACAACTCATATTCAGTTGAATGCTTTCAAATGTGCATTATAGTAAGTTCAAAATTATCTTTTCAGGTGCCCACTGAGAACTTCGATATATTGAATTGGGTTTTTCATCAAACAAACATACCAGAAACAATAAGCAAATAGAGAAATGGAAATAAATTGGATGTGGAGGGCATGGGATCCTACAATGTAGAGTGGCACATGGTTGGAGACCTAAAAACCTTGAAATGCATCTACAACATTCCAAAAGAGCAATAAGCAAAAGCCCTTGCTTGTATTTGCATGGGAGAGGTGAGCTCTGGATAGGCATCTGCACGACCCTAACTTTCAACCCATTTTGGATATCCCACTATCTAGAGTACACATATGCACAATGCATGCACTTTGTAGAATAATAGAGAAACTAATGTCTCTCTACATCTGTTTTTCCTGGGACACTTGACCTATCTCTCCAAAGCAAAGGGCAATCTTAGCCTTAGAGACGGCCTTCTCAAAAATGGGTTTGCATGGAGGACATGTTAAGATAGTGCAGGATGAGAAGAGATCAAAAAATGGCTGGGATGCTCCAAAGAAGCTGTCCATTGGTGGTGTGAAAGCCTAGCTCTTCCTTTCAATGCCCACAACATGATGACAATGCAAAAACCAAAGTGCACAAGAAAGACAAGCATTACGATACAAAAGGTGGAAAAATTTGCACAATGCTGTAGTTGACCATGCGGACAATGGTGCAGCAAGGACTCACAAAGCAAAGGTATGAAAAACCTTGGACGCAATATTCAAGTTTTGAAAATTGAACTCATGGACTGATGGCAGCTATACAAAACTCCAAGAAGTTGTGGAGAACTTCCACAAGACATTAATAAGTGTGTAGACAAATCAAAATATTACTCACTACATGGTACCGTAATTGGTTTGATGACATGATAATCTTTTGAATTGCAAATACTCATCCTTATAATGCCTGCATGCTTTGTGTGCAACACATTATGTGTAATCACATGCCTTGGTTTGCAAAACACAATATGGCAGCTTGGGTGTTTGGTCTACATAGGGCATGGAAAAAACCCACTACCAAGCTCGTACTGGTTATTTCATGTTAGGAATGGATCGAGCTAGCTATGGTGGATGAAAGAGAAACATAGTGTCAATGGGTGAGTGTGTGTGCAAGCAAGATTATCACTCAAGTGAATAAGGTTCCAAGATAGAATTAGCTTGGACTCATAAACACAATCTTGAGTATTGACTTAGCTTAGAACAGGCTCACCATAGACAAGCATGTAGTGCAAAATAGACTTGTGTTTATTCATTCATGAAATGAGCTTTAAGTAGCTCTACAGCCTTGCTCCCCAGCATGTGGGAAATCCACTCTCCTCTCCTTAAATCACACTTTAGGACAAAGCTCACACTTTACAATCCTCCCCTTGAGGTTTAGACTATGACAAGGTACTGAAGATGCATGATCCACACATGATGATAAGTTGATATCCACATAGGATGGTAATATCCACATAGGATGGTGATATCCACACAGGATGATAAAATCCACACAGGAAAATCCACAAAGGATGGTGATATCCACACAGGAAAAAGTCCTCCCCTACAAGTAGAGAGGCTACATTTTAGTAGCACCGAGAAGGAGGATGCCCCTTCTTACCACATTTGTTGCAAGGTTTGTTTGTGTAGCAGTCTTTCGTTACGTGTCCCATTCTTCCACATTCATAACACTTTCTTCTGTTTGTCGATGTCGATGATGAATATCTTCCCCTTGAAGATGTTGCAATAAAAACTCCTCCTGATGAGGTGAGTGAACCTCTTTGCTTTCTTTCTTCTGCTTGGACTGAGTTGATGACATCTTGGAATGGTGGTGCTGGTTCTTTTTCTTTAAGAATTGTGACTAAGTGGTCATAAGAAGGTGGAAGTGCACTTAATAGTATGGCCACTTTGTCATCTTTTGGTACTTCAACCTGGATGTAAGTGAGCTGCATGACAATGCTCTTAAGCCTATTCACTAGGCTAGCAATGTCCTCCCATTCAATCATAGTAATTTTGTGAAGCTGCCTTTTAAGACTAACTTTACTTCTTTTGGCCCTCGCTCCAAAATTGCTTTCTAGAACATGCCAGGCATCATGTGCATGTGTACATTCATCTATGAAGGGCACATGATTGTCATGCAAGGAGGTGATGATGATTCCCAATGCTTGTTCGTCTTTGGCCAAATTTTGTGCACTTGCTATGAGTGTAGATGCCCTAGTGTGCACTCCATCGGGTTTGGCTTGTTTCTCTAAGGCAGTGCTGATGACAGATCACAAACATTTTTTCATAAGATATCCTCTTAATTTCGTTTGCCAGGTGTGAAACCCTTCCCCGTTGAATTTTTCTATTCCCTTGTCCCCCATTTGTGCTAATAGAGGTCTTGTGCTACAGACCTCTTTACACGGTGCACCAATAAAGAAAAAATGATATTTATTTGCAAGTTATTGTGCTTGGCTGCAAGATTTCAATTTTAATGTCTTCTTAATAAAACTTTCTTTATGTGAAGTACCTCTTAACTCGAGGTGAAGTCACCCTTCACAGCCTTGAGTTCTTCTTTGATGACTGGAATGAGCCGTTGAGGTTGGCTTTGGATACCTTTGGAGCTCCTTTTTTAATGCTTGAAGATGCTTTGTTTTGTATGCTCGAAGAAAACGTTGATGAAGGTCTTTTACCTTTCTCTTTAGTGCTTGAGGCCGCCTTTGAATGTCAAAGAGAATGGTTGCCTTTGTGGGCTTGGGAGAACTAGTCCTTTGATACCTTTTGAGGCTTTGACTTGGGGAAGCCCTTGAAGCTTGGCATGGTGCTTTGCTGTAGCTTGGTGGGAGCAAGCCCTTAAAGGGTCTTGGAGGCTTGAGGCAGCAAGCTCGTGGGAATGGGCTTTAGGGGTTTATCTCGGTTCAATCGGGTCGTGGGAAGTGGGGCCCCATAAGGGTGCTGGACAGTCGAGTAGCTTCTCACGCAGGCGGGGGCAAGCCGGGCACAAGCGGGGCAACACGGGCAAAGTGGACGTGGGAATCTCCCTCAGCGGACCCGTCGTCTCCAAAAAAAACCGATTTGGAATGCAAATTCGGGTCCGCCCGCTCTCCCTCCACAATAGACAAGGAATTGACCCCGAAACCTCAAGCGAAGAATAGGCTACCAAATTTGGGCTAGCCAACAAGCCCACGGGCTTCCTTGTGAAGAATCTCCAAAAATTAAATCCTTAAACTCAAGCTCAGTAGGTTTACATACACACACACACACACACACACACACCTATTTTTAGGAAAAGGTTTGGGCATAGGGAGGGCTCCCAAGCTCGGATTGCAGAGCTTGAAGGCTCTATGGAAAGCTTGAAATGAGCATTTCGGGATGAGGTGAGCAATGCAAAAAGAAAATGAGTTCAATAAATTTAATTGAAGAGGCAAATGATGCAAAAATTGATGCAAAAGGGCAAATCTAAAATGCAATTCAAAGGATGCTAATCCTCTCCCTAATCAAGTCTACCTAGCCATGGAGGGTAGCACTTGGCCTCTTTGGTGTTCCAAGGACATGCCCACACATAGCTAGATTAGTGCTTAATTAGTGAGAGATGCAACTAACTATGAAAATGTCGATGGGCCGTAACAACAATTATGAAATGCTAATCGATCTAATGGAGATGCTAATAATTAACACACACTAATGCATAATGACAAATCTAGCTAGCATAACCTAAAGCTCTGATACCAAATGTTAGGAATGGATCGAGCTAGCTATGGTGGATGCGTGAGTGTGTGTGTAAGCAAGATTATCAATCAAGTGAATTAGGTTCCAAGATAGAATTAGCTTGGACTCATAAACACAATCTTGAGTATTGACTTAGCTTAGAACAGGCTCACCATAGACAAGCATGTAGTGCAAAATAGATTTGTGTTTATTCATTAATGAAATGAGTTGTAAGTAGCTCTACAGCCTTGCTCCACAGTATGTCGGATAAATCCACTCTCCTCTCCTTGAATCACACTTTAGGACAAAGCTTACACTTTACATTTGAGTCACACTCTGCATGGAGGTGGTGCGGACAAAGCAAATAGCTTAGAGGAGCTACACCAATAGACATATTGGAAACTAATGCACATGTCACATCGAAGGGAACAAGTGAGATTGGCCATGCGGTGAGATTAGCCAAAAAATGGCGAAGAAAGGAGATATGGGAGTTATCATCTGCGGCGGCTAGAAAACATGCGGATTGGCGGTACAAAAATAGCAAGTGGAAAGGGTTTGGAAAACACCGTGGCAAGTTATGCCATAACTCTCAGCCATAGCAAGATCCAAACACCAAGCTTAATGTATCTAGAAGAATCGATGCAATTTCAGCTTTTCATATTGTGAATGATGGTTGCAACAAAATTAAAACTGCGCCAAGACATTGATACTCTCATCATTTCAACTTTTCATAATGTGAACGATGGTTGCAACAAAAAAAGTACATTGCAAGACATTGTTACATAATCAATCTAGCTTCGATGCATAAAACAAATACATTCTATTTATTTCTAGTCATCTGGAAATGATACAAAATATTTTGGTCTCTTGTCCTTATCTGAAGGACCCTCGTCCTCATGCCTTGGTCTCTTTGAATGACGCGTTTCATCACCATCAGTATCTGTTGCAACCACGTTGAGGTTAAGTGTTGACGGCTGGGTCAACAGCACAACATAACTCAATTTTTGTACCAAATTCTTATTCTCTGAGAGTTATGGAATGCTGAGGGTTATGGTTATAAACATCATTTGTAATAAGTAGGTAGTATAGTTGCAGAAGCTGGGGTGCAATGGCACTTCCATATTGTAAACACCAAGCCATTTGACCCCTCAAAATCTATTTTTGGTTAAACTAAGGTAGCCTTAGTATATAAGGTACTAGGTCACTTTTGTAAAAACAACTTTTATCATAATCATAGTTTTAAGCTGCCGTCAACTGTGTGTGAGAGAGGAAGAGAGAGAGCGTGAGTTTCATCCTGGCGCTACTCTTCGCTTGCTCATCACATTGTAGATCCAACTTCAGTATCGCGCTAGCCTCGGGAAGAGCTACACAACAACGCCAATCATTCCTTGCAGAATGGAGCATACGCACTCGTGCATCTACGAGCTACTGGTGGTTGTAAGTATATCAAATGATGTCTGTTTTCTGCACGCAAGTAGTCATTAGAATCGTAAGCAACATAAACTATGCGTAGGTACTCATAGATTTCAGTTTTGGGCACTTTCAGATTCTGCTCTGTCTTCATACGGGTTTTTTCGTAGATGGGTTTTGAGTGTAGAGACTTAGGTACAGGTGTATCCTAGTGAGGGGATAGTGTTCCTTAGGTTTCATACGATTCTGGTATAATTTAGTGATTTTCCTTTCATTTGTGTGTATGTGGATAGGTGGTGTAGTTGAGAGCAGGGAGATTCTAGGTTGTGGTTTAGTTGTCCTTCCAGAGTGTTTATGTGTAGGATGGTCTTATCCTGACAAGCTAAACAGATATCCTCCGTGTGCCTATCGTGTCATCTGTGTCCTTGATCGACATTATTGATCTAGGTTGTGTTGCATGCACTTTATGGGTGGTGTGATTTGCTCCCGCAACATTGGCACCGCTTCTTGGGATACAAGGACTTAGGTAGGTATTCCTACTAACACTCATGTGATGGTTGCTTGCTTTAGTTTCGGCTCAAGAAAGCATTTTTCTTAAGTGGATTTGGAAGAGGTTATTTCGAGATCAAGTGGATAGCCAGGAAGCGTGTGTCTTGCCAAGGGTGTGCAACTAGGTAGATTTAGCTAGGATTTGTAGATTAGAGTAGTTGTTGTGGTGGTCGAGCCGTTTGTAAGGTGATAAAAGCGTTTACTAGTCCATGTGTGGCATTGAAGCATTTTTCTACTCATAGATGCAAAACCCCATACAATTTGTAGGAGTAGCTTTAAGTAAGTAATCTGATTCTGATCTAGAGCTATTCATCATTGAATTATTTACTAAAGTACTTGTTTGCATTTAGAATATTTGAAAAGACTTCTTTTGAGGAAAAATGCAAAAAAAAGAGTTTTGTTGACATTTTTGATGGCTGATTGGTGCTGTGTATATAAGAGAGCATGTGCAAGGGTTCTGTGAAGAAAAACAGTAATTCTGTAAACTTAGACATTATGCGTGTATAAAGTCTTAAGGGGCATCTAAAGACCCAAACTGTGAAAACTAACTATACCAGTGTGTCCAAAAGGGTCATTATACCCTAGTAGCACCTTGAAGCTTGAATTTTGGTCATCATAAAACACTCAAAACACAAGAGTCGAGAAGTCAAAAGCGGAGAAAACTAAAAACAATCTCGATTGAGCTTAAAAAAAGGATAAAAACATTGCACAAGCCATGAAAACAACTGTAGAGACCACAAACAAGAGTTTGGGAAAGCAAAAAGTTGAAAACTGTTCAGTAGAAACCATACGTGTATGATGTCTCAAGGGGTAGCAACAACAAGGTAATTTTGCAAAATTTGAGGTTACCAATGTGTTCAAAAGGTATCATTTACCTTAAGAACACCTTAAGAGCTCATTTACAGCTCATTTACCTTAAGAACACCTTGAGTGGGGAGTTTTGGCATAGATTTGGGAACCAAAAGCCAAAAGATATAGTGGTTGTGATTGAAAAAGAAAAAACTTGTGTTTGTGAGCACTTTTGAGCTTTCAATTTTGTTGTAAACACATGTACATGTTGCTAATGATAAGGGGAACATAGAATAGAAACATATTTGAAATCTGAGATAGTAGACTTTATACACATATAAAGTCTCCAGCACCATCCTAAGACAAAATTTGAAAAATTTGACTGCACCAGTGTGTTTAGAAGGGGGGTTTTACCCTTAGTATACATTGAAACTAGAGTTTTTACCAACTCTTGACACCCAAAAGACAAAAGACGGAGTGTCTAAAACGGGAAAAAGAGAAACTTGAGATTTTGACCACAGTTTTGCATGAAAATTGGTACAAGTGCTTAAAAACCAGTGCTAGAGACTTGGGGATGCATGTGGATGAATTCTGTCTAAAAATTCATCAGTAGACATGACATCATACACGTATGATGTCTCAAGGGTCATTCTTGCAGCAATTTTGAACTCTTGACATTATAGCCATCTTTTGCATGTTGTGTTGAGCACACCCATCAAATTTCATATCATTTGGGCTTATAGATTGAAAACTGAGAGGTTTTTACTCTTTCAGGGAATTCTTTGTAAAAGTGACAATTTTGTGCATTTTTGACATCTAAAAATTGTTGTGAACACATATTCTTGTTCTACACACTAAGGGACACCTCTGGTAGAAACATAACTAGAATCTGAGCAAAAGACTTTATACGCGATGTTGGGCGCATTTTTGACACCCTGGTTTTTGTAAATTTGTACATACGAACATGACGCCCGATGTCAAAAGGGCGTGTGGGCTTTCTTTTTGTGGGTTTTTTAGCTTGCTTTAGCAAGCACATGTACATGCACTACAATTCGGTAGTCTAGTGACAACTGTCAGTGCCCGTGAGTGAGTTTTTTGAAGTGAGACTTGTATATAACTTAAACTCATGTAGAAACTTAAAAACGTTCATCCAAACTCTAGAAAATTTCAGGTTTGAGCTTGTTGTGTCTCCTTGATGGTTTCTGTTGCAGTTTTTGCCCCCGCCTTGCCTACTCTACATATAGTCGTGTTAGGATAGCTCCCTGTTCACATCAATTTTTCATGTACCTGCATGTAGATTCAAATTTGGTCATCTTCATATTTCTCGCCATTCATTTTTCAAGATTTCTCCCAAGCTTTAAAGTGCCCCAATTGGAGTTGTGCTCTTCAGGTTACGACTAGTTCTCTGTAGTGTTATGGCCTAGTGGCAAATTGTGTGTAGACAGATTCGGAGGGCATGTATCTATGAATTGTGGAATTGATGTTGAATTTGTGGGTTTGTGATGTTCAATTGTGAAAGGAGAGGCTCTTTTCTTCATATGCAGTGGTCGGCGTGTATTGTAAATCCATACTTTGGTAGGGTTTTTCTCCTACGTGACATAGTCTCTTGGGTGGGCGACAACTAATAAATTCCCAAGGGGACTGCTCTTGTTGGACTTGTGGTGTTTCAAAGGGGTTTTCCAAAGCTTTTGGTGTTCTTGTAGTGCTCTTTTGAGGCTCTTGGGTGACATCTCTATAGAGGTGTTTCAGTTTGCTTGTTTCCCAAAAGTGTTTTGGTGCCCGCCACCGAGGAATCACTTCAAGTTACCTTCAGTTTACAGGTTTTAGAAGTAAACTGTATTAATGAATTTGGGAATTTCCCAATTCCACTTTCAAAACAAGCTTAAGATTTGACCACATGGCCAAATCTTAGTGAAATTTTTGAGAGTGTGGCTCGGAGGAGCTTCTCAAGTACTACCTTGTGGAAGGATTTGGCATTAAAAACTAGTTTGAGATCTGTCCATATGGCCAAATATTTAAGGCATTGGTGATTCCCAAACTTGCTCCAAAGTCTCAAACTCTCTAATATGGTGTTGGAGTTCATTTTTCTGGAGTTTAGTGGGAAATCAAATGAAAATTCCAAAGGTTTCATTGAGAGAATGGAGTTTGCTTGCCTTCTTGCTGACAAGCAAGACCCATCGTTGGTGCTACGAATCTTCTACTTCTGTTTGAAGGGAGATGCTAGGGAATGGTTAGAAGGCTATGAAAAGGATCTACAATCAGCCCAACCTCCTCAAGTTATGACTTATGAAATGGTAAGGCATCCTTTTCTTACACACTTTCAACAGGTGGAAGACCCACAAAAGGTATGGTAGTCTATTCAAGGCTTGGTATAGGGTGAAGGCCAAACCATAGAAGACTTTGTGAAGGCATTCAATGCATTATGAACAAAGTGGTGTACATCTTTGGGGGCTGAAATTCCTCCAGCCATGTTGAAGAAGGATAGGTTTCTTGCAAGCTTGAGGAGTAAGCTACGCTTGAAGGTAGAGCTTTAGCAGTCAAGGACCTTTGAGGAGACAATTGAAATTGCAAAGAAGAGTGGAAAGCAGAGTGTCTTCATCAACTTGGAATCAATGTCGAGCCAAAGGTTGAAGTGAAAGTGATAGAGCAACCAAGGGTCCTCATTAGGGAGCCAGGTTATGATCAACAAGCTTCTCATGATGTGAATGCTTTTCGCAAGGAGATGCAAGACGTTGTAGGTCTTATGAAGAATCTTAGTGTGCATATGATGGGAGGTGGAAGAGGTCAAAGCTATGGATATGGACGTGGTTATGGAAGCAATGAGGGTTTTATAGGTGGTAGAGGAAGAGGCATGGCTGGAAGAGGGTATATGTTTCAATGTTACAATTGTGGTGAATGGGGTCATAAAAGCCCTCAATGTGACAAGCCAAAGAGAATGGGTGGTGACATGTTTCCTCTTCCTCCACAAATTCCTTCTCAAGCTCAAGATTATGTTATGGAGATTAAAGGGGAAGAGGACCAAGTGGTTTGACAATAGAAGAGAAGGGAAAAACAAAAGTGGTAAGCATAATCTATTTGGAGAAGAAAGAGGATGATTCGGGAGCTATTTTCATGCCTGTAGGTAAGAGGGTTACGAGAGATCATGATATGAGTGATGCAAGTCCCAGCCATAAAAGAGGGAAACAGGTTGAAACATGTACATGTAAAGAGAAGAAGAAGAGAAAACCCAGGCAACATTACAATGCATCCGACTTTCCTTTGGGAGAAGGGCAACCAAACTATAGTTTACGGACTGATTTGGTGAGTAGGAAAGCTAACGTTACCTTTGGGCAACTCATGGAGATGTGTCCCAAGTTAAAGAGGCAATGGAAGCACGTAGTCAACCCCATGAAGAAGGAGCCTACAAGGGGGTCAGTGAGAGTTCTATCTCTGAATGAGCTACCTGATATATGCCCTACTATGGATACATGGCAAAAGAGGAAGTGCATTGGTGAGGCTTATATTGATGGAGGTGCATAGGTATGTGTTATTACTCAAGCTTGTGTATCAAATTTGGGACTCAACATGGTGAAGAATTCAGGTTTTCGCATAAAGCTTGCCAACCAATCAAGGGTGAGGTGCTTGGGAGTTGTAAAGTACTTGGAGGTGGATGGATTTGATGTTAAAGTGCTGGTCAATTGCCATGTTGCGCTCGCGGGTATTGGTGCTTTCTCCCTCATCCTTGGAAGACCATGGTTATAGGAAACCAAAGCTATGCAGGATTGGGGACATGGTACCATCACTCTCTACAATAGAAGGGGTGATAAGAAGAGGTTTGACATGGATAGCAAGCAATCTTAGGATTCTGATTTTGATGAGAAAAGTGATGAAGAAGAGTACTCAAGTGAAGAAGAAGACAATGGGGACGATGGCAGTGAAGTGGAAGATAGCAAGGCATGAGAGGTATATTGTATGTGATAGATTCTCTGGATATTTTCAACTCACCTTGGCTTTAGAAGATTAAAAAAAGACCACATTTATCACACCATGGGGATTCTTTTGTTATTGTGTGCTTCCTTTTGGTCTTATGAATGGTTGTGCATGGTATCAAAAGCCCGCCAATAAGGTGTTCTCTACCTTTCTTGGCAAGTTTGTGAAGGATGCTATCGATGACTTTTCTATTTATAGCTCTAGAAAGGATCATTGTGTAAAGCTTGGGATGGCATTGAAGCAATATGATAAAAGTGGAGGTCAACTCAATCCAAAGAAGTGTCATCTTGCTCAACCAAGAGTGAAGTTTTTGGGCATATGATCTCAGAGAATGGGATCGAAGCGGATCCTGACAAAGTGAAGGCTTTGGTGCTCCTCCCATCTACAAAGCAACTTGCTACTTTCATTCAAAAGGTAAAGTATATGGCAAGGTTCATTCCTTTGTCCTCTCAAATTCTTTATCCTCTAAAACAAGTAGCAAGATTGGATCCTCTATAATGGAAGAACGAATGTGAAGAGGTTTTTCAAGGTATCAAAGAGGTCTTGGTTCTCTTCCTACTATGCAAGATCCTAATTGGGATAAGGAATTTTATGTGAATCCATCAGTAGGTGAGGA
The DNA here is from genome assembly GCF_014529385.1 of Adiantum capillus-veneris. Classification (NCBI taxonomy): domain Eukaryota; kingdom Viridiplantae; phylum Streptophyta; class Polypodiopsida; order Polypodiales; family Pteridaceae; genus Adiantum; species Adiantum capillus-veneris. The sequence continues at coordinate 2,550,885 of NC_140955.1, forward strand.
TGCCATTGGAGCTATGCTTCTTCGACGAGGTAACAATTCCCACTACATGAAGCCTATCTATTGTGCCAGCAGGGTGAAGCTAGAGGTCGAAAGAGGCTATACCAAGGTGGAGCTAATTATGGTAAGTGTGATTTATGCATGTAGAAGGTTTAGGCACTACCTTCTCCCTAAACCATTCACATTCCTCACTAGCTACACTCTTTTACCTGAATTGGTGAATAGCCCTACTTTGTCAAAGAGGCTCATGAAGTGGATTGTGGAGCTACAGGAATTTCAATTCTCTTTCTTGTTGAGGAGAGTGAAAGGGCTACATTGGCTGATTTGCTTACTTATAAGGAAAGCCCTCTTCTTCTTAAGGAGGATGCAGTGAAGAAGAAACACATGGAATCTCCTGATATAGACAATGCCTATCTATTGTTTTTTGATGGCTCTTATAGGAAAGTGCATGGTGAAGCTTCAGGAGGTGTTGTAATTTATGATCCTCAAGGTGCTTTGGTAACTAGAAGGAGTTTGAAGCTTACAGCACAAAGCAACAATGAAGCTGAGTATGCTACTTTGGAGAAAGGTCTCAACCTTGCCTTGAGCTTGGCATCCGTCGTGTGAGGGTAAGAGGTGAACAAGTACTTGGGGTGTGGCAAAGTAAGAATCCAAGGCTGAAAAATATGTGTTTTCAAGTAAAGAATCTGCTTAAGCATTTTGAAGCTTGGAGTTTAAGGCATGTGGACAGGTCTCAAAACGAAGAAGCACATGGTGCAGCGCAAGCTTAAATTGGGAAACTGTATGTGATAAGGGATGATTCTCCTCTTTATTTGGGAAGGGAAGCTTTAGAGAGGGAGTAATAGTTTATACAAATAGGTATGCTTCCATCAGAGTTGGATAAGTCCAAAAAGTACGCCTTCCTACGTCATGCCAAAAGGTATGTGCTACTTGGTGATGCCTTGTATATGAAGGGGATGATATTGTGATGAGAAAAGTGCCTTGGAAAGAGAAAATTTACAAAATTTTAGAGGAGAATCACGAGGGTTCTTCTGGTGATCACTTTGCTTCAAGATCACTTTGCATAAAGTCTTGCAAGAGGGGTATGTGTGGCCAAGCATTCAACGTGATGTTCATCATTGGTGCAAGTCTTGCAAAGCGTGTCAAAGCATGGAAAATAGGGTTATCAAATCAGATATTAGAGGCATCATTGTGGCTTATGATGTGCTTGAGAAGTGGGGTATTGATGCAATAGGTCCTCTACCTATGACAGCTAGAGGCAAATGTTATATACTTACTGCTGTTGACTATCTATCCAGGTGGGCCGAAGCCAAAGCTGTTAAGCACATCACAAGTAAAGATGTTTCCTTATTTATATATGAAGATATTTTCTGCAAATTTGGCATGCCATTGGAGTTAATTCCTGACAAGGGTCCAAGTTTCAGGGGAGAGTTGGTGGATTATCTATGTGAGAAGCTTCATGTGCATCACAGGTTTACTACTCCATATTATCCCCAATGCAATGGTATGAATGAAAGGTTTAATGGAGAGCTCATAAGGATGCTTACAAAGATGATGAGAAACAATGTGAAGACTTGGGATTTAGAGCTGCCTTGTACTCTATGGGCTTACAGGCCTGCCATCAAATCAAGTACTAGTTTCTCTCCCTTCCATCTAGTTTTTGGCAAAGAGGCTCTACTTCCTATTGAGGTGGAGATACCAGCCTTGAAGGTGATGCTAAAGATTGAAGAAGAGCCCAATGATGCATTCAAGGAAAAAAATTTATATTTGCAATGTGCACAGTTGGATAGGTTGTTGGATTTTGAGCATTATGAGCAGGTCTTGAAGAAAAATCAAGCAAAGGCAAATGAGAAGGTAAAGGACAAGGACATCAAGAAGGGTGACATGGTCTTCGTTACAATAGTAAGCTTGATAGCACTTTTCAAAAGAAATTTGAAATCAAGTGGCAAGGTCCTTTCTTGGTCTTAAACAGGTTTCCAAATGGCACATATCGACTTGCTGACTTGGATGGTACCCCACATAAAGCACGTGTGAATGGCTACAGGTTGAAGAAGTATATTGCAAGGGTGATGACTGTGATTGAGGATGAGCCTTCTTTTGAAGAATTTGCTGATCATGTGGCTAATGATGAAGATGAAGTGAAGACTCCCTCATGTGGTTTACACGATCTCTTTTGTGCTGCTGATCATGAATGATCTAGCAGGCTGGGGTGTGGCAAACTATGTTGGGCGCATTTCTGACACCCTATTTTTTGTAAATTTGTACATACAGACATGACTCCCAATGTCTAAAGGGCGTGTAGGATTTCTTTTTGTGGGTTTTTTAGCTTTCTTTAGCAAGCACATGTACATGCACTGCAAGTTGCTAGTCTAGTGACAGCTGTCGGGCTACTGTAAGTGCCCGTGAGTGAGTTTTTTGAAGTGAGACTTGTATATAACTTGAACTTAAAAAAGTTCAGCCAAACTCCAAAAAATGCAGGTTTGAGCTCGTTGTGTCTCCTTGATGGTTTCTGTTGCAGTTTTTGCCCCCGCCTTGCCTACTTTACGTGTAGTCGTGTTGGGACAACTCCTTGTTCCCATCAATTTTGCATGTAGTGGCGTGTAGATTCAAATTGGGTCATCTTCAGCTTTCTCGCCATTAATTTTTCAAGATTTCTTCCAAGCTTTAAAGTGCCCCAATTGGAGTTGTCCTCTTCAGGTTACGACTAGTTCTCTGCAATGTTATGGCTATGGAAGCCTAGTGGCAAATTGTGTGCAGACAGATTCGGAGGGCATGTATCTATGAATTGTGGAATTGATGTTGAATTTGTGGGTTTGTGATGTTCAATTGTGAAAGGAGAGGCTCTTCTCTTCATATGCATTGGTCGGCATGTGCTGTAAATCCCTTTGGTAGGGTTTTGTTCCTATGCGACATAGTCTTAAATGGGTGGGGTGACGGCTAGTAAATTCCCAAGGGGACTGCTCTTGTTGGACTTGTGGTGTTTCAAAGGGGTTTTCCAAAGATTTTGGTGTTCTTGTAGTGCTCTTTCAACGATCTTGGGTGACATCGCTATAGAGATGTTTCAGTTTGCTTGTTTCCCAACAGCGTATGAAGTCTTAGAGACCAGATATGAGGTCAAAAGTTACATCTGAGTGTACCCTTGTGATCTACAACATTTAGGAGAATATAGAACAAATTTCATCAAATTTGGATCATTTTTGGGCTTGCAAAGATCATAAGACCATCGAGGCAAGTGAATGCTTGTTTTGGCCATAGTTTGCTCAAAAAGTGTCAAAATTCAATTCTAAAACTTGTTGTGAGTTTCCAGTATAGAGAGGAACCTCTGGAGTGAAATTCACTTCATTCTGATAAGTTAGACTTTATACGCATATGAAGTCTAAAGGGAACTCATAGAGACCAAAATTGAAATCTGAGCTTACCAGGGTGTTCAACACATCAAGAAAAGCTCACAAACCAAATATTGTCAAAATATGAGCACATAGACTTCATACGCGTATGAAGTCTCAAGGACAAATCTGAAAGTCAAATTGCATTTTTGACCACATAGGGGGTTGGAAAATGATGTGTTAACCTTGCTTGCAAAATGTCATCTCATTTGGACACATACTTTTGTATGTAAATAGAATTTTGTAGATACAAGACTGAAAAGGTGAAAAAGAGGTGAATTTGAGCAATTTTGACATCCAAAATTTCTTGCAATCACATAATCTTGTTGTATGCATCAAGGAGTACCTTGGGTAGAAATCTAAGTGAATTTTGAGCCAGTAGACTTTATACGTGTATAAAGTCTCATAGGCCAGATATGGGTCGAATCAGACATTTGAGTATACCTCAGTGTCCTAGAGCGTAAAAGAAGTCCCTAGCCAAAGTTTCATAGAATTTGGAGCTCATTTGGGCTTGCAAAGGGAAAAAGATATAAAACTGCAGATTGAAGCTTGTATTGGTCTTAACTTCCTCAAAAAATGTCCAAATTGAATTTTGAAACTTATTGAGAGTTGCTTGAGTGATAGGGAATCAGTGGAACAAAAGTCATCTCTTTTTGCCACAAAAGACTTTACACATGTATAATGTCTCAAGTGTCAAAATAAAGGTCAAATTCACAAACTGAGCATACCAGTGGGTAGAGGAAATCAAGGACAGCTCACATACCAAATTTTGTCAAAATCTGAGCACATAGACTTTATACATGTATGATGTCTCTAGCCCTAATTTAGAGGTCAAAAGTTACACCTGAGCCCACAGAAGTGTTTGCCAACATAAAAGAATCCTAGTGACCAAGTTTCAACAAATTTGGGTCACATTTGGTTAAGATACAAGCAAAAATCCTTAATCCTGAAATTGTTTTGAGTGCTGTTTCAAGTGCAATTCACCAAAACTGCTCTAACTTTTGATAGACAACTCCAAATTGAGTCAGGCATAGCCAGGAAGAAAGCTTGGAGGAAATAGGGCAATAGGAAAAATTAAGAGATGAGTTTTTCTAGCTTTCCTAAATCCAGACTTTTAGGGTATCCTAAACCAGTATCCAGAGACCAAAAGAGTCACAAATTCTTGACTTTTAGGGACCTGACAAAGGGCTAAAGGTGCTTATTAAGGACTAACTTGAGAGTATTGAGTGGAATTGACATTAAGAAAGCTAATATCATTAGGATGGAAATCCAATGGACCAATCGTTTGGTAGATATGAACCGAGGTATGAGAAGCCAAGTTAGAAGTGTTAAAAATGCCAATCTATCCACATTTTGACACAAACCCACACAATGCACTAGAAAGAGGTGGACATTTGGTCAATGAAGGACCACAAATATCTCCACCAAGCATAAGAATTCCTCCGAGAATTCCAAAGAGGGAGCCCCCTGGATTCCCTTCTAGAGCTATAACGAGAGATGAAATGATCTTAGAGATGGCAGACATGCCTCCTCAAGTAGATCTTCCTAATGGACCATGGCCGTACCTAGATGAAACCATAGAACATGACTTTTGTAGAGGTGGATTACAGCCACAACAAGACCGTATGTACCATCACCACCCCCTATAACTTACTCCTATCCAAATCAGAGCAGAAACTTGAGAAGATATGAGAGTGAGAGTGACACATCTTCTCAGAGGAGTGATTCACCAAGAACCCAACCCACATTAAAGCCAGAGGTATCTAGTGAGCAAATGAAACTTATAGAAGGATTAGCTTAGAGACTTGCTCCTCTAGTCAAATTTGACCTCAGAGAACCTCTATGGTGTGTGATTGAGAGATAATGGACAAAACATACGAGAGAAGAGTGTTACTATAGCATGGAATATGCAAGGGAAAGATATATACAACCTATTCCAGTAGCACCTACTCCACCTACATATGCTATGGAGAATGCGCCAGGACCAGTAGGAGTTGTAAGGCCACAACATGTCTTCAGACAACAATCTCCACTACCATGTGCTAGAATGCCTAGAGACATGAGATATACGCAAATGATAGAATCATCCAACAAACAGTTGCTAGTACCGGCTACGATGTATTATGACAACCAAAGCGATTACTTTCCTTCAAAGTGATAGAAGATGAGAGAAACACATGGAGTGTTGAGGCCGGTACAACCTCCACCTGTTACGTTTCCACCTGAAGAAAGAAGGTATGAGATAGACAAAAGTACATTGCAGTTCATTGCTAATAGAGGCTTAGCAAGGTCAAAGCCTATTTACAACCAAGAGGAAATGCAAGAAGAAGCTACTCAATAAGAGATAGATTGTCACAAAAGCAGTGGCAACCACTTGGTCAGACAATGTCCTCAAACGGTGATCACCCAAGTGAATGCCTATTGTCTTGATTGTGGTGTCATTCACTTGATCCCCAATTTTCCAAAAAATCCAAACCAAGCCAGAAAGATCACAACGAATGTCTCAGGGATTGTTCAGCTACCCAGTAGCTCAAAAAATGAAAACGTCATACCAGTTCAAGTAGTTACGAGAGCGCAAGCTCAAAAGGAATCTATTGAGAACCAGAGATAGAGAAAACAGAAACTGACACAAGTCTAGAGACGGATAATCCAAAGACCAATGCACCTAGTCAAAAAACCAAGAGCAAATGGATAGTTGGAAAGCTAGAAAGGCTTGGATGAAAGCACGTAGGGAACAAGAGCATAAATCCCTAGCTGAGAAGCTTACCCAAGCTGAAGAGAAGATAAGACAACATGAGGAAAGGGTTGCATCTTCTCTTACGGAGAGGCATCTCAACCTCCAATAGGACCATCAACGGAAAGTGAGCCAAGAAGTGCTAGTTCAGGAGGATTAGTGTGAGTCAAAAAAGTTAATGAGCATTTAGACGACCTCCTAAAAGACTATGAAACACGGCTCTAAAACAACCAAACCCAGGAACAAAGGTGGATGACATATCCATATGCGGAACTAGAAAAGGATAGGCTTGAAATGTGCAAGAAAATGATTCAAAACACCCAAGATTTACTAGAACCACAAGTTGAAAAACCTAAGGGTGTGATCCCTGTCCCACCTACACCATCAATACCACCAACAAGGAAGGAAAAGAGCCAGATTTCAGTCACGAGCACATACAAAATCTCAAGGACCCAACATTAAAACCAAGGATAGTGCTGAATACCATGGATAACTCTTTCGAGGGATTTCACATAACTATACCTGACAGTTTGTAAAGAAATAGATGATTTTGACGAATTGTGGTCTTAGCAGCAAGCTAACATGGATATCATTTTTCTGAGTTCTCTTTGTAAAACACTTATTATTTTGATAAATTGGGGATATTGTAACTTCTTTTTTCTCGGATAAACTGTGTAATTAATGAGTCAGGGCTACAAGCTTTCAGATTGTATCAACCTGTCATTACCCAGCTTTGGTAGAACTCGAGATTATTAGTTTTGACCACCCAAAAACCTTGGCTAAATTATAAAAACCAATTTTTGTAAGTTTTTTATAAGTTTTTGGATAAGAAATACACAGCGTGAGCTAATGGCGCTCAATCCTCTCCTTCTCGCGCTTCCTACTCCGTTCTCGGTTGTCACATTACAGTCGTGTTTGTTGCATTGAAACCGCAGGTAAGAGCTCTACACTTTGACGTAAGTAGTTCACATTATTTCGTAGCTTTTGGCGTCGCTGACCCGCAGCCTAATTTCATCATAACTAGGAATTTATAATTCCAAATAAAAAACTAAGCATAGGCGGGATATTGGGGCATGATTGCTAAGCATTTAGATGCATTCTGGGTCGAAAACGACTAGGTCAAAATCCACTGCTGTTAATAATTGCGATTTTGAAACTTGACCTAAAGTGGGGTTTGAGACCATAAGCATGTGTGCTTAGGTCTTGTAAACATGTCCTAGAAGTTTCGTTACGTTTGGATGTCATCTGATGTTGTATTGGATGTGATTTGTTTGTCAATGAGCAATTGGCTTTTGGTGATTTCAATCACTTCAGTGTAGGTTGAGTTAGATGCGAGTTGTTAGTTGTTTTCCAAGATATTGACAACCTCTTGTAGCCTCTATGCACTAGTCGAGTCAGCTTCGTCCCATGGATTGACAATTTAATCGTGGTTCTCGCTAATACTGCAATAAGATAGGATGGTGAGGTTAGACATGCGTCCCACATTTGGCACCGCTACCGGGGATCGAAGAGACCTAAACTAGGAAAAAACACGAGCGTTTTGTGAAGTTATCCTTTAACTTCCTCTAGGATCGTCTAGAGCTCAAAACTTTCTTTTAGAAACCGCATAGCTTAAGATTGTTGTCTTTTGCTGTGTAGAGGTAACTTGGAAGTAATCGTACTTGTTGAGTGCCTTTAGGATTGTAAGATTATAGGAATAGATAGACAAGACAAGTCTTACGATCAATTCTCAAAAAAACATAAAAGACAAGAAAATGAATGTGTGTGGACACTTTCCACAACCCCATTGCATGGAATCTAGGAGTAGGGTAAGTAGGATCCGAGGTGGATTTCAGAACATTGGTCTTTCTGAAAGAATCAAGTGTGATTTGTTAATGGAAGTTGCAGATATTCAGGTCTACGGCTAGAAATAGCTCAAAAAGACTCGAAACCACTCAATCCGACTAGAGAGTAAGCTTAAAAGTTGTCTGAACCAGTTGGTAATCTCAAAGACACTTCGAAGTAAAAATTTCAAGAGTTGGCCAAAAACTTAGATTATTTACTAATTCTTGACATTTTAGGCCAAATTAAGTTTTGACTTGATTCATAGGCTTAAAATAGCTCATGTAAAGATTGTCTTTGAAAAAATTGCAAAAAAGTGTTCATTTCAAGCATGAAGTTAATAATCGTGATTATTAACTTTCTGCTCCAAATTGACCAAGGTTCATCATTGACTCATTGCATGTGTACAAAAAACTTTTGTAAAGGCCCAAGAGATTTGGATCACCAAACTGGTAAAAAACTGGGTAAAAACTAAAGTTTGTATTGACTTTTTGAATCTAGAGTGTAAATTGGGAAAACATTTGTCCAAACTTGTTGAAAACTGATTCATAGGCTTATATTGATGTGATAAACATGTGTACATGCTCAATTGACCAAAAAGATACAAAAAGTTGACAGTTGTAAATAATCGCGATTATTTACATCTACCCCACTTTTCAAAATTTTGACCAAGTCAGCATACCACTAGTTTTACCATGTTGTAATAAGCCCACAAACCAAATTTGGTAAGATTTGGATCACTGGATTGAAAATTGTGACCAGTTGACAGCAGCAAAAGAAAGATCCGGCATTGCAAGCACACTTGTGGCACATATGAACACAGAGAAGACTGGAGAGAAGGCATTGATAGCATATACAGACACAGAGATTTGCAAAGTTAGTCCACGGATAGAAAATTGATGACCATCTGACCAAAAAATTATCCAAATTTGATGAAACTTGGCTAGTGACCTTAACTTGAGGTGCTTAATAGATCTGTGTCAAATTTGGAACAAAAAGTTGCAAAATATAGCTGGAGTAAATAATCACGATTATTTACATCTGCTTCAAAACTTGAGAAATTTGCACAATTGAGTATACCACAAGGTCAAGCACATCAAGTAGACCTTACAAATCAATTTTGGTGAAATTTGGATCACAGATTCTCGAAATCAGAGTGTCTGCGGACACAAAACAGTAGATAAACTTGATCATATTTTGTCCAAACTTGTTAAAACTTTTCTAGGGACTTTAACAAGTTGTATACTTGCCAAACCAATAAAAAAAGTGCAAAAATTTGACAAAAGTAAATAAACGTGATTATTTACTATTGCTATGTTGGGTTCAATCGAATCAAAACTGATACATGTTCACTCAGTTTCCAGGTTGCAGATTAAACCTTGGATTTTTGCTAAAGTCGAATTTGAAAGTCAAATTTTGACTCCCATAACTCAATTTGAAGTGATACACGGAGACCAATCATGAGAGTTAGCAAAAAATTTACTGTCTTTATAGAAGAATAGCTAACTTGATCAAATTTGTAAAAGGAATCAGGTTGTAGACAAAGAATCAGTGGCTTGACAAAAAGTTGCAATCGAATCAAGTGAAAATTGACGACAAGTCAATCCAAAGGTGAGTACTCTATCCAGGGCTTCATAAGTCTATATAAACCTTAGATCTGGTCGTGTACTAGGAAATCAGGGCATACTCGGAGAAACCTCCAATAGAGTATCCACCGAAGAAAGTGTGAATCAAGGTAATTCCTTGCACACAATTCTTGAAGAAGTATCCGACACTTTTTCAGACTCAACATTCGAAATGTCTCCTTACTCGACTCACTCGAAAATCGGAACGACAATGCACTATAAGCATATACTATCTTTTTACAAGACTAACCACCATGGATCCCAAGATTTACTTGGACCCTAACGAGGAGTATACTATTCGCATTGATGACCATGGTATTAAGTTCAAAGAAGAGATTAGGGCAAACAAACAAGGAAAAATGTACATGGACAAAAACGGAACTCAATATATACAAGTTGAAAACCCCAATGTGGTAGACAAATGGGGGTTAGAAGTAAACACCATAATTCCAGATATGTCAGCAAAAGAAGGATCACCAACTTTAGAATTCGAGGGATAGGATCAAGTAGATTTGAATCCTTTGAAACGGCTTAGTACAGATAATCCTAGGATCGGGGTCTATTGTTGGGAATATAAAAACATAAAAGATCTTTTGTGGACTTCGCATGCCAAACCAGGAAAACTAACGACCATGAAGATCATCTATACCTTCAAGATCAAAGATAAGGGATCAATGGACCTACCAACCTACCTGTTTAGGGATTGTTATAACAACAACTTTGCTATGATGACTCCTGAGGAGGTAGAACAAACCAAATACCAAGGGTATTCCATACGGGATTGGATATTGGGACAAGGACCAGAAACAATTCCAAGAGATGAACACAGTGAGAGATCATCTAAGAGTAATGTGAAGAAACCAAAAACCACCTCATCACGTAGAAAACCGGGTGACACTAAGGCCAGTTCAAGGCTACATGAGTCACTATTTCCATTAGACTGGCTTGAAGGACTCGGAACATGACCAACTGTCAGGAGACCAAGAGTTGAACCAAACAAACGCGTCAGACCAATTGATTTTCAGAAATGGGTCAAAAAATACAGTGGATCAGGGGATCCATACGACCACTTAGCAAGCTTTAAGCAAGTTCTAAGAGCAGAACGTATATTTAATTTTCATACTCAATTCGAGGGGTTTGAATGACATTAGAAGAAAAAGCATTGACATGGTTTCAAAACATTCCACCAAGGTCAATCATGGACTTGAACACATTAGCTCAAGGATTTGTAGCTGCTTGTTCCAAAATGGGGATCAAATATAATACGATAGCTCAAATTTACAGCTTTAAACAGAAACATGGTGAGTTTGTTAGGGATTGTGAAACTTGAATGAAACAATACATTGCCAGATGCCTAGGGCTACATATACTTGCATAAGAATGACTTGTATCCTTTTTTCTAAAGGGACTGCTAAATTAGAACTTCATGCTATACTCTATAGTAAAAAGCATACAACCCTAGAAGAGTGTGTGTCATATGCTATTGACTTAGGAGACAATTGAGATATTTTCAACGAAGAAGATGTCCCTAAGGATAACCAAAGTGAGAAAACAACATCCACTAAACTAGCACAGGTGGGAACGACTGCTGCAGCACCACTTTTAGCCATAGAAAATATGCTTTAAAGGATGAACAACATGATGAAGAACATGCAAAAAGCACCTATGAGGGGATACCTTAACAGGGACAACCAATTAGGCCACAAAAAATTGAGGGTAAATGAACCAACCATGAGACCCACAAGTGCTACTTCAGACCAAAGTATGATGGGAATGTTCAATACGTACCCATGAGGCCACAAGGACAACCCATGTACAGATATGAGCCTAATATGTCCCAAGTTCAAAGACCACCAATGGGTATGGAAAGACCTCAACCTGTGTTGGGAAAACAATCTCCATACCTAGGAGTCATAGATGAACAAGCATTAGTGCCTGCTACACCCTATGCAGAGCCTAGTCCATCTACAGTAATGGTAGAAGGAGATTGGTATAAATCACATCCACCACCAATGGAAGAAATCGTGACTTATTCTCCACTAGAGCTTGCACCAATGTATTATGTAGCGAACCAAGGTGTCAAACCTCCCATGGTAAGACCCATGATTAAGCCAAGAACAGAAAACTGTTATAACTGTGGTGCTGATGATCATTGGAAAAATAAATGTCCATAGCCTGACAAAAACCTCAAACCAGTTGAAGCCTACTGCATGTAATGTTGCAAAAAGGGAGGACACTTTCCAGAATATTCCTTTAAACAAGGGTAAAACATTAATAAACGTAGTCCAAATGATACCTAGTGGCTCATCAGAGAGTGAACCGATTGTTCCAATCAAGATAATCACTAGAGCCCAAGCCAAGAAAAAGAAACACAACTCCTATGATGATTCGGAAAATATAATTGTTTCCTCTCAAAGAATCAAAAGGAGAACAAGCTAAATATATGAGATGAGAAAACAAAAACAACGGGCTGAAATCAAGGAGAAAGCAAAAAAGCTATCCAGGAAAAGTTGAAAGAAACGGGAAGTGAAATCAAGGAAACAATAGGGAAATCTGGAGGATCCATTCTGGTTGATAAAAATTTTGAGCCTATTAATGCCGCATTGAAAGCCTACCAAGCAGAACTTAAAGCAGGGCAAAACTTGGAAAACAAATGGAAAAACTATCCTTCTCCAGACATGGAAGCAGCTAAGCTAGAAGCTTATCAAAATTTGGTAAGAATCACGCAAGAAATGCTGGCCAAAAACCCAAGCTTGAAAGTATTGCAAAACCTGAGGAGCTTGTGGTAAGAGACACTAAAGAAAAATCCCTGATGTGGTGGCTGAACCCCACCTTGAAACAAAAGAACCAGAACTTATAGTGCCGGACAACGAAGATGCCTTGGGCGGAATTCCATTTGTAGAGGAAGACTGGCCAAGACACTTATGGGAAAAAGTTAGAGAGATCAATGATGGGAGCCGGATAACCTACCTTCTGATGTGAACATGGATGTACAATCCTTGTATGGGGATTGCGGATCTGAAGCTTCAGTAATGTCAAAACCATTGACCTTGAAAACGTTACCCTCTTACTTGGGAGATAACGAAGATGAATGCATAGTGTGTAAGACCACTCAAGTAAAAAGAGCTGAACAGACCCTAGAAGTAGACAACATTCATTCAATCATGTCTACACCCATCCAATTCACTCTTACCTTGGGAGAACTGTTAAAACTCAGACCATAATTATGAAATGATCTACAGAAAACCCTAAATAAGGTGGGGATAACGAGGTTAATCTAGAAAAATGAAAAATGAAATGGATAACAAAGAGATTGGATCTATTCCCATGAACAGAGTCAGAGAATATTACGAAGGGGACACCCTTCCAATGAAATATAATGACATTGAAACCATGGCGATACTGGATAGTGGAGCAGGCATAGCCATAGACACTAAAGCAGTATGGGAATCCTGGGGACAGCCAGCCATTAGACAAACTCAAATGAAATTGTAATTGGCTCTAACGAACACATTGAGATACCATTAGGGCTACTTGAAAAGGTGATAGTCAATTCCTGTGGAATTGAATATCAACACACTTTCGCCATAGTAGACTTTGGAAAAAAACTCAACTATAAAATCATATTGGGAAGACCTTTCATACGACAAGTACAGTTTATCCAAGATTGGGGAGACAATTATCTATATTTGAAGCAAGTGGGATCTATAACAAGAGTAAATCTAAAAGATCACACTTATAGAGATGTCTTGAAAACACCCATACAAGAGTTTGATTCAAACTCTTCGGCTAAAACTAAGCTTCCATCCTGGTTAAACAAAGACACTCCTATTTGGATATGCGGAGATTCAAAAAATGGAAGTTTAAGACGGGAAGAATGTATCCTAGAAAGGGATTGCACAGACGAAGCCTACGTACTTGAACCCTTTCCAGAGCATTTGTTTGAGCCATTTGAATGGACTCAAATTTTAGTGACAATGGATGTATGTGTGAATACGTCTATGCCTACTCAATTTTGCAATGAGGGTGGCTACGATATAATTCCCATCCAAATGATTTCAATTCTCAACATTGAAGACAAAAATGAGGAACCCAAGGACTTAATGAAAGCTCAACAAGTCTTTTCAGACCTCTACTACAATGCAACAGATGAGTTGGATGAAGACCCAGCTACCTCAGAAGGTTCGGGGTCAGAAAAAGAACATATGAGAGCTAAGCTACTCTTAAAAGGAGGGGAGGAAATTTTTTTTGACTTTCCAAACCAAAAATCAAGAAGACAAAAATGGTATAGATGAAAAAGAGACACCATAATTGTGAAAACACAACCTATGCCATCAGTCTCCAGTAGAACACAATTTCTAATGCAGATAGATGCAAATGATTGTGTCAAGGATAAAATCACTGGCAGATATCCTTCAAACAAAAATTTAGAAATGTCTCAAACATGGAGAGAAACAAGGAAGGGTACTCAAGCAAATCCACAGGATAAGAAACCACTCATGACCCCAGTCGAGTGGAAAAAGAAATGTCGAGAGTTGAAAAAAGCTCTAAAAGAGATATATATGACCAAAATGGAAACCACGGAAGAGGATGGTAAGGATGTAATGAGTGTTCCATCCCATTACAAAAAGTATACTTTCCAAGATCAAAAAATCATAGTCGAACAACCTGTTAGGGAACTACAAAAACAGGGCGAGTCTTACGAAGGGCCTGAAAACGATAAAAAGATAGACTTGGCTGAACCCGCTGACCTAACAGAAGAAGAAGAAGATCTCTTATTGAGCTTGTGAAAGGAATATGGAGATATCTTCGCTTGGTCTTACAAGGATATCAAGGGTGTTGATCCAAAAATCTGTCAACATACCATAGCCATGAGAGATGATGCGAAACCAAGTAGACAAAGGCCATACACGTATTTCAAAAAGGTGAATGCAGCTACTATTAGAGACAACTTTCCTCTTGCGATTAGTGATAATAGTTTAGAATGAGTTGTAGGAAAATAAGCTTATAGTCTCTTAGATGGCTTTTTGGGATACAATCAACTTTTGGTTGACCCAAAAGATCAACATAAAACTGCTTTCGCAACAAAATGGGGTATATTTTCCTATCGGGTTATGCCGTTTGGGTTAACTAATGCTCCAGCCACGTTTCAAAGGTTGATGAGCCATGCTATGCTTTTAAAGAATATCTTAGGAAATTCTTAGAAGTATATATGGATGATCTATGCGTACATTCATCAATCCGGGCTGATCATTTTGAACACCTCAAAAAGGTATTTGAAAAATTTAGACTTTATAGAATTTTCTTAAATCCTGAAAAGTGCACTTTCATGGGTAGACAAGGAAAAATTCTTGGACATATAGTATCTAAAAATGGCATAGCTACTGATATTGAGAAGAATATCATTGTTGATTTGCCTAGACCAACAACAGTCAAGGGGGTACAAGCCTTCATGGGGCATTGTGGATATTACCAACGGTTCATCTACATGTACGTTATAATTGCAAAACCCATATATAGCTTGATTACACACTTTGAATGGACCGAGGCATGTGAAGAATCCTTCATGAAGCTTAAGAAAGCTCTCACCTCAGCTCAAATATTGAAAGCACCAGATTGGAATAAGGTATTCCACGTACATGTAGATGCTTCCAATTTTGCTATCGGTTGTATACTAGCTCAACCAAGAGATGGGAAAATTGAATTTCCTATTTCTTATGCTAGCCAACAATTGAACATGGCGAAAAAGAATTACACCACCACTGAAAGGGAAGGATTAGGAATGATCTATGCCATTAAAAAGTATAGACATTACCTATTGACCAACAAGTTTGTGTTCTTTGTGGACCACCAAGCTTTGTTGTATTTGGTCAACAAGCCATGCAGCACAGGGAGAATAGTGAGATGGTTCATCATTCTTCTCGAACTTGATTTCACTGTGGTTGTAAAAAGGGCACTACACATAAACGAGCAGATCATTTGTCAAGGATTGTTTCAAGAGAATCACCTAAAGGGGTAGACGATGATCTACCAGATTCCTATTTATTCTCCGTGGAAATGATACCTAGATGGATGGAAAACATTGTGCCATTGATGACAATAGCTCAAGTGGGTTCACAAATACCACTATTTATCACGATCAGATTAATCGAGCAATCGGCTATGTATCAATTACTAGCTGGTAGGCTATACAAAAGATATCAAGAACGGATATTGCTCTGATGCATTAATCCTAAAGAAAAACAACAGTACCTGAGTCAAGCACATGTTACCATAGTAGGAATTCACTTTACGGAAGACCAAACTATGCAACAAATCTTGAGTCTTGGAGTATTTTGGTTGACTATGAGGAGCAATATTCAATCTTTTGTAAAGGATTGTCCTCAATGTCAAAAACAAACACCCATACCTCATGTAACATTGTTTCAAATGTCACATGTTCCTAAGTGGAGTAACTATCTAGTTACTTACTTATCAAGCCGAACATTTCCTGAGGATACGAGTAAACGTCGTCAAAGAGCAATTGAAACTGAAGCAAGAGACTATGCTCTTATTGGGAACCAATTGTATCGGAGAGTTAAAGATCAACATTTGCGTCTTTGTGCAAATGAAAACGAGTATATTTAGAATATAGAACAAGCACATGTGCTGGATTAGCTAGAGGTCCCTTCTCTATTGAGACCACCGCAAGAGCAATCTTGATGGGAGGCATATGGTGGCCAACACTTTTTGCAGATGCCAAAGAATATGTTCGAAGATGTGATGCTTGTCAATGAGAAAAACTGACAACACCTGTAGATAGCATGCCCTTAAGACAAATGATGGAGGCTAGAGCTTTCGCAAAATGGGATATAGATTTTATTGGGCCAATATAGCCACCTGCTTATAGGACCCAAGCTTAATATATTATCGTAGCTACGGACTATTTGACCAAGTGGACCGAGGCTAAAGCAACTCAAAAGAATGATGCCATAATCACTGCCGCATTCTTATATGAGTATGTAGTCACGAGATATGGATTGCCAATAGAAATTGTTAGTCATCGGGGAACTCATTTCCTCAATGAGGCAATTGAGGAAATGTATTTTCTTAATGAGTTTATGGTCATCCATAACAAATCAGCTCCCTATCACCCACAAGCAAACAAAAAAACTGAGCATACGAATAAAATTCTTAGCTCGGTGCTGACTAAAGTGGTTAGTTCAGGAAGAACAGACTGGGAAATGAATCTCCATGCTGCTCTATGGGCTTATCGAGTTTCATTCAAAACAGCTTTAAATGCTACATCCTTTAACCTTGTTTATGGTCTTGATGCCATACTGCCAATAGAATTTCTATTGCCAACATTAAGGGTAGCAAGAAATCTTGAGTGGACTGGACATGAATTGTCAGAAAGACTTGAAGATTTGGAAAAGCTAGATGAGCAAAGGCTAACTGCTGTAGCTCACATCTATGCACAAAAGCGGAAACAAAAATAGTTTTTTGATTCCCACTTAATCACAAAAATCTTCAAGAAAGGGGACTTAGTTTTAGTTTATTTCCTTAAGCAACACATTCCCAAGTTTAAGAGAAAGAAAAACGGACTGTTTATCATTGAAGATGTATCTCCAAGTGGAGCAGTAAAATTGTCCACCCTAGATGGTGAACCAATGGATAGTTAGATTAGTGGATGTCGTTTAAAGAAATACAATTTGCCACTAACCAATGAATTGCTAGAAAGAATGCATGCAGCCAAGCAAAGAAAGATTAAATGACAGTAGGTTATTGATGAAGCCCAAGAGGAAGCTCGGATTCGGGTACTCAAGCGGAAAGCTGCTCTCAAGAATCAACAGATACCGACACTCTGTAAATAGATGACCGACAATGGGAATTACCTAAAGATTAATTTTCAACAGATGATGACTGGTTAGACGGAATGGACCTACACATCAAAGTACATCTCAACAATCATATCACCAATGCCTTAGTCGACACAGGAGCTAGAGTAAATGTAGTAAGTTATTCCACATACAAGAAGGCAACAAGTCAAGCATTGACAACAGGAATAGCGACAATCAAAGGATGCAACAAGAACCCAACCCCAACATTGGGAGTAGTCGACTTGAACGTGATAGTACATGGATGTTCATGTCCTCATCAGTTTGTATGCTTACCAGATGAACACATGAATGAGACGATGATTCTTGGAATTCCCTGGATATGGACATACAAAGCAGTACCAGATTGGGATACAAATCAACTAAACCTATCACCTAAAGGCGGGCAACTCATTGCTCCAATTGCACCAAGCAAGGAGGAATGGAAAAGAAGCAATCGGCAGACCAAACCACGAAGTAATCAATCTTCACCATCCCCTCGACAAGAAAATGCTACAAGTAGCATGAAAGGAGTCAAGAAAATTTGGGTTACCAAAAGCACAGCTTAAGGATAAACCAATTCAGATGTGGGTGCCTAAAACTTCACCGACAAAACAAAAGAAGGTTCCAAGGGTGAAAACACCAAGCAAGGAGGAATGGAAAAGAAGCAATCAGCAGACCAAACCACGAAGTAATCAATCTTCTCCGTCCCCTCGACAAGCAAATGCTATAAGTAGCATGAAAGGAGTCAAGAAAATTTGGGTTACCAAAAGCACAGCTTAAGGATAAACCAATTCAGATGTGGGAGCCTAAAACTTCACCGAAAAAACAAAAGAAGGTTCCAAAGGTGAAAACACCGAGACGAGCATCTCCGAGCAAGGAACCTAGCATGAAATTGATTTGGAAGAAAAAAATCACTTATCTTCTCCACACACCTTAAAACCAATCAAGCAATGGCGAGTTAAGTCTCAAAAGACTCCACCACACCATACAACACCAATCAGACCAAGCTACCAATGGCGAGAAAAAGCTTGACAACACTCAAAAGTGCTACGAAAAACTCAATCAATCAGTGTACTAAAGCATCCCGATGGTACAATCAAACAGAGAGCACAAAAGCTACAAGATTTGGTCTTTGGAAGACATCAGTAACAAACCTCGACATCAGAAACCCTTGAGTTAAATACTCAAGACCCAGCTCTTGCACAACATAGTGGTTTGAATTGCATTGACATCAAAGCATGGTAGATCCAACCATGGCTATGCATAGACACGATTGTTCAACCCATGTACACAGTTGTCCCGGAGTACGCCATCTAGGAGGGGTGGAAGGGCACTAAGTACTAAGTATTTAGGGGCAATGTTTGAAGAAGGAGGAAAAAGTTTGATGTTAACGTGTGATTTTTTGCAAAATCACCTAATAATTTCCTTTATAATTCATCATGAAGAGAAAATCCACTGATGATACCTTCCCGATGAGTGTAAATAGTGTATATACTAACAGAAAATCATTAAAAAATAGTCCTTTTTGGGTATTTTTCATCATTTTTATTAATAATGAGACTTAAAAATAGAAAAATCCAACTAAAAACAATAAATCTATGTTTTTCAATGGATTTTCTTAATTACTGGATTTTCACTTTACTTTTTTTTAGAGAATTTTGCTATTTTCTTTGATTTTTTTAGATAAACATGTCAAAAATTAATAATAAATAGCAAGAAAGCTCATATGAAAAAATGGAAGACACGATGGTGATTAGAAAGACAAGGCAAACAAGCACAAAAATTTCAAATGAAATCAGAAGAGGGAAGCGGGAAGCCTAAATTAGGCAGCCAAGCCTACTTTTGTAATATTCTTGCAGAATGAGCTACAGGAATTTGATCAGGGAAATTTTTGAGTCTAACATAGATTTCACTGCCTAGTAGGACTAACATGTGAATTGGTTCGATAAGTCTGGGTATAGATATCCAAGGTAGGCTAAAACCACCTCATTTCCACTTGCAGCCTTTGTAGAGAGAATTTCGACCTCTTTCACGCATCTTTTCTGGAGTCCACAATTGCCCATTTTCCATGACATCTCACAAGAGACATGAGGGGTAAGTTCTTTACTCGTCAATGATCCATTTTGTATGGCCGGTAGGTAGTCTATACCCCTAGAAAAAACCCTAGAAATCGAGTAGTGCACGAAGTCCTACGACCAAAAATAGACCATAGCGGCCCGTCATCTCGACCAAATCAGATGGGATTTGAACCGTAGCATGCCCTAACATGATAGAACCTTTCTATATCAACAGTTGACTATCTGGCAGGGGTCAAGGGGTCCCCAGTAGAAAAGCTAGGATTTTTGGCAAATACCAGAATTCCGATCTGACTCCAGAGATAGCTTGCCAACGAGGATCATATACAATGTATATGATTGGTTTATTGAAATCAATCAAGCAAAGCCCTCGAAAAGCAGAAAATGGCTCGAAGGCTACAAAGCGTCATATTTGATACGGGGTCAAACTGACTCTAAATGAGCCAGAATTGGACGAGTTGCTTCACGACTATGTTGCGGACAGTCCAAAGTCTCAAAGTTGACTAACCAACCCAACAGGCAATGTCGTCACAAAAAATAGTGATTTCAGAGTCGACAAAGCACAAAGTGATGCCGGCATGACCAAACTTGACCAAATTCAATTTAGGACTTGTCTTAGGTGTATAGAATGTGTCTAGGTCAAAAGTTGTAAGCTTTGCAAAAAATTTGTCACTGTTGTGAATAATCGCGATTATTTACTTTTGCATTATTTTTGCTTGAAAATTGTCACGTCACCTCACCTATCACGTGTACACACCTATTACATGCCAAAAAACAAGTATGAGCCAAAATGAGCACCTATAGCTTGAAAAATTGCCAAAAAATGCAAAGAAGTCTATGCAAGCCAATTTTTGGGTCATGGACAACATTTCTTGATCCAAATCACCTCATATCTCATACACAGGGTCTATACAATACCTAGAACCAAGTTGTACCAAAAAATATTGATTTTGGTAGAGAAGTTAATAATCGCGATTATTTATTTTCTAGCCAAAATTGGAGAGTTTTGATATTAAAAAAATTTGAGGCAAAAGTTCAGCCCACGAGCTACAACGTTTGTTTGTATCACCTTTTCAAATTCGGAGAGCAAGTGAACTTTAAAAATTCAGCAAAACCGACCGTTTTTTTCCACTGCACAAGGTCCTTGTGGGGTCCTTCTTTGGATGATTCTTTTGAATACCTCCAAGAGTGAGCCCTCCATAGTGCATGTATGCATACCACCTACCCTTGACCTTATTTGGTAGGTCTATAATTGAAGATATTGTTGAGATCATGATATAAGTGAATAGTACAACTAAGAAAATCAAATATTGAGGGGTCTAAAAAATATGTACATGTCAAATATATAAGTGGAAAAAATATAAAGGGGTCAAAAGAAATCTCCCTCATTATGAGGCTACCATAAAAAGATAAATATTTTTGGTGTTCTAATTTTTTAGAAAAAAAACAAAATAGATGTAGGAAGGGAAAAATCACAATAGTGAAAAAATATACGCATAAATAAAACTAGTTTTTTTGGATTTTTGTTGGGGTGGAGTTACACCAAATATAAGAGAAGCTTACATGAAAATATTTCTATATGGAATAAAGAGTATGAAAAATGGTAAGAAAAATTGTGGTAATGGTAAGGCAATGTACAGAGCATAAATAACACACACCTAGGTAAAAATATTTAAATAAATACCAAAATAATTATGAAAAAAATCTTTTATTTAGGCCCTATATACAAAGAAATATTTACATACGCATGGGCCATAATATACTTATATTTTTTATTTTTTTGGCTCAACTAGCCCAATGCCTAGCTAATTGAGGGTTTTTTATTTCAGTAAGGAGATATGGGAAAAGTCCCCTAACTCACACGCACCTATATACAGTGAAAGGGTGAGGGTAACCACAGTGTTTGAGTGATTTGATAGGGGGGGATAACTCACTATGGCAATCACAGAGAGCCGAAAAACGGCTATCATTAGCCCTCCCCCAAGATGATGGTATATTCATGTACCATCATAAAGAGTCTTTTCCAAAGAGAGTGCTTTAGAGTCCTTGACAAGATCTTCATTGTTTGGCCCCTTGGAATTTTGGTTTGTGTTACACTCATGCTTCATGGAACAATACTTACATGGGATAGTTTCCTTTTGCTCTTGTAGATCCTTTGGTAGAAGGCGACTCAAGTAAGGCTTCAAGCGATAGCCGTTTACCTTCCTGGAGTGCTCTTTCCCATTCAAGTCCATAAGTTGATAGTAACTTGAATTGAAAGCCTTCTTGACTATGTATGGCCCCTGCCATCTTGTTTCAAATTTGGCATCAAAACGATTATCGAGTCGATTGTCATACCTTAGCACAAGATCTCCTTCATTGATGCCTTTGTCCTTCAGTTTCTTGTCAAGCTTCTCCTTTGTCTGTGCGGCTTTCCTCTTATAGCACTCGTATGCTGCTTCTCTTTTCCACTCAAGCTCAGCTAAGGTAAGAAGTCGATCCATCCATGCTTCTTGATCATCTTGTGCTGATTTGCCATGAAGTTGCATTGTTGGAATGTTTAGCTCAATTGGCTGTAAAGCCTCTTGACCATAGACCAAGTGAAATGGTGTGAACTCCGTGGCTTCCCTATATGTGGTTCGATACGCCCACAAGGCACCATCCAAGAAGTCATCCCATAATTTTGTCTTGTTTTGCACCATCTTTCTAATGATGCCTGCAATGACACCATTAGCTTTTTCTACCAAACCATTTGATTGGGGATAGTAGGGTGTACTGTGACGATGTAGAATGTGAAGTTCTTCACAGACTTCTGTGGTCAATCCCTTTCTAAACCCTGGACCATTATCGGAAACAATCTCCAAAGGTGTGCCAAATCTACAACAAATGTGAGTGTAGACGAATTTGCTCACTGTCCTCTCATTTACCTTTGCCACACTTTGTGCTTCCACCCACCTAGTCATATAGTCTACAGCCACTAGAATGTAGAGTTTACCATTTTTTGTCCTAGGCAGAGGACCCATAGCATCAATGCCCCACTTTTCAAAGGGTCCATTTGCAAGCACTATTTGACTCGGGCCATGCACCAACCTTCTATTTCCATTTATCTGACAAGTGTGACAGCTTTTACACCAATGTTGAACATCCACATGCAAACTTGGCCAAACATACCCCGAAAGCAAAATCTTCTTCACAGTTAATTCTTGGGCAAAATGACCACCACATGCCTCTTCATGCAAACCTTTTAGAATGGCTGGAATTTCCTCGATAGTTGGTACTCGTCTGCACACTTGATCCTTCCCTCTTTGATAGAGGGAGCCTTCAAGGAAGAGATACATGCTTGCCTTCTTCATGAGTCTCCTCTTCTGAGCTTTTGTGAAGTCTGGTGGAAACTCACCCTCCAAAATGTAGCCAATGATGGGAGCCAATGACTCCAATCCCTGGTACCTCAGTTGCTTCATAGCAGCCGCCACCATGATGACCTGCACTTCTTTCTTTACACATGCAACGGCTTGTTGTGCAAGTAAATCAGCATCTTCATTTTGTTTCTTAGGAATATGATATAATTGCACCTCCTCAAATTGATTAAATAGCCTACGGATGGTATGAACTTTGGCCCTTAGTCTTTCATTTTTGCATGCCCAAATGCCTAAAATCTACTTCACAATGAGAAGTGCATCCCCTTTTACCATGAGACGTTGTATACCATGGCCAATGCATATTTTTAAACCATGAAGTAGTGTGTCATATTCTGCTTCATTGTTGCTAGCTGAACTTGGTAGATTGAACTTCTCTTTCATGACCACCTCTCCACTTGGGTTGAGCAACACTAGCCCTCCCCCTGATTTTCCTGTGGCTCGACGAAAAGCTCCATCAAAGAACAAGGTAAAAGCATTAGGAATACTTTTTGGTGGTGGCAATGGTAGGGTCTTTACTTCAGGCACCTTAATCTCCTTTTCATGCACCCTATAAGTGAGAATCCCTGCCAATTGTGCACGCACACTATCTTCTACCTTGAAAGAGTATTGAAACTCTTGCAAATCCATAATCCACTTTAAGATCCTAGTACTAAGATTCATTTGAGATGACACCCAAGGGAACTAATTCTCTGCGGTGAGAATTACAAAAGGTTTTGGGAGCAAGTAGGATCTAAACTTCCTTATCGCAAACATGAGAGAAAGCATCATGAGTTCTGCTTCTGTGTAGCCTCTCTCCAAAGCATTCATGACCCTACTAGCAAAGTAGATGGGTCGCATCCTTGTACTGTGGGGATCTTGTTGTAGCAACACAACACCAATTGTTTCTTTCCCAGCACTAGAGCTAACAAAGAATGTGTACTCCCAACAAGGAGGCATGAGTGTTGGTAGCTCTGACAAAATGGATTTAATGTTACAAAAGTACTCTTCAAGCTCATCAGACCATGCAAATTCTACTTGTTGTGTCAACTTTTGCAAAGGGTGAAGTAACTCCGAGGCTAAGTGAATGAAGCGTGACATATACTTCACCTTCTGAATGAAAGAGATGACCTCCTTAAGACTCTTCGGTGATGGGAGCTCAATAAGAGCCTTTGCCTTTGAAGGATCCACCTCAATGCCGTTATAGGAAACCTTGTGACCGAGCAAGATCACTTCATCCTCACCTATGTGGCACTTGTCGGGGTTGAGTTGACCTCCCATGTCGTAGAGCTTCTTTAAACCTTCTTCTACCCGTTGTAGATGCAATGATTTTGAGCTATAAATACAGAAATCATCAATGAACACCCTAATTGACTTTCCAAAGAATGCTTGAAACACCATATTCATGAAACATTGGAATGTTGCAGGAGCATTTGTCAGACCAAATGGCATGACTCTAAAAGCATAACAACCCCAAGGAGTGATAAAGGTTGTTTTCAATTGATCCTCCAATGCAATCCCTATTTGAAAGTAACCTGAGTAACCATCGCACACAGTGTACTTCTCACGACCAGCTACCTCATTTAGTATCTCATCCTGGAATGGGAGGGGAAAGTGATCTCTTTTTGTTGCCTCATTGAGGGGACGGTAATCCACACACACCCTCCACTTGCCATTTTTCTTAGGAGTGACAACCACAGGAGAGACCCACTCTGAATTCTCCACTAGATAAATGAAACCTGCTGCTAGAAGCTTTCTTACCTTCTTGAGTAGAGCCTGTTCCTTTATAACTCCTAGCCTTCGTAGCTTCTGAGCTTTAGGTGTGGCCTCAGGCTTTAACTCAATCTTGTGTTGAACAACATCTACCCCACGCACGTCGGTGTAGTCTTTAGTAAAAAGCCTAGGAAACTTCCTTAGCACACATTTGAGCTCCTCTCTTTCATCCTTTGTAAGTGTTGTTGATAGCATACCTTCCAGCATCCCTTCATCTTGAACACCTTCGTTCTCTTGAGGACCTACCTCCTCCAAGCCTTGACAAGAGGTCTCTTGGTTGCTTGGCTTAAACCTTACCCCCATGACTTCGATGGAAGAGTCCTCTTCAGTAATGCTGCCACTACTTTCTTCTTCTGAAGTGCTATCGGTCCAACCTTCTTCCATCTCACTTTGAGATGATTCTTCATGGAGCTCCTCTTGGCGTTGCTCCTTCATGTCAAAGACAACCTTCTTATGATTGTCATTCCTGCAAATTAATTTCCCACTCTCCCAATCCTGCAAAGCTCGCATTTTCATTAGCCATGGTCTTCCTAGGATAAATGGATAACCACTTCCCTTGGTCGACATAACATAAACATCCACCGCTTTCTTAATGCCAAAGGCCTCTACAAAGACATTTTTACAAATGCCTACACACCTAGCCTTGCTATTGTTTGCCATCTTGACTTTGATTTCAGGTGTCTCATGGATGTGTATGCCTAGTCTTTGCATGAGTCCCTCTGTCATGATGCAAATTTGTGCACCCCCATCCACTAGACCTTTCCTAACCAATCTTCCTTTGATGTAACAGTCTAGCACCGGTGTAATGTCCTCATTCATTTCAGCTTGTGCAATTTTTACAACAGGCACACTCTCTTTTACCTTTCTCCTAGTGCTAACTGCCCTTGTTAAATCCCTCCTAACTTGTGGACATGATGCAAGAAATTGAGGCCATGAAATATCAGGACCCTTACCTCTCATGTCTTCCAACAAGTTGTACGGAGCCATACCATGTCCAAGAGGGAAGTCTTGGAGGTTGATACGACGTCGAGTCCTCTTGGTTTCCTTGGTTTCCTTTGCCTTCTTGCCTTGTCCATGGTCACTCTGTGATGTGACTCCTTCTTTCTCTTTACCTTTTCCTCGCCACGCTTAATGCCATTGGCTTCCATGTCAACCTCATTTGAATTTGTCACCTCTACCACATGCACATTTGGATCTGGCAAAGGTGGAACTCCTTCTACCCCTTGTGGAGGTGGTCTTGGTCCATTTGGCCTTTGTAGAAGCCTTGGTTGTTGACCAGCTCCTTCTCCTGCATTCATCACTGGGTAATTCAAGTTAGGTCTCCCTGGCTCTCCACGAGGCCAAGGACAATTATACATCCCATGTCCAGACTCTCTGCAATTCCAACATTGCAAGACTCTCCTAGTTTGTGGCTCTCTCTCTTCTGACTTATTTGCTTGTCCCTTTGGACCTATAGCTTGTGCAAGGTGAATTGACAGGCTGCTTAAAGATTCATTTAACTTCTCAATCACTTCAGCCGTTACCTCAGGAAGCTCCCTAGATGTTTATGCTTGTGACTTACCTTTGGGTCTAAGACCTTCTATTGGAACCTCTCCCCTTAAGCACTTGAGTTTCCTATACTTCTCAGCAGCCCTAGTTTCAGCTGCATCAAAAGTAGCAGGTGCACCCGCCTCAACTTTTACCTTACGGTCAGGAAAGAGTCCGGCTATGAACCTCTCCTTCTTTAAAAATTCTGCACCATCAATAGGTTTAGCAACATTTCGTATCCATAGAGCCCAAAGACGTAGAAACTCTTGCTTGTACAAATAGTAGTCATCTAAGTCTTTTTGCTTATGAGAAACAATGTCTTGCCATAGTTTTTGAGTGTTTTGGGGATCAAAGAAGTATCTCTTAAAACGATTCAAAACTTCTGTGTAATTCCCCTTAACTTCCTCAGGCAAAGAGTCAAACCAAGTACTAGCATCTTTCCTAAGGACCACCTCAAACATTTCTACACGTTCTTGATCGGTTACTATCCTCTTGATACGGCAAGACATCTTGAAATTTGCTAAAAATAATTCTGCATCCTCTCCAGGCTCTCCAAAGAAAAGAGGATATCCAGACATTTGGCGTTGGCTCTCCATTATTATGAAAGATTACAACACGAGTTACAATAAGGGATACAATAGAGATTTAGAACCACTCGCCTGCAAATGAAGAAGTAAGAAAATACCACTCTAGGTTTTCTTCTTCAGCTATCCAAGTTTCAACAGGTCTCGATTTGTTTGATCAAAACAAAAAGGTAGACTATTGATGAGCTCTAAGAAGGGTTGAAATTCTTCAAAGCTAAGGCGATAAACAGAAATCTCTAGAACTTCATTTTCTGGATCCAAAAGAGCAACCACGTCCCAAGTGATAAATTGCACTTGCTCTACAATTCCCAACGCACAAGCGGTTTGTATAAAAACTAGATCTTCATGCTCGTCGAAGGCCGTGAGAAAGTAGCAATTGACTAGGAGCTCCTTTCCTTCGAGTTCCACACAGTCGGAGTGAGGCAACCTTCTCACAATTTCATAAAAAACATCCTCATCAAGTCCAATCAAGTTCGCAAGATTTAAAGACTCCACTTGTGCTACAAAATTCCTGGACAAAAACTCCTTAGGATTATGGTTAAATCATTCAAAAGCATAAAGAGATTTACAATGTCTCTATGAACAAAGTGTCATAGAAAGTAGAGAAGGATGAGAATTTATACAAATTTGCAATCTTCTCTATGCTCTCTTTATTAAGACAAGCTCTGAATAGCTCCCTATCTCCTTTGTTGAAAGCGAAAGGAAGACTATTAATAAGACGCAAATGAGGGAAAAATTCACCAAATGTGAGTCTATGAAGCATGAACTCTGGCCGCAAGTTTCCTGAAGAGTCTTCCTCAATGGTGAAATGCACTCGCCAAATGCCAAATTTCACTCTATTTACCAATCTTAGGGCACACACTAGTTGGATGAATGCGCGGTCTTCCTTAGTGCCCAACAACAAGAGGAAAATGGAATCCACGTGTAGGACCTTCCGTTTTAACTTCACCACCCTCTTGTTATGAGGGAGACGCCTTACTACTTGCTCCTGCAACTCAATTGGTTATAGAGCTAGATCTCTAAGGATTGAACTTTCACTGCACACACATTCTCAGTTAGAACAAATGATCGTTTTTTTGTTTCTTGTAACAACTTGGACAAAGAAAAAACAAACATACACACTATTTTGCCGGGCTACACTTCATTTTAAAATAAAATGAACACATGTACATCAAAAGAAGTGTGGTAGTTGATGAGAGGTAGAATGACAGGGTTTGGTGATGCAAGAATTTCTCCTACTCTTTGGGCACCAAACATGAACACCATTCGTCGTTGAAAATGGATCTTTCTACTAATTGCAACATTTATTCTAATGTGTGGAGTAAAATGAAAGGGAAAAACCTCTATTCCTGGGCCATTATCCATGTCCTAATGCTTAAAATAACACAAAAATATAGACGTCCAAGCTAATATCGTACCTAATGAGAGGCAAAATAAAAGGATTTACCGAAGTGTTTATCTCGGCTAACCTAAGAGGACCTAAAATTCTACGAATTACTCGCTGAAATTGCAACTTAGTACTAACAATTATGTGTACCTTTTGCCTTGCAATGGGAATGAAGGGATCATACAAATTCTCGTGATTCATGCAAGCTACTTGATTATGCTAAAGGTTGAGCCTTCACAAAACATACACAAGCCTGTCCTCAGTGGGGGCACCAATTTGAGGCGGTCCGGGGCGGGCAACAAGAAGAGCAACCTCTAGATACCCTTCAAGGATCCCGTGCTGCTCAATGGGGCTGGGGCACAACACAACACAAACCAAAACAACAAACCCCCAGCCAAATCCCAACTACACAAGGGGCACCACCTAGTTTAAGAGCGAACTAGGACGCAAAAGAGGAGAATCGTTAGAGCAACGCACAAACAAGTAAGGAATTTACACTAACCCTAACACCAATGGAACACTCTCACACACTAAAACACGAGAGAGAGAGAGAGGGAGAGAGAGAGATGGTGCTCGGGCTGCTTTGAAGTATATCGTTAATGATCAAGCCAACGAAATATATATATGTAAGAAAGAGAGAGAAGGGGGAAGGGGGTGCTTGTTGCATTAATACCTTCTTACAAATCTGTCATGACAAATCAAAGTGAGATTAGTATTTGTTCAACATAGCTTGCGTAAATTTCACCACAACGCATCACAAGAAAAGCCACCCCAATCACTGTCTTAAGGCCAGGGGAGTCCTCTCCACCCTGTCGCCCTCTTACAACATGTGGGATTTATGGCTAAATTGATAACAATACCCGGAGACAAGCTATCAAGAACTTACATAAAACACCAAGACACTTACACATCATTATTGTCCATGACTTCACGTTGGAAGGGAGACAAGGTATCCATGCTTAGTCCAAATTCACCCTCCTTGATTCAGCAAATGTTGGGCTTACTCTAGTAGGAGAAATGATAGATTTCCTACTCTCAATTCAATGATCACTCTCTCTTACAATGGCATAGAGTTCCCTTGCTAATCACCTATTACAACACATGCACATGCATAAGACAATGAGCTTCCACTCAAGAGCTCCTTCTAGAGAGGTTGAGCTTGGCTTCTCAAACTATAGCATAGTGCTCTTGCTTATGGCTCCCCCCTTTTTGTGCTAGCTACACCCTCCTTTTATAGCAATTTTGAAGGCTAGGGTTACTCCTCTAACCATGGTTGGGTTAGATTTTCAGCACTTTATCTAATTTCTTTTGCTTGGAATTATCAAGAAGTTGGTGGGGAAAGAGAGAGGAGAGAAATGGAGGTGATAGGACTTTTCATAGTGGGTTAGTGTTAGTAGAGTTAGTATTAATTTACAAATGGAATTGGATATTTACAATGGGAGTATCCATGTAAGATACAAATAAGGAAGAAAAACTCTTAAGAGGTAAGAAAAGGTGGATTTCTTACAAGGTTGATGCTCCAAGTGTCTTGAGTAGGGCCAATTTTGACGCTTGTTGACGGTCCACTAGCTTTGACGGTACATTTTTTCTCCACTCTTGACCTTCCTTGAGAGACAAGGTAATTGAAGCTGAGTAATCAACCACCATGATGCTGTCTTTTAAGAGAAGAGGCTGAATTTTGTGGTTTTTTTGATAGATATGGGTAATTTGGAGGAGGAAAAATGAGACTAGGTGGTCAATCTTGGAATGGAATTGTGTGTGGGAGGTATGAGTTCACCATGGTTTCTCTTATTCTTCAAGGTTGAGGAGAAGTTGAGTAGGGTGCAGAGAGGAGTGGTGAGAGAGGTGGGGATGATGAGTGGCGAAGTGTGTGTGAAAGAGGAAAATGATAAAGTGGAAGAGAGAGTGTGGCTGCATAGCATAGGAAAACTGGGGTCCACTAATAAAATCATAGCTCACAGCTCGTAGCTCAAAAAAATATGAAAAAATTTGAGGCAAAAGTTCAGCCCACGAGCTACAACTTTTGTTTGTATCACCTTTTCAAATTCGAAGAGCAAGTGATTTTTAAAAATTCAGCAAGACCGACCGTTTTTTTCCACTGCACAAGGTCCTTGTGGGGTCCTTCTTTGGATGATTCTTTTGAATACCTCCAAGAGTGAGCCCTCCATAGTGCATGTATGCATACCACCTACCCTTGACCTTATTTGGTAGGTCTATAATTGAAGATATTGTTGAGATCATGATATAAGTGAATAGTACAACTAAGAAAATCAAATATTGAGGGGTCTAAAAAATATGTACATGTCAAATATATAAGTGGAAAAAATATAAAGGGGTCAAAAAAAATCTCTCTCATTATGAGGCTACCATAAAAAGATAAATATTTTTGGTGTTCTAATTTTTTAGAAAAAAAACAAAATAGATGTAGGAAGGGAAAAATCACAATAGTGAAAAAATATACACATAAATAAAACTAGTTTTTTTGGATTTTTGTTGGGGTGG
The DNA here is from genome assembly GCF_014529385.1 of Adiantum capillus-veneris. Classification (NCBI taxonomy): domain Eukaryota; kingdom Viridiplantae; phylum Streptophyta; class Polypodiopsida; order Polypodiales; family Pteridaceae; genus Adiantum; species Adiantum capillus-veneris. The sequence continues at coordinate 2,581,529 of NC_140955.1, forward strand.
AGTTACACCAAATATAAGAGAAGCTTACATGAAAATATTTCTATATGGAATAAAGAGTATGAAAAATGGTAAGAAAAATTGTGGTAATGGTAAGGCAATGTACAGAGCATAAATAACACACACCTAGGTAAAAATATTTAAATAAATACCAAAATAATTATGAAAAAAATCTTTTATTTAAGCCCTATATACAAAGAAATATTTACATATGCATGGGCCATAATGCCTAGCTAATTGAGGGTTTTTTATTTCAGTAAGGAGATATGGGAAAAGTCCCCTAACTCACACGCACCTATATACAGTGAAAGGGTGAGGGTAACCATAGTGTTTGAGTGATTTGATAGGGGGGGATAACTCACTATGGCAATCACAGAGAGCCGAAAAACGGCTATCAGTGTGTAGGGGGGGGGGGGGGAGAGAGAGAGAGAGAGAGAGAGAGAGAGAGAGAGAGAGAGAGAGAGAATTAATGTATGCGCGTAGGAAATTTAAATTAAAGAAAGAAAAATTAAAGAGAGAAATGAAATGAAATGTTATATTAACGTCTTCAAAAGGCCAAAGTGACCTATGAGACAAGAAAGTTACAATGTGGTGGATCTGATACAAAGTTAGAGTAAAAAGATGACAAAATGACAAAATAAAATATTTTGGAATCCTAAACTGCTGGGTGTGGACTAAATGGCTAAAACAGCTAGCTGGGATAGGTAGATCATAGGAGATCTAGCTGTCGTTGGCGGATCTCATCAATCTCCTCCATGGTCAGTAGTCTGACCGGGCGTTGTGCATGTCAAGGCAAAGTGACCTGGATCGTCTAATGCAGCCTATGAATTCATTTGACCAGCTCAAAATACATTCGAAGCTCAACTCTCACCTTTACACATGAAAGTCCTCTAGGGAGCAACAACAGCGCAGTCGTTGCTCTTAGAGACAAGCTTCCTCCTCAAAAAAGGTTGGGCGGGGGCATATAACAAGCCGTAGGTCAAACAGATAGAAGAAACGCCCAAAATAAAAGCCGTTTTTGAAGTTCGGTTGGGTTTTTCTATGGAAAAATGCAACCGGACTTCATAAACGACTTCTATGTCGTAGGTCAAATCCGGTTACGTTTTTCTATGGAAAAACGCAAACGGACTTCGGAAATGGCTTCTATGCCTACCGAAACCATCCATAGTCCATTAGGTAGTCTTAAGGCAATGTCAAGAACGTGTATGGCAAGCCGTAGGTCAAACGGACAGAAGAAATGTCAAATACACAAGCCGTAGGTCAAATCCGGTTGCGTTTTCTACGAAAAATAGCAACTGGTCTTTGGAAACTGATTCTATGCCTACCGAAACCATTCGTAGTCCATTAGGTAGTCTTTAGGCAATGTCAAGAGCGCGTATGGCAAGCCGTAGGTCAAATGGATAGAAGAAATGCCAAATACACAAGCCGTAAGTCAAATCCGATTGTGTTTTTTTACGGAAAAACGCGGACGGACTTCGGAAACTGATTCTATGCCTACCAAAACCATCTGTAGTCCATTAAGTAGTCTTAACGCAATTTCAAGACCGTGTATGGCAAGCCGTAGGTTAGACGGACAGAAGAAACGTCAAATACACAAGCCGTAGGTCAAATCCGGTTGCATTTTACTACGAAAAAACGCAAACAGACTACGGAAATGGCTTCTATGCGTACCAAAACCATTCGTAGACGATTAGGTAGTCTTTAGGCAAGGTCAAGAGCGCGTATGACAAGCCGTAGGTCAAACAAATAGAAGAAACGCCAAATACACAAGCCGTAGGTCAAATCTGATTGCGTTTTTCTACGGAAAAATGGAAACGGACTTCGAAAATGGCTTCTATGCCTACCGAAACCATCCGTAGTTCATTAAGTAGTCTTAAAGAAATGTCAAGAGCGCGTATGGCAAGCCGTAGGTCAAACGGATAGAAGGAACGCCAAATACACAAGGCGGAGGTCAAATTCGGTTGCGTTTTTCTACGGAAAAACGCAAGCACTAGCAACCTAGATTACTGTGGTCTAGTGTCAGATATCCTGAAAGTAAGCTTCAGGTGGTTTGAGATGTTTTTGTTGGATGTGAAGTGGTTCAAGGTGATTACTTTTGGTCGCAATGCAACGGTACGCAGAGATGGAAACAAACTTGTGCAAATAGATTCTACAAAGGTTTGGACAGATGCGAGCAACACATTTGCTCTCCCTGAACATTGCGAGCAAGTGGTCTTTGTACCGGACCCTCGAGAGTGACAGTGGTGGTTTGTGGTTCAGGTTGCTCCAAGAAATAAACAAGTATTTGAAGGGCAAGATCTCCTGGAGGAAAGTTAGTCAGACGACGTCCATTTGGCCGTGACATTAGATGAGATGGACGAAGGTATGGCAGAGGAAGCTGACAGATATACAAGGGATGACGTAGATGAGCCATAATTGACACTTGTAGATGAAGATGCAATGGATGAAGACAATCTGCCAAAACGAGTTGGGACAGAGTTATGTTTGCAATTAGAGATAGACGATGAAACGGTGCAAGATCTTATCGATGATGCCTCACGCGTCGAGGCCTAGGCCTGTAAGTGTTTGTGTGAAGACGTTGATTTAAAATTAAGCTTAAAGTTCATTTAAACAACTGTGTTTTGACGCTTTATTTTACTTTCTTTGTGCAGGACTTTAGTATGGCAGACTAGTTTCTAGATCCCGCTTCTATGAGTGCAGATGCATTCATGGGCTTCGTTACACGGGTCCACAGATGCTTCGACCCCTCCTCGCTCACGACCCCCGTCCTACCCAGGCACACCTCTCGACACACCTCTTGGCACACCTCGGACACCTTGGGGGGCACACGATCCTAGTGCCTCCAAGCTCTATATTGTACGGCTAGATGGTTCTGTTGACATGGATAAAGTCAGGACTGAGATGAGACAGCGGATTCACCAGCTCACGGAGCTACAGTTTTCGACCAGCATTGTGACGTCTTAGGATCAGCAGGAAAAGGACAAAGTTACTTACATAGTGGAGACCATCCTGAGAGAGTACCAATATGCTCCGGGTTCTGACGTTGTTCCGAGGAGGAGGATCAAGGGTGTTGCACGGGACACCGTGAAACATCGACGAGATGTATCTCGGAAGGCTTTCAGGACCGGCTCGCCAAAGCCTTCGGGCATCCCACATGAGACGTGGCTGTAGATCAGGGAGGATGAGCGGACAACGGCCACGCGGTTCAGACAGCAGCGTGAGGCCGCGCAGATACGACAAACGACCAGGGGGACATCTCATCTTGGCAGCGGAGGCTTCGACACCTTTCGTTATGAGTTTGTGAGTTTCTAATCCAATCTTAACTATGGCGTTTCTTAAAATGCGATGAATCATGTATTCTTATTAGTTTGATTTTTGTATAAATGTAGAATCTTGCGATGCATCGAGCCCCGACACGTCAGGAGGAGTCAGATGGATATCGCAGAGGTATCTATGAAGTATTGAATGATCTTGATGCTTCAGGAGAGCCTGTAGACTGGGCGGCCTTACAGTCTTCCTGATCGCTTGAGGTGAGACGTTAATATGTGTGAGTTGATTTAATTAAGTAAGTATATGTGAAGTAATATCAATACTAATTTTGTGAGTTGTCCTATGTGCAGGTTGTGAAGCCTAGTCATCAGTGGACCGGATTTCATATATATGCTTTGTGAGACACAGACACGCTTATGTGTCTCCTTTTGTATAGACATATATATATGGTTATGATTATTATTAAGACAGTTATTGTTTTCCTGACCCTCATGGTTATTGTCATTGTCATTGTATAGACATGGTTATTTCTCCTATTCTTGTATAGACATATATAGTTATGGTTCAGATTTTGTTTATGGTTATGTTTAACTTTCTGGTTATGCTTATGGTTATTGTTAATTTTGTTTTTGGTTATGATCAAAGTGGTTATATTGGTCGGTTATGGTTTTAAGTTATGGTTATGCTTTTAAGTTATGGTTATGGTTCGTTATGGTCATTGGCCTTAAATCTCATGTGAGATCCTACATGGATAGCATGTAGGAGGCGTATACATGATATATTTTTTTTGAAAAGTTTATGTAAAAAAGAAGGGAACTCTGCCAAAATTTCTGCAGGAGCACGGTTGATTTTGGTGCTGCTCGCTTTCTTGGGCAGAGGGCAGGAAGTCTGGCTGTGGTGGCTGTGTCCATCTTTTCACTGGGCACAGGCCAGGCTACCTGCCCTCTGCAAGAAAATTTTTTTCCGTTATGGTCGTCCATATTTGCGTCGCTATTTACGTCGATATCGGCGTCGCAAATAAATCCTTTCCACGCAGATATCGACGCAAATAGCGACAGGTTCACAGGGACGTCTATATCGACGCGGTGCGTCGATATATGGGTCGATGACAGCTTTTTTTGCTGTAGTGATTTATAGATAAATTCTCTTTGAAAAAAGATGTATAAGTTACATTACACATTACACAAGGGTTGTGAATACTATAACTCTATAGACATTGCTATATTAGATTATCGCTTGGACAAGTGGTGGACCTAGTTGTAATGGCCAGTGCCCAAGGTGCTATTTTAGGAACTTGCTTGTCAATTTCTAAGTATCTCTTGCTTTTTCAAATGGAAGTAAGGTTGGACAAGGGGGGATCTTGAAACCAAAAGCCCCTTTCTATATGTGGTAAAGCTTGGAGAAATGGTAGACCTAGTTCTAATGGCTATTGTTCAAGGTAAACTATTGTAGGAACTTGCTTCCCAATGTCCAAATATCCCTTGCTTCTTTTAATGGAAGTAAGGTTGGACAAGTGGTGGAGCTTGAAACTGACAGTCCCCTTTTCTATATGAGAGTAACGCTTGGACAAGTGATGGACCTAGTTTTAATGTCCACTTTCCAAGGTGGTATTGTAGGAACTTGATTCCCAATGTGCAAGTATCTCTTTCTTCTTTCAATGGAAGTATGGTTGGACAAGTGGTGGACCTAGTTAATGTACAAGGTGAACTATTGTAGGAACTTGCTTCCCAATGTCCACGTAGCCCTTGCTTCTTTCCATGGAAGTAAGGTTGGACAAGTGGTGGAGCTTGAAATCGACAATCCCTTTTTCTATATGAGAGTAAAGCTTGGACAAGTGACGGACCTAGTTTTAATGTCCAGTTTCCAAGGTGGTATTGTAGGAACTTGATTTCCAATGTGCAAGTATCTTTTTCTTCTTTCAATGGAAGTATGGTTGGAGAAGTGATGGACTTAGTTAGTGTACAAGGTGAACTATTGTAGGGCCTTTGTTCTTAATGTCCAAGTAGCCCTTGCTTCTTTTAATGGAAGTAAGGTTGGACAAGAGGTGGAGCTTGAAACCGACAATCCCTTTTTCTATATGAGAGTAAATCTTGGACAAGTGATGGACCTAGTTTTAATGTCCAGTTTCCAGAGTGGTATTGTAGGAACTTGATTCCCAATGTGCAAGTATCTCTTTCTTCTTTTAATGCAAGTATGGTTGGACAAGTGGTGGACCTAGTTAATGTACAAGCTGAACTATTCTAGGGCCTTGGTTCTCAATGTCCAAGTAGCCCTTGCTTCTTTTGATGGAAGTAAGGTTGGACAAGTGGTGGAGCTTGAAACCGACAGTCCCTTTTTCTATATGAGAGTAAAGCTTGGACAAGTGATGGACCTAGTTTTAATGTCCAGTGTCCACGGTGGTATTCTAGGAACTTGATTTCCAATGTGCAAGTATCTCTTGATTCATTCAATGGAAATGTGGTTGGACAAGTTGTGGACCTAGTTAATGTACAAGGTGAACTATTGTAGGGCCTTGGTTCTCAATGTTCAAGTAGCCTTGCTTATTTTAATGGAAGTAAGATTGGACAATTGGTGGATCTTGAAACCAGAAGTCCCTTTTATATCTGAGAGTAAAGGTTGGACAAGTGGTGGACCTAGTTTTAATGGCCAGTGTCCAAGTTGGTGTAGGATCTTGGCTCCCAATGTCCAAGTATCTCTTGCTTCTTTCAATGCAAGTAAGGCTAGACAAGTGACGGATCTTGAAACCAAAAGTCCCTTTCTAAATGAGAGTAAAGGTTGGACAAGTGGTGGATCTAGTTTTAATGACCAATGTCCAAGGTGAACTACTGTTGGGCCTTGCTTCTCGATGTCCAAGTAGCCCCTTGCTTATTTTAATGGAAAACAAAATGGAGCACTAGTGGATCTTGAAACAAAAAACCCCCTACTTTATTTGAGGGTAGCTTGGCAAGTGGTGGACCTAGTTTTAAAGGTCAAGGTTCAAAGTGACCTACAAGCAATTGGTCCAACTTTAATAGAGTATAGCTTGTACAACTGGTGGACCTATAAGTTTTAATGAAAAACATAGGACAATTTCAAGGCTTTACTTCCCAATGTCCAAGTAGCCCTTGCTTTTTTCAACGGAACAAGGTTGATAGTAGGGCCTTTCTTCTCAATGTTTGAGCAGCCCTTGCTTTCTTCAATGGAAGCTTGGAAAAGTGGTGGACGTAGTTTTAATGTCCAATGCTGAAGGTGAATTACTAGATGATCTAGTAGCTCTGTGAATTCAAAAAAGTACTTGCTTCAACAAGGACAAGTGGTAAAGATTTGACAATTGGTGAAATTTGAAACCAAAACCCCAAAGCTTGCTATGACGAGAATAGCTTTGAGCATGGTTCCGGCATGTTGTGGATATCGTCAATGTCCTAGGAAAATTTTGAGTTACGAGCTCCAAAATAGAGTCATTCTCCACCATTTATTTATGTTTCTTGTCCTTGGTGATTTGTGAAGCAAGGAAAGAGACTAGGTTTTAGATACAAAGATTATCTAAGGTAGCCCCCAATTGAGAAAGTGGAGTACAGTCGTGCAACAAGAGTTTAGATTCGGGTTTGGTGCAGCACCCCCATCGGCATCCCATGGGTTTGGGGCAGCATTCCATGCAGGATCAAGGGGTGGCAGCCCCTCTGGAGTTTGCGGCAACGAACCGAGGAGGGTTGTTGGGCGCAACGCTTGCAGGGTTTGGGGCAGCGCCCCAAGTGGGGTCAAGGTGTAGCAACCCCTGTGAGGTTCAAGGCAACGCCTCGAGCAGGATCGAGGGGCGACAACGCCAATGGGGTTTGGGGCAGCACCACAACAATTGGATCCACAATTCAAGCCTTTGTTATAATGGCCAAGTGGTGGATCTTTGACGTATCGTATTTCCAATTCTTAGTCTAAATGGCCAAGTGGTGGATCTAGGATCCACTCATCCCGCAAACATTGAGTAAAATTACAAGTGTTATGACGGACGAGTGTTAATTGCACCTAACTTTAAGACATGGTTAGAATGGCCGAATGGTGGATCTAGGAGACACCAACAATTGGATCCACAATTCAAGCCTTTGCTATAATGGCCAAGTGGTGGATCTTTGATGCACCTACTTCCCAATTCTTAGTCTAAATGGCCAAGTAGTGGATCTAAGATCTACACATCCCACAAACATTATGTAAAATTACAAGTGCTATGATGGCCAAGTGTTGAATGCACCTAGCTTTAAGACAAGATTAGAATGGCCAAGTGGTGGATCTAGGATCTACTCATCCCACAAACATTGTGGAATATTAAACATGTTATAATGGCCAAGTGTTGAATGCACCTAACTTTAAGACAAGGTTAGAATGGCCAAGTGGTGGATATAAGAGACACCAACAATTGGATCGACAATTCAAGCCTTTGTTATAAGGGCCAAGAGTGTTGGAATTAGGGTTGCAGAGAAACACACACAACTTGAAGAAGACGAAGGAAGCTCAAGGCACACAAAAGAGAGTGTATTACTTAGTGTGCAATGGAAAGATAGAGAGCCCTAGAGTGATGGGTGTATATACAATGATCGGGGGAAAAAACCTCCTAAAGAGGGGAAAAATGCCCTGGTGGTCCTAGCATGTTCACACACATCACTACCACATGTATATGGTAACAAATCCCCCCTGGAGTGATGCGGTGAAGGAGAGCTGGCACATGAGTAAAGGGAAGTGCCATGCCCTAAGGAGATGATCAGTCCACAAAGGGGAGTAAGCCCAAAGCTTTGCAAAAAGCTTCAAGCTTCTCACCAGACAATGCCTTTGTGAAAAGATCTGCAAGGTTGTCCTGTGTTGGCACATAAGCCAAGCTGATCTCTCATGCTGAGAGCCTCTCCCTGACATAGTGGTAATGCACCTCAATGTGCTTTGTGCGAGCTTGAAAAACTAGGTTCCTCGCAACTGCCAATGCGCTCTGACTGTCAGTGTAGATAGTGTTGGCAGTGTCTTGTCCAACACCCAAATCAGCCATAAGGCGTCTGAGCCATACACACTCAACCGTAGCTGTGAAGACTGCCCTGTACTCAGCCTCACAACTCGAAGTGGCCACAGTAGGTTGCTTCTTGCTCAACCATGATATACATGAACTGACAAGCATGAAACAAAAACCACTTGTGGACACTCGTATGTCAAAACAACCAACCCAATCTGAGTCCGAAAAAGCATGTAAGTCTGACGGCAATGATCCCCCCTTGGGATAAAACACGCCAAGATGTAAAGTGCCACTAAGGTAGCGGAAAATCCTCTTGACAGCCTGCCAATGCTTAGACCCTGGGCTATGCATAAATCTGCTGACCTGTGAGACTACAAACTGAATATCCGGCCTCATGTTGCATACATAAATGAGGAAGCCAACATCAATTTGATATAGAGTGACATCCGCAAGATCGCCAACATCATGTAGACTCAACTTCAAACCTGTTTCCATGGGAGTGGCAATAGGTTTGCAATCCTCAAGTCCAAACTTACATAGCAATGTCTCTATGTAACTTTTTTGACACAAGGCAATACCACCATCACACTTCTTAAACTATATACCCAAGTAATGATGCAACAGCCCTAAATCTTTCATCTTGAAAGTAGCATTCAAATCAGCCTTAAATTATGCAATATGTCTCTCATTTGGTCCATTGATCAACAAATCATCAACATAAAGAACCACAATGAGAAGTACATCACCCTCACGCTTTACATACAATGTGCTTTCTGTTGGACTTTTACGAAAGCCTTGTTTGACCAAATGAGTGTCAGATTTCTCATACCAAGCACGAGGAGATTGCTTCAACCCATACAAAGACTTGTTACATTTTCACACTTTGTCCTCTTGTCCTTTTATGACAAAACCGGGAGGCTGCGTTACATAAACTTCCTCAAATACGTCACCATTCAAGAAAGCAGTAACAATGTATGATTGATGTACATCCCAACCAAAATGAGTTGTCAATGCACATACAAAACACACAGTAGTCATACGACAAGTGGGATCAAAAGTCTCTTCATAATCAATGCCTTTTTGTTGTGCATAACCCTTTGCAACAAGTCAAGCCTTATGGCGATCGATCTCACCATCCGGCTTACGTTTCAACTTGTAAACCAATTTCGTACCAATGGCCTTTTTGCCAGGAGGAAAATCACATAAAGTCCATGTGTCATTTTCTATAAGTGCATCATATTCTGATTGCATGGCAGCCATCCAATTTTTTGAATTTTGTGCGTCATCAAAAGATAGAGGCTCCTCAACATCATGTAAGCTAGACATAGCCAAAGAATAACAATTTGATGCATAAGATGCATGGCAAGAGCCTGAACGAGTATGACTAGACAAAGGTGCATCCAATTTACTGTCACGCAAAGTATGCACCAGCCATTTTGGCATACCTCTAGCCTGCTCATTTTCAGCCCTTTCCTCATCAAGTACATCATGTACATCTACATCAGTAATAGGCTGACCTAGAACATTTTCAGAAACCCCCATAGGCTGTACATTTGCCTCATTGGAACTTACATTCGTATTTCCACCTCTGAAAAGAGGCAACAAGGTGTCATAAATGTCCTGTGAGTTTACATTACTGTCTCTAGTACATGATAGCAAGGGCTGAATAGAATCTTCCACAAACACTACATCCCGAGAAACCAGAATACGTTTTGTTTGCGGATGATACAACCTGTAACCTTTGCTTTCAGCACTATAACCAACAAAAATACATTTGACAACCTTATCATCCAATTTTTTGCGCTGCACTTGTGGCACCAAAGCATATGCCAAACAGCCAAAAACACGCATCTGCTCAATAGAAGGTTTTCTATCATGCCATGCTTCATATGGAGTAATAGACTGCAAAGCTTTCGTAGGACACCTGTTAAGTACATAAGTGGCACACATGATGGCCTCAAGACAAAAAGAATGGTGAAAAGCTTGACTTTTCACCATACATCGTGCCATTTCCGTTAGTGACCTGCTTTTCCTCTCAGCAACACCATTTTGTTGAGGCGTATAAGGCACTGTACATTGGTGTTTTATCCCGTGACTAGCCAGAAATGCATTAAATTCATGAGACATATACTCCCCCCCTCGATCGGAACGGAGGGTGCCCATAGTACATTTCGAGGCATTTTCAGCCATAGCAAGAAATTGTTTGAAGCACATAAAAACTTCGGACTTCGCTTTAAGCGGAAATACCCATGAATGCCTGGAGTAATCATCAATGAAACTCACGAAGTACAAGTAATTGCCCAAGGACGGAGTTTGCATGGGCCCACAAACATCACTATGCACAAGCTGCAACCTGCATGTGGCCCGCACTGAACCATCCTTTGGAAACTTAGAATGCTGCATCTTACCCAAAATACATCCTTCACAAACATGTTTGATAGGTGCTTCAAGAGGCGGCAAAGAAGCAACCATATCAGATTCATGCAAACACAGCAAATTGGAAAAATTCAGATGACCAAAACGTGCATGCTAAAGTTTTTCATTTGAAATAGCCCTTGAATCTGCAACAGCATTTGCAAAATTTTATCCACACTTGTCATACAAAGTGAGCTTATACAGCCCACGGCACAAAAGGCCAGATGCAACAATTTCATAACCAAAACTGAGATCATGAACTGTACATCTGCCATCCACAAATTTGACTACAAGTCTAAGTCTAGCAAGTGCCGATAGAGACAAGAGATTCTTCTTGATCCCAGGTACATAAAGTGCATCAACAAGTATGAAAGAGCTATTATTTGCACCAGTAAGCACAATCTTTCCAACTCCCTGAATTGGATAAGAGGCATTGTTGGCAAAAGTGACTGAATTCCCATGAGGGACAGACTCGAGAGAGGTAAACAATTCACGATGTGAGGTAATGTGCTTTGTAGCAACACTGTCAAAATACCACACATGTGAATCTACAGCACAACTGACAAGCATGCATCATGGACAACAGGATTGTAAGTGCACTCTGTGCTAAAAGCCCATTCTGCATCAACATCAGCATTAGAGTCTCCTTTCACAGAAGACTCAACAATGGTTGCATTTGTAGTGGAACCACCCTCTTTCTTCTTAGCCTCTTTGGCCTTCAACTTAGGACACGACTTGATCAAGTGATCATTAGGTTTACAATAATGGCAACGCATCTTCTTTTTTCCCTTATCACCAGAACTGCCAAACGAAGTGCTGCCAGCAGAAGCATTAGGAACAGTATTTTTGCCACTCGCAGCAGAACCATAAGAAGTGGTTGCATTGCTGTTACCACCCTTTCTTTGAGAAGCAATAAAAGCCTGTTCAACTGCACGACGCTGCCTAGTCCTGTTTTTTCTGGAAAGTGACTCTTGCAACAGCAATGTGCACAATGCATCAAACTTGACAACTTCTGGATTTCCTTGGGTCATAAGTCTCCAAGTACTAGCAAAAGTCTGGTAAGAATCTGGTAAGGCATCAAGAACAGTCTGCACAAGGGAACTGTCTGAAATGAATTCACCTACAGAAACAAGCTACTCATTGATATCCTTGACACTAGCAAGGAAAGTGTCAATATCATCTTCCTCATGCATAATCTTCGATTCCAGCTCTTTACGTAGCAAAGCAATTTTAGCTGTATTGCGGCTTGCATAAAGACCTGCTAGAATATCCCAAGCCTCTTTTGCAGATTTTGCTGAACGGATGTGAGAAACAATGGTGCGCTTTACAGACAACACAATCAATGCATGAGCCTGCGCATCCTTAACATCCCAAAGAGCTTGTTCTTCCGTAGGAAAAACAAATCTAACAGCAGCAATCCTTTCAGCAAGACCCGCAACATCCTCAACATCGCCTACATCCTCAGAACCATGACGTACATCAATGCCCTGCACAATGTTCCAGACGCCCTTTGACACAAGAACATGTTGCATCATATAAGCCCACATAGGATAGTTGTCCCCATCCAACCTGTCCTCAGTAGCAAATATCTTGAACACATATGTGCACACAAAAGAGAGTGTATTACTTAGTGTGCAATGGAAAGATAGATAGCCCTAGAGTGATGGGCATATATACAATGCTCGGGGGAAAAAACCTCCTAAAGAGGGAAAAAGTGCCCCGGCGGTCCTAGTGTGTTCACACACATCACTACCACATGTATATGGTAACAAAGAGGTGGATCTTTGTTAGTCTAAATGGCCAAGTGGTGGATCTAGGATCTACTCATCCCACAAACATTGTGTAAAATTAAAAGTGTTATGATGGCCAAGTGTTGAATGCACCTAACTTTAAGACATGGTTAGAATGGCCAAGTGGTGGATCTAGGAGACACCAACAAATGGATCCACAATGTATCAAGCCTTCTTTACAATGGCCAAGTGTTGGATCTTTGATGCATCTAATTTCCAATGCTTAGTCTAAATGTCCAAGTGGTGGATCTAGGATCTACTCATCCCACAAACATTGTGTAAAATTACAAGTCTTATCATGGCCAATTGTTGAATGTACCTAACTTTAAGACATGGTTAAAATGGCCAAGTGGTGGATCTAGGAGACACCAACAATTGAATCCACAATTCAAGCCTTCATTATAATAGCCAAGTGGTGGATCTTTGATGCACCTACTTCTTAATTCTTAGTCTAAATAGCCAAGTGGTGTATCTAGGATCTACTCATCCCACAAACATTGTGTAAAATTACAAGTCTTATGATGGCCAATTGTTGAATGTACCTAGCTTTAAGACATGGTTAAAATGCCCTAGTGGTGGATCTAGGAGACACCAACAATTTAAGCCACAATTCAAGCCTTCATTATAATAGCCAAGTGGTGGATCTTTGATTCACCTACTTCTTAATTCTTAGTCTAAATGGCCAAGTGGTCTATCTAGTATCTACTCATCCCACAAACATTGTGTAAATTTACAAGTGCTATGATGGACAAGTGTTGAATCCACCTAGCTTTAAGACATGGTTAGAATGCCCTAGTGGTGGATCTAGGAGACACCAACAACTGGATCCACATTTTAAGCCTTTGTTATAATGGCCAAGTCGTGGATCTTTGATGCATCTTCTTCCCAATTCTTAATCTAAATGGCCAAATGGTGGATCTAGGATCTACTCATCCAACGAACATAGTGTAAAATTACAAGTATTATGATGGACAAGTGTTGAATGCACCTAACTTTAAGACATGGCTAGAATGGCTAAGTGATGGATCTAGGAGACACCAACAACTGGATCCACAATTCAAGCCTTCATTATAATTACCAAGTGGTGGATCTTTGATGCACCTACTTCCCAATTCTTAGTATAAATGGCCAAGTGGTTGATCTAGTATCTACTCATCCCACAAACATTGTATAAATTACAAGTGTTATGATGGGCAAGTGTTGAATGCACTTAGCTTTAAGACTTGGTTAGAATGCCCAAGTGGTGGATCTAGGAGACACCAACAATATGATCCACGTTTCAAGCCTTTGTTATAATGTCCAAGTGGTGGATCTTTGATGCATCTACTTCCCAAGTATTATTCTAAATGGCCACGTGATGGATATAGGATCTACTCATCCCAGAAACATTATGTAAAATTACAAGTGTTATGACGGCCAAGTGTTGAATGCGCCTAACTTAAAGACATAGTTAGAATGGCTGAGTCGTGGATCTAGGAGACAACGAGAATTGGATACACAAGTCAAGACTTTGTTATAATGGCTAAGTGGTGGATCTTTGATGCATCTAATTCCCAACTCTTAGCTTAAATGGCCAAGTGGTGGATCTAGGATCTACTCATCCCACAAACATTGTGAAAATTACAAGTGTTATGATGGCCAAGTGTTGAACTCACCTAGCTTAAAGACATGGTTAGATTGGCCAAGTGGTGGATATACAAGACACCGTAATTAAAGCCTTCGTTATAATGGTCAAGTGGTGGATCTTTGATGTATTTAATTCCCAATCCTTAGTCTAAATGGTGAAGTGGTGGATCTAGGATCTACTCATCCCACAAACATTTTGTCAAATTACAAGTGTTATGATGACCAAGTGTTGATTGCACCTAACTTTAAGACATGGTTAGAATGACCAAGTGGTGGATTTTTGATTCACATACTTCTCAATTCTTAGTCTAAATAGCCGAGTGGTGGATCTAGGATCCACTCATGCCACAAACATGGTGTAAAATCACAAGTGTTATGATGGCCAAGTTTTGAATGCACCTAACTTTAAGACATGGCTAGAATGGCCAAGTGGTGGATCTAGGAGACACAAACAATTGGATCCACAAATTCAAGCCGTCATTATAATGGCCAAGTGGTGGATTTTTTATGCACGTACTTCCCAATTCTTAGTCTGAATAGCCAAGTGGTCGATCTAGTATGTACTCATCCCACAAACGCCCCGAGAAGGGTTGAGGGGCGGAATCCCTTGAGGGGTTTGCGAAAGCATCCCAAGCGGGGTTTGGGGCAGCGCCTCAAGCAGGGTCAAGGGGCGACAGCCATAGTGGGGTTCGGGGCAAGCCCCGACCATGGTCGAGGGGTAGCAGCCCCCGCGCAGTTTGGGGCAGGGCCCAGGCGGGGTCATGGGGCAGCGCCCCCAGGAAGGTCAAGGGGGCATCACCTATGGGGTTCGAAGCAACGCGATGAGCAGGGTCGAGGGGTGGCAGCCCCCGAGGGGTTTGGAGAAGCACCCCAAGCGTGGTCAAGGGGCGGCTCCCATGGGGTTTGGGGCAACGCCCCAAGAGGGGTCAAGGGGCGGTAGCCAATGTGGGGTTCGGGGAACCACCCTAAGCAGGGTTTAGGGATGGCAGCCCCCGCAGAGTTTGGGGCAGAAACCTAAGCGGGGTCAAGGGGCAGCGCCCCAAGCAGGGTCAAGGGACTACCCCTTCGGGATTTGGTGCAGCTTCCCAAGCATGGTTAAGGGGTAGCAGCCTCTTTGGGGTTCGTGGAAACCCCTGAGCAGGGTCAAGGGTGGCAGCCCTTGAAAGGTTTGGGATAGCGCCCCAAGCGGGGTCAAGGGGCAGCAGCCCCTGTGAGGTTCAAGGCAACACCCCCGACCAGAGTCAAGGGGCGGCGTGCCAAGGAGGGTCATGGGATGGCCCCCGCCGAGTTTGGGAAAGCGTCCCAAGCAAGGTCAAGGGGCGGCAGCCCCTATGGGGTTCAGGGCAATGCCCGGAGCACAGTCGAGGGGCGGCAGCCCCCGCAGGGGTTGGGGGAGCACCCCAACTGGGGTCAAGGGGTGGGGCCCCAAGCAGGGTCAAGGGGCGGATGCCACCAGTTTTTGGGCAACGCACCAAGCTGAGTCTATGTTATAATGGTCAGGTGGTAGATCTTTGATGCACTTGCTTCCCAATTCTTAGTCTAAATGGCCAGTTGGTGGATCTAGAATCTACTCATCCTGCAAACATTGTGTAAAATCACAAGTGTTATGATGGCCAAATGTTGAATGCACCTAACTTTAAGAAATGGTTAGAATAGCCAAGTGGTGCATCTAGGAGACACCAACAATTGGATTCACAATTCAAGCCTTCATTATAATGGCCAAATGGTGGATCTTTCATGCACCTACTTCCCAATTCTTAGTCTAAATGGCCAAGTGGTGGATTTAGTATCTACTAATCCCACAGACATTGTGTAAAATTACAAGTGTTATGATGGGCAAGTGTTGAATGCACCTAGCTTTAAGACATGGTTAGAATGTCCAACTGGTGGATCTAGGACCCGGGGGATTCACTATGTTTTCTGTACGGTACCACGTGAGTGTACAATAGGGGGGGTTTTTGGATTTTGTACATAAGCGT
Organism: Adiantum capillus-veneris; assembly: GCF_014529385.1. Classification (NCBI taxonomy): domain Eukaryota; kingdom Viridiplantae; phylum Streptophyta; class Polypodiopsida; order Polypodiales; family Pteridaceae; genus Adiantum; species Adiantum capillus-veneris. Next base: position 2,597,572 of record NC_140955.1, read on the forward strand.
ATACAATAGGGGTAGCCCTCATTATTTTATACTCATACTGTATACATAAGGGAGGGGGGGGGGGGGGGGGGGGGGGGGGTGGGTTACGTTGGGGCTACGTTCAACTACCTGAGCCACCTTAAATACATTAGTAAGCCTCTCTCTCTCTCTCTCTCTCTCTCTCTCTCTCTCTCTCTCTCTCTCTCTCTCTCTCTCTCTCTCCATCGATGAGTACTTTCATGGCGTGGTGAAAATAAGGGCAAACTTGAAATTCTCTCGTTTTTTTTTGTCAAAATTAGACTCAATCATGCTTCACCTCAATGTATACCTTATTCACCTACAATAGTAGAAATGAGAGAGAACTTAGGTTAGGATCTTTTAGTGTGGCACGGATGCCTCATATGGCCGCTCTCTCTCTACTAGTTGTACCTGTTGCTACTGAAGGTGTGCTTCAATCGGGCCATCGACGGACTGAGGCTCTCCTGCCTCATCTGGCTCCTCTGGAGTGGCTTCTATCGCCTCCCTGGACTGCCGCTCTCCAGCCTCCTTTGGCTCCTCTTAATCGGCTTCAATCACCTCCCTGGACTGAGGCTCTCTTGCCTCATCCGACTCCTTTGGCTCGGCTTCATGATGTTGCTCCCGTGGCCTAGCCTCTCTAGGTTCACTCACCAACGCCACCTCCATTTGCATCCAGATACAGTAGGTCGACCAACGGGTTCCCTCTCCCTCTCTCGCGACCCCCTTCCTCTCCTCGCGCGGACGAACAACCGAAAAAAAGCTACCAAAAAATTTGCCTCATGTTACTTTTCACTTATAGGACATCCGATGACCCGGATTGCTCAAAGGATTCCCACCTTTGATCCCACCCCTAGCGCTTACTGAGCCCCACCCCCCCCCCCCCCCCCCCCCCCCCCCCCCCCCCCACCCCCCCCCCCCCCCCCCCCCCCCCCCCCCCCCGTTCCCGAAAAAAAAAGAGAGAAGCTGAAGGCCCTGTGCCTACTTTTGGGCGCGAAGGAGAGAGCAAGCAGCCCCGAGCATAGTATGTGTGAGTGTGAATGCTTACAGACAAAGAGGGACATTTGCCATGCGACATATGAGAGAGAGAGAGAGAGAGAGAGAGAGAGAGAGAGAGAGAGAGAGAGAGAGAGAGAGAGAGAGAGAGAGAGAGAGAGAGAGAGAGAGAGAGAGAGAGAGAGAAGATGAAGGCCCTGTTCCTACTTTTGGGTGCGAAGGAGAGAGCAAGCAGCCCCGAGTATCCACAACATGGGGTTTGTCTATGAACCTTTCCGTCTTCCCTCGTGAAGAGCAAGAGCGGAGGCAATGGAAAGCTAGCATGCTGCCGTCGCCCTCGTCTAAACCCAACCTGAGCTCCAAGTCCTCTTATTGTTTTTTGCATGGTTTCATACTAAGGTATAACATAATAGCAAGCGCACGATTCTTTGAAAACAAGTTGGCCACATTACTACTTCTATACACAGTCACAACACAAACCCTAATTCTCACCTTGGCTTTCCTATAGAAAAAGACATCTCTAAGATTTTCAAGAGGCCAGTGGATTCTTTCTGCTTCAAATTGCATCCGGGCAAAGCGAAAAGCTGCTTCTTCTCCTAAATGGTGAAGCTGCATCTTTTGAGTTCTGTTTTTCTCATTTCCTTATATCTTAATTGGCTTATCTCTGTATTCTTGGCAGCTTGTTTTGGTATGCTTCACAAGATCTGCTTGTGATTGGGTGTCTCTATGGTCAATCTCACTTCAATGGAGCTCAACTTTCTAGTATTTAGCTACTTGCAAGAGTCTGGTTAGTTGTCATTTCTCTGCTTCCTATGTGCCATACACATTAGTGCATATTGTACACGCTATGTTTGAAATGACACTTACACATTGAAGACTTTGAAAATAATTAGTATAGTTCTCAATCTGTTACCTGATTTCAATGCTGGGTTTCTCATGTAATACGCTAAGGTTGTTTTTTCTACCGAGGCTAGGTAGTGGGTATAGTTAGTGTGGAGACAGAGGTTTTTCTTGCAAATATGTAGATTTCAACTTTTCAGGTTCATTCTTCATGAAGGTTGTTGAATGTGAAAATTGGAATTTCAACTAGTGTTCTCTAGGATTGGCTACTTGAGTTATGGTTAGACAATGGGGGAAACATTGACGACCTTCTAGAGCCAGGAAAAGTGGCCTTTTGTAAGGCTTGGTTTACTGAGTTCTATGTGCTTCTATTTGACAAGACTCACTTTCAAGTTTCCTTCTTTTTTGGGAGGGGGGACTCTCTATTTTCTTTAGCATGAGCTTCTCTGGCACCCTTGTTTTTATTTGAGCAAGTGTATTTTTGAGAAGGAGGCCTGCTTTTTCTATGCAGACTTATTTTTCTTAGCATGGGCTTCTTTTCTCTGCTGCTACCCTTGTTTTTTTGAGCAAGCGTATTTGGGTGAAAGTGTGGTTTGGTGGTACAAAAAAGGACCTATTTTACTTCTACCAATGAAAAAGTGGGGACTGGTAAATTTTTTGTAGTTTAGGTCAAAACTTTTCGGACCTTGTGTTTGTAGATTCTCCTTTTGAAGATCTATCCACTGATATATAGTATGATAGGTATTTTTTCATGTGACATGTAAAAATTGTAGCTCAAAGATTTGTCAAAGGTGTTGTCAAGGACAGTCCTTTTTGTACCACCAAAGAGTGCTTTTAGCCATTTGCATGTGCACTCTATGACAAAAATTAATGCCTCTGAGTCTATATAAGAGTCGTCACATGTGGGCATTGATACACAGATTTTTCCTTGGTGCATGGAGGGACTATTCTTTTGAAATGACATTTTGGGCACCTCATTGGTATATGGGTTTAGCTCAAGAAAGACCAATGGATTTCCAATTGTTTTATCAATCCCCAATATCCTAGGTTCAACAATAGGGTCACTTGTTGGGACCATCCTTGTTTCAAAGAGCTGAGTGGAATCCAAAAATCACTTTCTAGGGGTATCTTTGAATTTGAGGGGTATTTTGCTTATCAAGATTTGACCTTTGAAGTGTGGACCTTGGGGACCGGGGTTTTGTCCATGGCCGTGTGAGGTTTGAATGCTTAAACATTGAACAATCTCTAAAGGGCGTTCTCTCAAATTTTCAATGCGTGAGTTCTCAGCTTACTTTAGTCATGACTCATTTTTGCCTGCTCAATGCTCTTAGGCTTTAGCTATGGCGTCCGAGTCTTGGCCTGTTGATCAGTGACACTTAGTCCTGATGTACCAACCTGCTGGAGCTGGCGTCCGAGTCCCGACTTCTTTCACTACATCCGCCAACGCTGTTGACTCCCTGAGCCTCTCGTTACTTGTCCGATGCTGCGCCTAAGACTGTCCGAGGAACAAATCTCTCCCAAATGAGAATCGAACTGCGGAAGCATGCTATGGTGCTACCGCCTACCACAAGACCATACGCTATCGCTTGGAGTTGGAGCCTACTGCGCGTGCTGCAGCCAAGGACTCAAGAATCAAGAGCCTCGTGACTTTTATTTCAACATTGCCTTAATGTAAGTTTAATAATTTTTATATTTATTTAGTATTTTTTCTCAAGTTCCAACATAAAGAAAATAAGGGCAAGCTAGGAAATTGGAATTCTCCTGTTTTTTAGGTCAAATATTTGAAATGTTTGTCCGCTATTTACACTAGAACTTATGTAGTTTTTTTTGTTTACTTCAAGGCAAGCTCAAAATCTAATTAGGGTTTTACAATATTAGCTCATAGTTTGAAGAATCTGTCGATAGTTACACTAAATCACACTATACACCAAATCGGCTTTTAGATCATAGTTTGAAGCATCTATCAGTAGTTACACTAAATCTTGTCCCATTTTGTCGAATTTTTTCAAGGCAAGCTCAAAATCTAGCCTAAATTTTGCAAGTTAGCGATAACCTATGAAAATTAGAATGCATTATTTCAGTTTTCAATGTCCATTAAAGAGTTCAACTCTCCACTAAACAATGCGGACTATGTATATATAACGTATATTGTTTTTTTGTTAAATAACGATTCCATCTACCATAGTGAAAGGTGTTCAATAAAAAAATACTTGGAAACTTGGAAAATGCCTTGTGTCGGAGCTTGTAAACTTTGTGTTTTATATAGTTAAAGTATTTTATATGCTTCAGTCTTAAAGAGTTTAATACGCCGCAATCTTTATTGTTTTGGCCATACTCACAGTTTTGGGTGGTAGTGCTGTATTAACTCAATAAAGAATGTACTTAATCTTAAATTGGATGTGTAACATCATAGCGTTAACGATTTTAAGACTATGTGATTGGAGGTTTCCTATGTACTATGATATGGAGGTCATACCACCACTTTGAAGTTAGATTACTTTGATTCTATTGAAAATGTGTTTGATTTTAATGTGTAAGATAATCCTTAAATCCCACGTGGGAGCCGAAGATGAGGTGGACAAGTTTTTTTGAAAACGAAATTATGTGATGAAAATCCCATGTGGGAGCCCAAGAAAAGGGTGTACTGATATTTTTTTAGAAAGAGGTTTCTGTACAAAGGAGACTCCGGCGAAATTTTTAAGATTTATAATTTATGTACGAACTCAAAATTAAATACAGATGGTGCTTTTTTAAAAGTTGCATTTTGCTCAAGCATAGACGTGCATTCATATCACATATAATTGTTTTTGTGCAAAAAGATTAATCTTTTAATGGGTTGTTTTGTAATGTGTTTTGATTTGATGAGTGAAGTTTTTCATGGTTGTTTAAGAGTATGTATTATTTGTTATTTTGAGAACAATCCATTTCATATGTGCCTTAAATCCCATGTGGGAAGCCTACTAAGTAGGTGGCTAGTATCATATGTTTTAAGATTGAGATTTGTATCAGTTTACAAGGCAAATGCTATTTGTTTTTTGACAAATTACATTGAAGCGATTGGTTTATTTTAATTTAGTATTCAGTATATTTGTTGCTTTCCATGGTTTGTTCTCTTAACATCTATTGCAAATGAAACCACACTATAATGTAAACTTCTGTTCATTTGCAGTTCAACATGTATTTTTGAAAGCATGTGCTTCTAAAATTGTTATTTTACTAGTATACACAAAATAGTGGGTCATTACATTCCGTACGAAATCCGTATAAGAGGGGATGGCTCATTGCGAGAACGTCCGTATTTTGTCCGTATGTAGGGGGTAGGTTAGCATGTAAGATACCGTACATAGGGGGGTTTCTCTAATTTTGATGCACGCAGGTGACATCTCCCCATTACTAATAGTGAATCCCCCAGGATCTAGGAGACATCAACAATTGGATCCACAATTTAAGACTTTGTTATAATGGCAAAGTGGTGGATCTTTGATGCATCTACTTCCCAATTCTTAGTCTAAATCGCCAAGTGGTGGATCTAAGATCTACTCATCCCATAGACATTGTGTAAAATTATAAGTGTTATGATGGGCAAGTGTTGAATGCACCTAACTTTAAGACACGGCTAGGAATGGCCAAGTGGTGGATCTATGATACACCAACAATTGGATCCACATTTCAAGTCTTTGTTATAATGGCCAAGTGGTGGATTTTTGGTGCACCTGATTCCCAATTCTTAGTCTAAATGGCCAAGCGTTGGATCTAGGATCTACTTATCCCACAAACATTGTGTAAAATTACAAGTGTTATGATGGACAAGTGTTGAATGCACCTAACTTTAAGACATAGGTAGAATAGCCAAGTGGTGGATCTAAGCCAAGTGGTAGAATAACTTTAAGACATAGGTAGAATAGCCAAGTGGTGGATCTAAGCCAAGTGGTAGAATAACTTTAAGACATAGGTAGAATACCCAAGTGGTGGATCTAAGAGACACCAACAATTGGATCCACATTCAAGCCTTTGTTATAATGGCCAAGTGGTGGATCTTTGATGCATCTGCTTCCCAATTTTTAGTTGAAATGGCCAGATTGTGGATCTAGAATCTACTCATCCCACAAACATTGTATAAAATTTCAAGTGTTCTAATGGCCAAGTGTAGAATGAACCTAGCTTTAATACATGGTTCGAATGGGCAAGTAGTGGATCTAGGAGACACCAAAAATTGGATCCATAGTTCAAGACTTCATTATAATGACCAAGTGGTGGATATTTTATGCACTTAATTCTTAGTCTAAATGGCAAAGTGGTGGATCTATGATCTACTCATCCCACAAAAATTTTGTAAAATTACAAGTGTTATGATGACCAAGTGTTGATTGCACCTAACTTTAAGACATGGTTAGAATGATCAAGTGGTGGATCTTTGATTCACCTACTTCACAATTCTTAGTCTAAATAGCCGAGTGGTGGATTTAGGATCTACTCATACCATAAACATCATGTAAAATTACAAGTGTTATGATGGCCAAGCGTTGAATGAACCTAACTTTAAGACATGGTTAGAATGGCCAAGTGGTGGATCTAGGAGACACCAACAATTGGATCCACAAATTCAAGCCTTCATTATAATGGCCAAGTGGTGGATTTTTTATGCACCTACTTCCCAATTCTTAGTATGAATAGCCAAGTGGTGGATCTAGTATCTACTTATCCCACAAATGCCCCGAGAAGGATTGAGGGGCGGAAGCCCTTGAGGGGTTTGGGGAAACATCCCAAGCTGCGTCAAGGGCCGGCCCCGGCGGGGTTTGGGGTAGTGCCCCAAGCAGGGTCAAGGGGTAGCAGCCCTAGTGGGGTTCAGGGAAATCCCCAACAAGAATCGAGGGGTGGCAGCCCCTGCGGGGTTTGGGGTAGTGCCCCAAGCCGGGTCAAGAGGCGGAGCCCCCAGGAAGTTCAAGGGGCAGGAGCACCTGTGGGTTTCGGGGCAACGCCATGAGTAGGGTCAAGGGGCGGCAGCCCCCAAGGGGTTTGGGGAAGCGCCCCAAGCGTGGTCAAGGGGTGGCTCCATGGGATTTGGGACAGCGCCCCAAGAGGGGTCAAGGGGCAGTAACCCATGCTGGGTTCAGGGCAATGCCCCAAGCAGGGTCGACGGGCGACAGCCCCTTCGGACTTTGGGACAACAACCCAAGCGGGTCAAGGGGGAGCCCTCAAGCACATCAAGGGGCTACCCTTGCGGGATTTGGTGCAGCGTCCGAAGCACGGTTCAGGGGCAGCAGCCCCTATGGAGTTCATGGCAACCCCCCAATCAAGGGGCGGCAGCCCCCAAGGGGTTTGGGGAAGCGCCCCAAGCGTGGTCAAGGGGTGGCTCCATGGGATTTGGGACAGCGCCCCAAGAGGGGTCAAGGGGCAGTAACCCATGCTGGGTTCAGGGCAATGCCCCAAGCAGGGTCGACGGGCGACAGCCCCTTCGGACTTTGGGACAACAACCCAAGCGGGTCAAGGGGGAGCCCTCAAGCACATCAAGGGGCTACCCTTGCGGGATTTGGTGCAGCGTCCGAAGCACGGTTCAGGGGCAGCAGCCCCTATGGAGTTCATGGCAACCCCCCAAGCAGGGTCAAGGGGTGGTAGCCCCCGCAAGGTTTGGGATAGTGCCCCAAGCGGGGTCAAGGGGAGGCAGCCCCTGTGGGGTTCGGGGCAACACCTCGAGCAGGGTCGAGGAGCGGGGTTTGGGGAAGCGTCCCAAGTAGGGTCAAGGGACAACTGCCCTTGTGGGGCTCAAGACAATGCCCAGAGCAGGGTCAAGGGGCGGTAGCCCCCGCGGGGATTGAGGCAGCGTCCCAGCCGGGGTCAAGGGGAGGGGTCCCAAGTACGGTCAAGGGGCGGACTCCATAGGGTTTTGGGCAACGCCCGAAGCAGATTCTTTGTTATAATGGCTAAGTTGTAGATCTCTGATGCACCTGCTTCCCAATTCTTAATCTAAATGGCCAGTTGGTGGATCTAGAATCTACTCATCCTACAAACATTGTGTAAAATCACAAGTGCTATGATGGCCAGATGTTGAATGCACCTAACTTTAAGACATGGTTAAAATAGCCAAGTGGTGGATCTATGAGACACCAACAATTGGATCCACAGTTCAAGCCTTCATTATAATGGCCAAATGGTGGATCTTTGATGCACCTACTTCCCAATTCTTAGTTTAAATGGCCAAGTGCTGGATCTAGTATCTACTAGTCCCACAACATAGTGTAAAATTACAAGTGTTATGATGGGTAAGTTTTGAATGCACCTAGCTTTAAGATATGGTTAGAATGTTCAAGTGGTGGATCTAGGAGACATCAACAATTGGATCCACAATTCAAGACTTTGTTATAATGGCAAAGTGGTGGATCTTTGATGCATCTACTTCCCAATTCTTAGTCTAAATGGCAAAGAGGTGGATCTAGGATCTACTCATCCCACAAACATTGTATAAAATTACAAGTGTTATGATGTCCAAGTGTTGAATGCACCTAGCTTTAAGACATAGTTAGAATGGCCAAGTGGTGGATTTAGGATCTACTCATGCCACAAACATTGTGTAAAATTACAAGTGTTATGATGGCCAAGTGTTGAATGCACTTAACTTTAAGACATAGTTAGAAAGGCCAAGTGGTGGATCTAGGTGACTGCGACAATTGGATACACAAGTCAAGACTTTGTTATAATGGCAAAGTGGTGGATCTTTTATGCATCTACTTCCCAATTCTTTGTTTAAATGACCAAGTGGTGGATCTAAGATCTACTCATCTCACAAACATTGTGTAAAATTACAAGTATTATGATGGCCAAGTGTTGAATGCACCTAGCTTTAAGACATGGTTAGAATGGCCAAGTGACGGATCTACGAGACACCATCAATTGGATCCATAATTCAAGACTTTGTTACAATGGCCAAGTGGTGGATATTTGATATATCTAATTCCCAATTCTTAGTCTAAATTGGCTAAGTGGTGGATCTAAGATCTAGTCATCCCACAAACATTGTGTAAATTTACAAGTGTTATGATGGCCAAGTGTTGGATGTACCTAACTTTAAGACATGGGTAGAATGTACCTTAATTTAAGCCCTCGCGAGGTTTGGGGCAGCGCCCCAAGCATGGTGAAGGTGCAACAGCCCGTGTGGGATTTGAGGCAATGCTCGGAGAAGGGTTTAGGGTCATCAGCCCCCACGGGGTTAGGGGAAGCGCCCCAAGCGGGGTCAAGGAGAGACGCCCGAAGCAAGGTCAAGGGGTAGCCCTACGGTGTTTGGGGCAGCACCCCATGCACGGTCAAGGGGTGGCGCCCCAAGTAGGGTCAAGGGGCGGCAATCCCTATGGGCTTTGGGGAAATGCCCCGAGAAGGGTCAAGGGGCGGCAAACCCTGCGAAGTTTGGGGAAGCATCCCAAGCGGGGTCAAGGGGCGGCACCCCAAGTAGGGTGAAGGGGCATCCCCCGTGAAGTTTGGGTTAGTGTCCCAAGCAGGGTCAAGGGGTAGCAGCCCCTCTATCCTAAGCAGGGTCCAGGGGCTGCAGCCCCCACGGGATTTGGGGCAGTGTCCCAAGCGTGGTCAAGGGGCGGTAGTTCCTGTGGAGTTTGAAGCAACGCCCGACTAGGGTCGAGGGGCGGCAGCCCCCGTGGGATTTGCCGGCAGCACCCGAAGTGGGATCAAGGGGCAACAGCCCTTGTGGGGTTCAGTGAAACACCCCAGGCAGGTTCGAGTATTGACAGTCCCCGTGGGGTTTGGGGCAGCGTCCCAAGCGGGGTCAAGAGGTGGTGCCCCAAGGAGGGTCAAGGGACGGCCTCCTTGGGGTTTAAGGCAAGGCCCCAAGCAAGGTCAAGGGGCAACAATCCCTATGGGGTTTGAGGCAATGTCTCGAGCAGGGTTGAGGGGCAGTAGCCCCCGCGGGGGTTTGGGGCAGCGCCGTAAGCGATGTCAAGGGGCGGCAGCCCCTATGGGGTTCAGGGCGGTGCCCCAAGTAGGGTCAAGGGGCGGCCTCCGCGGGGTTTGGAGTAGCGCCGCAAGCAGGTTCAAGGGGCAGCAACCCTTGTGGGGTTTCGGGGCAATGCCTCGAGCAGGATAGAGGGGCAACAGCCCCCGCGGGGTTTGGGACAACATCCAAGCGGGGTCAAGCGGTAGGGCCCCAAGCAGGGTTAAGGGGCAGCAGCCCCTGTGGGGTTCCACGCATCGCTACGAGCAAGGTCAAGGGACAGCAATCCCCGAGGGGTTTGGGGAAGTGCCCCAACCAAGGTCAAGGGGCGGCCCCTGCGGGGTTTGGGGTAGCGCCCCAAGAAGGGTTAAGGGGCGGTAGTCCCAATGGGGTTCGGGACAACGCCCCGTGTAGGATTGTGGGGCGGCTCCCTGCGCAGGGTTTGGGGCAGTGCCGCAAGCGGGGCCATGGGGCGGTGTGCCAAGCAAGGTCAAGGGGTGGTAGCACCTCTGGGGTTTCAAGCAACGCGCAAAGCAGCGTCGAGGGACGGTAGTCCCCGAGGGGTTTTGGGAAGCGTCCAAAGCGTGGTCAAGGGGCAGCGCCCCAAGAGGGGTCAAGGGGCAGCAGCCCATGTGGGGTTCGGGGCAACACCTCGAGAAGGGTCAAGGGGCGGCAGCCCCCGTAGGGTTTAGGGCAGCACCCTAAGCAAGTTCAAGGGGCTACCCCTGCGGGGTTTGGGACAGCACCCCAAGCAGGGTTAAGGGGCAGGATCCCCTGTGCAGTTCGTGTCAACGCCCCAAGCAAGTTCGAGGGGTGGCAGCCCTCGTGGAGTTTGGGGTAGCACCCCAAGCAAGGTCAAGGGGCAGTAGCCCCTGTGGAGTTCGCAGCAACACCCCGAGCAGGGTCGCAAGACGGCATCCCAAGCAGGGTCAAGGGGAGGCCCCCACGGGGTTTGGACAAGTGCCCCAAGCACGGTCAAGGGGCGGAAGCCCCTATCGGGTTTGGGGAAACTCCCGGAGCAGCGTCGAGGCGCAGTAGCCCCTGCCGAGGTTGGAGAAGCATCCCAACCGGGGTCACGGTGCGACGCCCCAAGTAGGGTCAAGGGGCGGCCCCCGTGGGGTTTTGGGCAGCGCCCCAAGCAGGGTCAAGGGGTAGCAACCCCCGCGGGGTTTGGGGTAGTACCCCAAGAGGGGTCAAGAGGTGGAAAAAAATCATACATGGCTAGAATGGCCAAGTGGTGGATCTAGGAGACACCAAAAACTGGATCCACATTTTAAGTCTTTGTTATAATGGCCAAGTGGTAGATCCTTGATGCACATGATTCCCATTTCTTAGTCTAAATGGCCGATTGGTGGATCTAGAATCTACTCAACCTATAAACATTGTGTAAAATTACAAGTGTTATGATGGCCAAGTGTTGAATGCACCTAAATTTAAGACATGATTAGAATAGCCAAGAGGTGGATCTAGGAGACTTCAAGCCTGCATATAATGGCCAAATGGTGGATCTTTGATGCACCTACTTCCCAATTATTAGTCTAAATGGCCAAGTGGTGGATCCAGTATCTACTCATCCCACAAACATTGTGTAAAATTTCAAGTGTTATGATGGCCAAGTGCTGAATGCACTTAACTCTAAGGCATGACTAGAATGGCCAAGTGGTGTATCTATGAGACACCAACAATTGGATCCACATTCAAGCCTTCGTTATAATGGCCAAGTGGCGGATCTTTGATGCACCTACTTCCCAATTCTTAGTCTAAATGGCCAGGTGGTGTATCTAGAATCTACTCATCCCACAAACATTGTGTAAAATTTCAAGTGTTATGATGGCCAAGTGTTGAATGCACCTACCTTTAAGACATGGTTAGAATGGCCAAGTAGTGGATCTAAGAGACACTAACAATTGGATCCATAATTCAAGCCTTCATTATAATGGCCAAGTGGTGGATCTTTGATGCACTTAATTCTTAGTATAAATGGCCAAGTGGTAGATCTAGGATCTACTCATCCCACAAACATTTTGTAAAATTATAAGTGTTATGAAGACCAAGTGCTTTAAGACATGGTTAGAATGACCCAATGGTGGATCTTTGATTCACCAACTTTCCAATTCTTTGTTTAAATGGCCAAGTGGTGGATCTAAGATCTACTCAACCCATAAACATCGTGGAAAACTACAAGTGTTATGATGGCCAAGTGTTGAATGCACCTAGCTTTAAGACATGGTTAGAATGGCGAAGTGGTGGATCTAGGAGACATCAACAATTGAATCCATAATTCAAGCCTTCATTATAATGGCCAAGTGGTGGATTTTTTATGCAGCTATTCCCAATTCTTAGTCTAAATAGCCAAGTGGTGTATCTAGTATATACTCATCCCACAAAGTGTTATGATGGGCAAGTGTTGAATGCACCTACCTTTAAGACATGGTTAAAATGCCCAAGTGATGGATCTAGGAGACACCAACAATTGGATCCACAATTCAAGCCTTTGTTATAATGGCCAAGTGGTGGATCTTTGATGCATCTAATTTCCAATTTTTAGTCTAAATGGCCAAGTGGTGGATCTAGGATCTACTCGTCCCACAAACATTGTGTAAAATTACAAGTGTTATGATGGCCAAGTGTTGAATGCACCTAACTTTCACACATGGTTAGAATGGCCAAGTGATGGATCTACCAGACAACAACAATTGGATCCACAATTCAAGACTTTGTTATACTGGCCAAGTGATGGATCTTTGATGCAGCTACTTCCCAATTTTTACTCTAAATGGTGAAGTGGTGGATCTAGGATCTACTTATTCCACAAACATTGTGTAAAATTACAAGTGTTATGATGGCCAAGTGTTGAATGCACCTAACTTTAAGACAAGGTTAGATTGGCCAAGTGTTGAATGCACCTAACTTTAAGACAAACTTAGAATGGCCAAGTGGTGGATCCATGAGACACCAACAATTGGATCCACAATTCAAGCCTTTGCTATAATGGCCAAGTGGTGGATCTTTGATGCACCTACTTCCTAGTTCTTAGTCTAAATAGCCAAGTGGTGGATCTATTATCTACTCATTCCATAAACATTGTGTAAAATTACCAGTGTTATGATGGCCAAGTACAAAATGCAGCTACCTTTACGACATGTTTAGAATGTCCAAGTGGTGGATCTACGAGACACCAACAATTGGATCCACATTTCAAGCCTTCGCTATAATGGCCAAATGGTGGATCTTTGATGCATATAATTCCCAATTCTAAGTTTAAATGGACAAGAGGTGGATCTAGGATCTACTCATTCCACAAACATTGTGTAAAATTACTAGTGTTATGATGGCCAAGTGTTGTTTGCACCTAACCTTAAGACATGGTTAGAATGGCCAAGTGGTGGATCTAGGAGGCACCAACAATTGGATCCACAATTCAAGCCTTCATTATAATGGCCAAGTGGTGGATCTTTGATGTATCTAATTTTTAATTCGTAGTCTAAATGGCTAGGTGGTGGATCTAGGGTCTACTTATCGCACAAACATTGTGTAAAATACAAATGTTATGATGGCCAAGTGTTGAATGCACCTAGATTTAAGACATTGTTAGAATGGCCAAGTGGTGGATCTAGGAGACACCAACAATTGGATATACAATTTAAGACTTTTTTATAATGGCAAAGTGGTGGATCTTTGATCCATCTAGTTCCCAATTCTTAGTCTAAATGGCCAAGTGGTGGGGCTAGGATCGAATCATCCCAGAAACATTGTGTAAAATTACCAGTGTTATGATGGCCAAGTGTTGAATGCACCTAACTTTAAGATGTGGTTAGAATGGCCAAGTGGTGGATCTTTGATGCACATACTTCCGAAGTGTTATGATGGCCAAGTGATGAATGCACCTACCTTTAAGACATGGCTAGAATAGCCAAAAGGTGGATCTAGGAGATACCAATAATTGGATCCACAATTCAAACCTTTGTTATAATGGCCAAGTGGTGGATCTTTGATGCACCTACTTCCCAATTCTTAGTCTAAATGGCAAAGTGATGGATCAAGTATCTACTCATCCCACAAACATTGTGTAAAATTACAAGTGTTATGATGGCCAATTGCACCTAGCTTTAAGACATGGTTAGAATGGCCAAGTGGTGGATCTATGGTCTAAACCTACCTACCAATACTTGGTTAGAATGGTGAAGTGGTGGATCTATGGTCTATGGTTCCTATAAACTATTCAAAATTGATAGATGGTGGACGTAGGGGAAACCATCCATTGCATCCACCTTGCAAAAGCTGGTTAGAATGGACAAGTGGTGGATCTTGGATGCACCCATCTTTTAAAAGCTGACTAGAATGGCCAAATATTGAATCTAGTATCTGCCTATCCTAAATACTTTATTTGAAGATTCAATGTGATGGATCTAGATACCAACAACAATTGTACCCACCTTTCAAAGACTTGCTTAGAATGGACAAGTGGTGGATTTTTAATGCACCCACCTTTTAAGGCTTGGTTAGAATGGACAAGTGGTGGATCTAAGATGGATACAATCTTGAAAATGTATTTCGAATGGTTTAATTTAAAGGATTCAAGATAACCTTCCTTGGAAAGATTATTCTAGATGACTTATGGGATCTAGGATACACCTACTTTGGCTATGAAATGTCTAAATTGGATAAGTATTTGAGTTTAGAATCTAAAAGCCTTGAAGAGTGTAATTAAAATGTTATGTGTCAATTTAATTTATATGCTTTCAAATTATTACATTCGATGTGTCATTATAGATTCTAACTAGTTATTTGTGTTTTCTTTGATTTCAGAGAAAAAATGGTTCAAAAATAAAAATCTGTGGACGGTTCCTGTTAATACTGACTTTGCAAGTGATGATAAGAGAAAATGTTACTTAGACGTTTATGGAGTGCAAGGTGCACAATTTCATAAAGTGCATGTCTTTGTGGCTAGTGACGAAGATGAGAATATATTTAATGATCTAGGGCAGATAGTCTTTGCAAGTGTTTCAACACTTGAAGGACATCGTGACATTGAGTGCATTAACATTGGGATACCTAGAAATACTGAGTACTACCTATTGGCAAATTCCTATGTCGTTGAAAAAATGGTCAAAGACAAGGAAGAGACAATTTTTTCACGAGGTTGGGATGTTAATGAAGATTTATTTGTTGATATCACTGCAGATAGGCTACAAGATGCAATTATTATTTCTTTAAAAGGTAATCAAGTGAGGAATAATAAATCGAATAAAAAGATCACAATCAAAAAGTCAAGGGGTGTTATAATATTTGATGTTGCAGATGTAGAAAAAGCCATTTTGAGATCAAAGGACACAAGCAATCAACCCTTATTAAGGTTTGTGGATCCTGATCGCTTAGAGAACGAGGTCCAAAAAGCAAAGAAGAGTGCTACAGGAGGCATGGAAAAGTATTTGGCATACTTCCCTTTCAAGTATAAGGAATATAAGATTCCCATCACTAATTGGTTTTTGCTCCTGATCATTATAATTGTTGTCAGCTATAGCCTGATCAAGTACAAAATTGTATGATCTTCTTTGGAGCAAGTGCAAATCGGCCTTCCTCATGTGCTTATCTAATTTCTCTAAAGAATTGTGGCCAAAAGTGTGGAGTTCCAATGACACGTACTGAGGTCGAAGAAGAAAGATTTGTTAATACAAGTTTTGGATCATTGATAGACAACACTCAATTTATAGAGCCAAAATGTTAAGATTTCAAGAAATGAAAAAGGATGGTGGCTTCCCGGATCTAATACAAGTTTATGAGAAAAGAAAGGCCTGGATTGTTGTAGATTTATCCCCACAAGTTGCAACAGCCATATCAGCCATAGAAAATGAGGAGGCCAAGGTCTTATATGTTAAGAAACCTTGCAGTGACATTTTCAAGCATCTTTGCAGTCAATGAATATTTCAAAAACGCCCATCACGTCCAAACATTGGTGAAAAGGAAGGTGCAGAATCTCGCACACCTTGGGATGTAAGTTTTCTTTTTCTTTCTCCCTCATGGTTATATAATGAGAAAACAATTAAAATTCTTAGATTTAATTTGTTTTGGTTTTGCAGACATTTCTCAAAATGGCAAGGATTTCTGCTGCTGCATCATTCATCACCAAAAAAGCTCATATGGTCACTTACTCTGATCCTATTTATGATTGATGGCTGAAGATCATTGTTAACCCTCACGGCACACGGACACCCCATGACCTACGACGGACGCGTATTATGTATTTGGTAGAGTCAGGTACCGGGCTTGTCGGACCAATAGGGAAAGGTAGAGTGATCGCCAATGAGAGGCGCACTTTAACTTGGACATTCAAGGGATTAGTTGGTTAAGCATGGGCGCCCAAGTGTGAATGGGGTGAGCTCCTATAAAAGCCAACTAAACCTAATTTTTACTCATTCTCTCATTTGTGCAATTGAAGAGTGCTCTTGCTCCATCTCCATCTTCTTCTTCTTCACCTCCTTGTGTGTGTGTGTGTGAGAGAGAGAGAGAGGGAGAGTGTGTGTGCGATCGAGCATTACGAAGGCACGACGGCGGCGAAGCGGTTGAGCGCGGCACGACTGCAGCTTCTTCTTCATCGCGGCGAGGAATCCACCACGAAGGCGAGCGTAGAGCGGTGAGTGACACACCCTTTGTTTTCTTGAGCTTGCTAGTTTAGGCTTGTTGTGTGCTTGGAGCCGTTGTGGCTCGCATACGGTGTATTGGCAAGTCCCTTGCTTCGACAGTGCGGCAAGGAGCGCACATTTTTGGCGCCGCTGCCGGGGATATGCCCTACACTAAGCTCGGTTAGCACTTTACGCTTCCTTGTGGTGCAATCTCTATCATAGGAAAGAGCAGGGAAGGAGTGTGTGGAGATTTGTGTTTTTTGCGTTTTCTGCAATTTCTGTTAAGTTTCAATTTCTGCTATTGTCTGCGTTTTTCAATTTCTGCAATTTCTGCGTTTTCAAGTTCGGCGTTTTCACTTCCTGCAATTTTTCGCATTTCTGTCAATTTTCTGCAATTTCTGCGTTTTTTCTGCATTTTCTGCAATTTCTGCATTTTCTGCATACCTGCGTTTTCAATTTCTGTATTTCCGCCAAAAAAAAAAAAAAAAAAAAAAAAATCTCCAAAAAAAATAAAAAAATAAAAATAAAAAATCTGGCAAAAAATTTTCGGAAATTAAAAACGCGAGTGAGCGGGCGGCGAAATTTTTTGAAAATAAAAAACGTGACTCTAAAAACGTACGGGTTGGTTTGTATAAAAGATAGATCGGGATCATTTTCCCAAGCCCAAGCCCAGGCCCAGGCCCAGGCCCAGGCCCAGGCCCAGGCCCAGGCCCAGGCCCAGGCCTCAGTCCTCAGTCTTATGATATATACTAGACTCACTCTTATATATATACCCTACTCCCTCAAGAGAGAATGAGAGCATGTGGGACAAGTCCTCCACTCTCCTCCTTTCTCTTCCCACTTGCACCCTTAGACTTTCTAGTTTGGGCCTAGTTCCCTACTGGAAATTGACAGTTTTAGGGATTCCGAGGGCATAGAGTGACCAAACGGAGGGCTGTAAAGCACGGCACGACCCTCTGACCGATACGCTCGTTTCGAGCTATCACACGGCCCATTCCACGACACGCTCTAAAAAATCTAGCAAAAAAACAAACAAAAAACACGCTAAAAACTAGTCACAAGGCCTCCTAGAGCAGCTTTTTGACACCTTAGGGTATCAAAAGCACATGCACTTACGCTCTGGGCGAGTGTAGAACACGAGCATATTGAGGGTGCCTCTGTTCATACGGACACCCATTACCCATCCACGATAAGCTCTAGACCCTCAGCGGGGACACAAGGTAGCACCACCCAAGACCCTAAAATAGCCGCTAGTGATTCCTCCTCCGACTCAGAAATCATGGAAGCATACCCTACCCAAAACACTGAGAGAGAAGGCCATGCACCTCCCGAAGCTCCACAGCCTAGTACTAGTATGTTTAGCCGTTTCATGGAAACATTAGGTAGAGCTACTCGCTCGGAACCTGATGCAAATGAAGCACACGAAGGGGGTGGGGAAGTGGACTCTCCTTTCACATCGCACGTGGACCCCACACCCCCAAAGAGTGTCCATGTGGATATCCTACCAACTTCTTACCAAGAAGGCCCTGTTGAGCTGCCTCCTTCAGAAGTTCCCTCTAGAGTACCGTTGGTGACAAGTAAAACCACGGGGAGCAACATTGCTTCTACCTCACAAGAAACCGTTAACACGTCGACTCTAGAAGGATTGTTCATTAATGATCATTGGACATACGACCTCCACACTGAGGTGTTGACGGATCTACACTCTGGCCACGCCTACCATGTAGGATGGATAGAGATTGTACAATCCACCTCTAGTGCCACGAGCATCGAAGATCAACAGAAAATGATCTGTAATGTTATCCATGGCATTATTCAATCAGAAAGGCAAAACCGAGGGGTAAATATACTCTCAACTGGCCCCATGAGATTTTTGGATACGAGCAAGGCTCAACAGCCTACTCTATCACAAATGGAGACTCCTCTAATGAGTCCCATGGACCCATCTTATGTCATTTCACCTGGGGTCTCTATGCAATCTGAGCCTCCGAGCGAAAACTTTAGCTTCCCTAACTTGGCTCAACCCTCTATCAAGGAAAACACAGTGCTCACTCCAGGGATAAGCCTAACAGAGAATGTACCGATGACATCTACGGTTAGCGCAGTGCCACTACCTAGTGTCGTAGTACCTAATATTGGGCCTCGACCATATGTGCCTCTAGCCCCTTATGCACACATGGCCCCCACACCTCCAATAGTACCACTTGCTTATGCTCCTCGAGTGCCGCTCCCTAGCTCTTATCCGAGTGGACCTATGCCCGGTTATGTTCCATATCCTGCATCATCCACACATATGCCAAGACCGGTACCCGTTCCTCTCCCACATATGATTCCAAGAGTACCTCCACCGGCCCTGCCTCCTCACATAGGTGACTTGGCAGCGTTTGCTCAAACCATAGGTCGATCTATCGCGGAAAATATGCGTCATGCATCTGATAGAGAGCCTAGAAGTAAGGCAGTACAAATTGCCAAACTCACGCAAAAATTCAATGGGGACGAAGATGCTAGGAAACACATTGAAGTGTTTGAACAAGTATGTGATTCCTTAGGGGAACGCAACGAACTACATAAGTGCAATGCCTTAAGCTTGACATTAAGTGGGAAGGCTGGAGATTGGTATAGACCCTAAGGGTGGACGAGAAAACAATCTACCCTACCCTTCGAAGGTTGTTTCTAAAGGAGTACATACGAGAAGGTGTGCTTTGGGGTGTAGCATCTCAGCTACAGAAGGCCGAACGTAAGGAAGGAGAGTCAGTAAGGGACTTCATTAGTCGTCTAAAGCACTTAAACTCTCGTTGCCCTGTAAATGAGCGCTTCAACAATAACCAACTGCTTGATCGATTCATTCGAGGGTTGAGGAATGAAGGAATCTATAATGGACTAGTGATTAGAGGTATCACAACCTGGGAAGATGTCACTGCCAATGCAATCCAATTAGAGGACAACTTGATGATAGCAGGCATGAGGGTGTCTACTGACACGAGATCCACTAGCTCACAAGCCATTGAGTATGAACCCATGACTGCAAAGCCCATTGCCAATGAGCCAAAGGTATTTGAGACATTCTTGACAGACCTCACCAAGGCAATCCAAGAGTCTCTTAAGGATAATCGACCCCCTCAAAATAGTCACATGTATCCAAGAAGGGAGCAACAATGGTGTTCCATTTGCTTAGGTCCACATAGCACTAGTGAGTGCCCTACGTTTAGAGTAAAATTTAATGGAACTTGCAACGCATGTGGTAGGTATGGTCACCAAGCTAAGGATTGTTTAATGATCAAACGTATGATGGCAAATAGACCACCTGTAGCCTGGACGGATGCGCCTCGAGCTCCTGTATTGATGCCTGCTCCACCTGTTGAGCAACTACCGCAACACATGGTCCCTAGATCTCAAAATGTTGTACAAGCTACACCGCTACCACCTCCTGTGCTAGGACCGCAGCCCCCGCATCCAAGAGTCGCCCCTATGAACCAAGTGGGTTGCGAGCCATCAAATGCTTATGCAGATGGCTGTGAGGAGGAAATAGACACTAGTATTGCCTACGGACTTGATACATTGGAAGAATGTCCTATATACTACATGGAAGATTGTTGGGGACAAGTCAAGCCGGTTTATCAAGCTGCTGCTCTCGCATCCAGAGGTCAAAATATCAACACCCAGGCTAGGAGGCCACCTCTTCAATGCTACGAGTGTGGTGGACCACATCGAGTAGCGGAGTGCCCTATTAGGCTGCAAAAGAATGCTGCACAGATGCAAGTGAATCAAGGGAGCACGTCTGCAATGCCAATACTCACATGTAATCGTTGTGGCATAGATCACTTGATTGCCCAATGCCCCTATAACCCAAATGCGCCTAAAATCACACCCCTGAATTTGGTCGAAATTGCTAGTGTGACATCGCCAATACCACCCGTCGCACCCGCTTATGCGATTACACGGTCCATGCTTCAAGGGCCAGGACATATCCTCGAAGAGAGAGATACCGCGTCAGTTATCCAAGCAAAGAAAAAGAAGACACGAAGGAAGAAGTCGCAGAATACGGAAAATTCAAAGCCAAGTTCCAAAACAAACATAGGAACAGGAGATGACCCCGTGTATATGAATGACCTCGAGGATGATTCAGATTCAGTCGAGACAATGGAGACTAGAACCAAATACCACAAAGGGAAAGACCGACAAAGAAAACCGTAACATGGAACCAAATGAAAACCGAATGAGAGAAAACCATAAAGAGCCTCTGAAAACACCACAAGTGTTTCCAAATCCAATCCAAGACCCCCAAGATAAACCGCAGGGGCAAAAAGGGAAGAATCGTAAAAAGAAGATTGGGACGTACCCAAACCCAGTAGACGAGATTAAGCAGGTGAAACATCTAAGAGGTTTAGTGGAGGAGACTCAAAGGAAACTAGAACCAGAACCCATGCATGTCAAAATTCATGACACAGTGTTTCCCACGCAAGTTCATCCACCCCACATGAACCATAGACCGTTAGCCATATCTAGTATCATCCAAGAAGGGAGTGAGGACAGGACATCAGAAAGTGAGCATACACCCTTCTTGTTGGAAAGGATGTTTAACGAAGGAATACCTGATCCCATTGAGGAATATGAGATTCCATCCTCACCAGTTCCTAGTCAAGGACCTACACCCTGCAAAACGCCAATGAATGTTGCCAAACTAGTGGACTTCATGTCTTCTGAGGTCCGAACCACGATCATAGCAAAGCTGTATGGAGATCCTGAGTTATTCCTTGCACTTCGAGCATTCCTTAACGGAGAGCTACGAACGGGATTACCGCAGTTTGCGCAACCAAATAGGCCTGACTCGATTATGATTGATGAGGAAAATCATGTGCAATCACTTGACTTAGATGGACACGAGTCTGTGATCGAGGTACCCATTAACGAATTAGGGCAGTATTTTGAAGGCGACGAGTCTAATGCGACCCTACCCATCACTACCAAGGGATTAACTATAAAGGGAATTCTTGATGGTGGTGCGGGAGTTAGCATCGTTACAAAAGATTGTTGGGAATCCATGGGAAAACCCCGCCTCAGTGTTACTAACATTGTGGTAAAGATGGCAAATGGTACCATAGCCAAACCTATGGGGATGCTCAAGGATCTTAAGATCAAAGTTCTAGGACACAAGGTACGACATACGTTCATTGTAATGGATTTCTCTAAACACCTTATGTCATATGAAATGATTTTAGGACGACCATTCATGAGGGAAGCACAAATGGTTCACGATTGGTCTAAAAATCATGTCTATTTGCAATTCCAAGACTCTGTCCTTAGAGTGGATTTGGTGACTGGTACGGTACACCCCTTAGGGAGTAAAAACATTATTGATCATCGCTCTGACACCACAGTTCACTCGGCCCCACTACAATATTGTTACACTTGTAAGAAGGATACAGACATTGGCCAAGATTCTCCTTACATGGATGTGTTACCGGGTATGACGGAATCAGACAATGTAGACTGGGTCCACCTAGCATCAACCATAGACACTTGGGGAAATAGGGGGACGACCTGGGTAACACCTGAGGGGGATGAAATGCATGTACCCTTAAATATGCTACAAGCAATGCATATCGCTTTCGACAAGACTCATCCTAATGTCACGAAAAAAACATACAAGTGGGTCCCTAAAGCTTCTTTAGTGACCATACCTAGTGCTAAAAAACAGAAGCCTTGTAAGAAACGTACCACTCGCTCCAAGAAAAGTAAGAAAATGTTGCGATGGATCCCTAAACGACTATTGGAAGCCCAAGGCTACTATCAAGGAAATGATCAAATCTGGGTACCAAAACGTAGATTGTGCTCTTACCTATCACCTGACCCAAGTGAGCCCAATCCCATAGCTCCAAAACGAATCAATGATCGTGAAAAGAAAAAAATCACAGAATGCTACACACCTGCTCCCGAGCTAGTTTGGGTACCAAAGAAAGAACGATTTGTTCCACCTAGCTCAGGAAGGGGAGAGTCCCATGAAGATTCTAGCTCATCATGTAATACATCCATAGAGGTAAAAGCTTCTACACAGTCTCCATCTATAGTAGTGGACCTCCATGAAGCTACAAAAGAATCCACACCTCCCAGTGTTCAAGAATCACCTAATGAACCACTTCAAGTTCGATCCTGGGAGAGTGCCTTACCACCGTTGCAACTTGACGAGGCACCTAGGGTAATAACAAACTACTGGCAAAAATCCTCACCTATTACCAACTGGAACAATTGGTTTCAAAGGGTGACAAGCTCATTTCAAACGGTATGATCTACCCAAGGAAGGGGGGAGTGTTTGCTGACAGTCATCATTCATTTGTTTCCCTCTCAACCTTTTTCCCTGACCTCTTAATCTCCAATCTTAGGGAATGTACATATAAAGCTTTATACTCAAAAAAAAAAAAAAAAGAGCAAGAGCAATTAGCAAACGAGTATGCACAATAAAAGTCAAAACATTGACTCAGACCTACACATGTCACATCTGGTACAGTGAAACAGAAACCTATGCCATAAAACACCTTTGATCCTCATCAATTGAGTGATGGAGGGTAGGTAAGATTAGTACGATAGGAGTGTTTCTGTTTTAGAGTTGAGAGATTAGCAAAGTTCTCTTTTCCCACTGATGTTCCTCCTAGAGGTATTGTTTGTGTTTCATAGTGTGTACAGGAGCGTGCTGCTATTGATAGGATTTGGATCTTCATGGAACCTTTCTCTCGTGCACACTTCAAATCAAGCGCGACCATCAACACAAACAGGTGTTTCTTGTCCATTAGCATTGCCCTTATCTTTTGTGCATGTATGATTGTCTGCTTTGATTGTGATTGGTAGCATAATATTCAGCGCATTGGTTAGTATCAAACATTTAAGTCAATGTAATGTTTTGTCATAATCACTTGTCTAGGTGTAAAAATCAAGCAGTCCGACTAAGCTAGTTTGACCAAGCTAGGTATTAGAAATCTTCTCTTAATACCATGGAGAATGCCTTCCTAATAAGCAATGGTTACTTAGGTTCTTGATCCGATTTAGGCAGCATTGTATGAAATGTACTAGGGCTTTCTAGTGGGCTTAACCCTAGTGACCTTTAGCTTAAGTATTATAAAGGGAGTTTACTAATGTGATGAGCCTGGGGAATGTAACAGTGTTATATGACCCCCCAAAGTTACAAAATTTAAATGTTGAAAATGAACAAGCAAAAAATCAAAGTGCCACAATGTAAAATTTTAAGCTGGAAGAGAAATCTCAGCTTGATTTGGTACTTCACTCACATGTATTGCCTATGGTACTAGAGCCCTAGAGGTTCCCAGTGTGGGCGCTTTTCCTTGAAAAGCAAAAAACCCAAGGCATACAAAATAAGCACACACATCATAATTGAATCACTGTGAAAAGACCTTGGGGGGTCAAAGAAAAAGTAATCAGCCAGGCGATGATTTCATGAGAAATTCCTTTTATGGTAGCTTAACTACAAGGTTTTCTAGATATAGCCTCTAGTCAGCCCTTGAACATGAATACTTGGCTCTCGCGATTAAACAACTTAATTGACCACTGAAAATTAAGAAGCTTACCCATGGTATTCATATTCGATCTCTAGTGCTTTTCGACCGTCAAATTAGTGACCCCAGACTTGTTTAATTTTTTGCCTTTACATCTGTTTATGCATTTGATTACATTGCAATTTAATGTTCATTGCTGACAAATTGTTTGAAATTCTTTGACCAATCAATGTGTCTACCTAAAACTGCATATGCCTTTTAAGAGAATGCAATTACTGTGCCAATGTTGTTTGATTTTGCAGTGACTGAAGAAGGCTAAGGACATTCATCTCAAATGCTCTTCCACCTCGACGAACCAGCTTCAACTCAATAGCTTCCGAGGACGGAATCTACATCAGGAAGGGGGGCATGTTAACCCTCACGGCACACGGACACCCCATCACCTACGACGGACGCGTATTATGTATTTGGTAGAGTCAGGTACCGGGCTTGTCGGACCAATAGGGAAAGGTAGAGTGATCGCCAATGAGAGGCGCACTTTAACTTGGACATTCAAGGGATTAGTTGGTTAAGCATGGGCGCCCAAGTGTGAATGGGGTGAGCTCCTATAAAAGCCAACTAAACCTAATTTTTACTCATTCTCTCATTTGTGCAATTGAAGAGTGCTCTTGCTCCATCTCCATCTTCTTCTTCTTCACCTCCTTGTGTGTGTGTGTGTGAGAGAGAGAGAGAGGGAGAGTGTGTGTGCGATCGAGCATTACGAAGGCACGACGGCGGCGAAGCGGTTGAGCGCGGCACGACTGCAGCTTCTTCTTCATCGCGGCGAGGAATCCACCACGAAGGCGAGCGTAGAGCGGTGAGTGACACACCCTTTGTTTTCTTGAGCTTGCTAGTTTAGGCTTGTTGTGTGCTTGGAGCCGTTTGTGGCTCGCATACGGTGTATTGGCAAGTCCCTTGCTTCGACAGTGCGGCAAGGAGCGCACAATCATAGAGCAATTAGAGAGAGAATAAGAAGCCAATGGCCACACTTTTTAGATATTTGTGTGGTCTAGACGAAGATGAAGTAGAAAAGATTCAAACCAAAATAGAGAGTGTAATGATTGTTTTGTCTAAGGGTGCAAAGGACACATCAAGTGTAATGGACATGACTTATCATATCAAGCAACTGAAACAAGATTGAATTATTCAAGATGAGTTTCTTGACCAATTCAATTTGCTTAATGAGGAGAATACATGTGAAAATTGGGAAAAACTATCTACCACATACAACATTCATGATGTTGTTTACTCCCATTTCCTTGACACTCTGTGATACTTGGCTGACATCACAACTACAACATGTACAAAGAAGGTTCATTTTCTTGTAGAGGAAAGAAAATATATCCAATGTACGATCAACATTGTGAAAGACAAAGCAGATTCAATTATAGATCTTCCATGGTCTATATATGTTGTTAGTCTTCAAATGGAGGGAAGATCTTACTTAGAGCGCTATCTAAACAATCCTATCCCTATAGGATTGTGTATCTTGGACAACACGCGTGATTTGGAGATTAATCTACAATGGTTAGCTGAAAGATTTAAAGATCTCATAGATGGAATTATGGCTATTGCAGGTGGGTCAACATAACCAAAATGTACGTTCCTTTCTTTTTTGAATAATAAAAACTATGTACAGTTATAGTCTGCTTTGCAAAGTATGACAAACATGGTCAAAATACAATTTGTTGGGGCATTTCACAATGTGAAGCATTTGGAATTTACTGGTTCACCACACTTGTGTTCTTGAGCAAGGGAGATGCCTTTGAGGGACTTATTAGTTATTCAAATCTAGGGACACAATCCATAATACTAGATGCATGACACCTTGATCTAGATTTTGAAAGTGTGAGTCAATTGTCAGATGTCCAGTTTCTACAACTCAAGAAGGACCTTGAAATGAAGCAATGCATTCAAAAGTATGGCAAAGAAGATTTAATGCTTATTGACATGTTCAGTGATGGCTACATAACAGAGTTGGGACTCAAGCAGAAAAGGGAAGTGTTATGTCTTGTGGACTATTGACGACCAAAGAAAGCTTAAAGCAAAACTTTTGAGCTTTGCAAATCAGCATTATGATGTCAAAAAATGGGCAAAACTTCAAAGTGATCAATTAGATCAGCCCATTGATGACCATGGAGTATCAAATACGGTAGGAGCATCAACAAGTGAGACACCCATATCAGTTACAGACTTTTTGAACCTTGAAGCAAGTATGAGCTAAGCTTCTATACCCACTTGTAATGTAGTTAAGCTTTATATGTTGAAATTATTTTAATATCTTTTTTTAAACATGTAGTGATAGTTTCATCATGTATATTGTCAAGTATATTAATCATCGATTTAAGATCCTTGACTTTATTTTTGCTCAAAAGTATCATGCAGTGAACCTTTTCTTAATAGTTTAAAATTGTAGGAAAGATAAATCATTACTTATTACATCAATAATTTGAAGTAACATATCTACTAATAAATATCTCAATGTAAATTGCATACAAAAAATTGATTCTTTACTATGTTGGATTGATACTTCATGACATAAAAAACTTAACTAAAAACATATAGTCTACAATGTTTGATATTTTTTAACCACAATATGTTAAACATTTTTTTATTGTAGACTCAAAAATGATAAGAGATATTAAAAGACAATGTCTTTCACATTATGTGTGGCATGATGATCCTCTTGGTATACAAATTTTGCCCATTCCAAAGGATAAAGTCTTTGAGATAAGTGGTATTATCTTTGAAGTATGAGCTTCCAATACACAAGGAGCTGGTTATGGACTTTTTGTGCATACACATATTCAAAAGGGTATGACTATTCTTCATTATGGTGGTGATAAGTATTTCCATGATACTTGAAAGAAGTTGTGCAAGATATCTCCAAGGGTATCTAGGTACTCACTTCTGGAGGATCCAAATGTCAATTGTGTGGACGATGAGATATATATTGTTGGTGATGTAGAAGATGGAAATTTGGCAGGATATATAAATAGTACTCATGGTCTAAGTATGAGCCCAAATGTATGTTATAATTTTGATCCCAATTTTCCACCTTGGCATAAATCCATTACAACACAAATTAGATTGGATAAATGTGGCTATGTTTGTGTTGAAACCCTACGCCACATAGAAAGTGGTGAAGAGCTTCTTGCAGAATATGAATTTACATGACATCACTCAAATCTCATGATAAAGTCCCTTATATGAAAGTTATTGATAATCTATTTAAACCCAACTCATTACTGAGTATGTATCATGATAAACACCGTGAGTTGTGATGGCATTACCATGTTATGCAATGAATACTTGATTTTATACAAAAATCTATCCCTAAAGTGATATCCATAGAATTTCACAAGATTTTGGAGCTTGCATAATAATGCTCTATTTCAAAGTTCATTATCATGTTAAACATAATCCATACAAGAATTTGTATCTCATTGTACATATTTTATCAAAGCATAAACTTATGCATTAGAAATTTATGCAATAGTTCATTTTGAATGCATTTTTTATTTTGTACCGTTAAGAATATCCCAATAGTGGATTTTGGATGTACCAAACCCATGTAAAACTTGCTTAGAATAGCTAAACATCAAGTAAAGGATGCACTTTTCCATCCATACCTTGCTTAAAGTGTCTTGATGGTGGATTGAAAATTTCCTTGCTCCTCTCAAGAACGTTTTATATTGGACAACTCGCGGATCTAGGATGCACCCAGGTATATTTACACAATGTTCTTTGAATGAAAAAGTACTAGTTTATTGAGTGCACCAACCACCCTTTCACAGCTTGTTTGGAATGTTTGGTTTAAGATGCTACCACCTTCTAAGACTTGTTTAGAATGGCCAAATGGTAATTCTAAGTTTCACTCATTTGTCTTTTGGTTACTTAGAAGCGCCAAGTTATGGGTATACATTTCAGCTCCCATTCTAATAGCTATTTAGAATGGCCAACTGGTGGATCTAGGATGCACAAAAGCTTTTAGAGTAGATTGTTTGTAATGGATTTTTCCACTAGTATGGATAAATTTCCTTGACCTATCTTTATACCACAATGAGTGGAATCTTCATTGGTTCTACAGACACAACCAACACAAACAATTTCATTGTCAAGTACCATGTGTACTTTTTTTCCATATTCAAAGTTCATCTTAAAAATGAAAGAAGTGGTAGACCTTATTCTTGAATGATCCTTTATGATTGAATGGATCATAGCTTGGACAAGTGGTAGAAATTATGGTTCTCTATGCTTCAATAGAGCTTAGATTTAGTGGTGGACCTTGTGGATCTCTATGCTAGAATGGAACTTTGCTTGGACACGTGGTAGACCTTGTGGCTACCTATGGTGGAATGGAGCATAGCTTGAACAAGTGTTGGATTTAATGGATTTCTATCATTCAATAGAGCATAAATTGGAGAGGTGGCGGACCATATGGTCCTCTAAGATTTAATGGAGTATAGCTTAGACAAGTGGTGGACCTTATGGATCTATGTCTTTCAATAGAGCAGAGATTGGACATGTGGTGAACCTTGTACCTCTCTATGCTTTAATGGGTTAGTTCCTTGGAAAATTGGTGGATCTTATGGCTCTATACCCTTCAATAAAGCATAGACTATACAAGTGATAGAACTTGTGTTTTTGTATGCTTGAATCGATCTTAGCTTGGACAAGTGGTGAGTCTTGTGGCTCTCTATGCTTGAATGGAGCATATATTGGACAACTGGTGGACCTCATGGCTCTCTATGCTTGAAAAGAGCATAGAATGGGACCTTATGGTCCTCTATGCTTGAATGAAACATACCTTGGACAAGTGGTGAACCTTATGGCCCTCTATGTTTCAATAGGGCATATATTATACAAGTGGTGGATCTTATGGTCCTCTATAGCTCAATAGATCTTGGCTTGGACAAGTGGAATGGAAAGGTAGTGAATCTAAGATGCATTTTTTTTCTTATACCACCATGTTTAGAATGGTCTTATGATGGATCTTGGATGCACCAAACCTTTCTTAATTTGTTTCAAAAGGGCAAGTACTACATACAAGATGCATTTTCCTTCTCATACCTTGCTCAAAGTGGCTTGGTAGCGGATTAAGATTTTCCTTACTCTTCAACAAGAACTTGAACATAAAATCTCCAAGTGATGCATCTAAGAAACAATATGTGTTCTATAACTTTTTAGAATGGACAAGTGGTAGATCCAAAATGGAAGAAAGCTTCCATAAGTTGTTAAAAATATTCACTTATTGTGGATCAAGGATGTGACAAGTGGGGAAAAATGTTTGTGGTGGATTTAGAATACACTCACTCTGACAGAATCCATTAAGGTTGCCCAAGTGGTGGACCTTGGATGGATGGACAATTCAAAAACTATGATTGAATCTTTGACTGAGCAAGTATCTACTCTTCCATGATTTCTAGATTGGCCAAGTCGTGAATCTACGATGAGTACTAGTCTTCCACAACTTGTTTTGATTCAATATATAGGATGCATACCAACACTCAAAACTTCATTAGAATGACTTTGATTTTATTTAGGATGCATCCTTCATTGCACAAACTATATATAGTGATAAGATGGTGGATTTAGAATCTAGCATCTAAATGGCCAAGTGGTGGATCTAGGATCTACTCATCCCACAAACATTGTGTAAAATTACAAGTTTTATGATGGCCAAGTGTTGCATGCACCTAACTTTAAGACATGGTTAGAATATCCAAGTGGTGGATCTAGGAGACACCAACAATTGGATCTACAATGCAAGCCTTTGTTATAATGGTCAAGTGGTGGATCTTTGATGTACCTACTTCCCAATTCTTAGTAGATCTAGGATCTACTCATCCCACAAACATTGTGTAAAATTAAAAGTGTTACAAACATTGTACAAAATTAAAAGTGTTATGATGAATGCACCTAACTTTAAGACATGGCTATTGGCCAAGTGGTGGATCTAGGAGACACCAACAATTGGATCCACAATTCAAGCCTTCATTATAATGGCCACGTTGTGGATATTTCATGTATCTAATTCCCAATTCCTAGTCTAAATGGCCAAATGGTGGATCTAGGATCTACTCATCCCACAAACATTGTGTAAAATTACAAGTGTTATGATGGCCAAGTGTTGATTGCACCTAACTTTAAGACATGGTTAGAATGGGCAAGTGGTGGATTTTTGATGCACCTACTTTTCAGTTCTTAATCTAAATGGCCAAGTGGTGAATCTAGGATCTACTCATCCCACAAACATTCTAATAATCACAAGTGTTACTATGGTAAGTGTTGAATGAACCTAGGGTTAAGACATGGTTAGAATGGCCAAGTGGTGGATCTATGAGACATTCAAATCTCATCCAAAATCCAAGCATTTGTTATAATGGCCCAAGGGTGGATGTTTGATGCACCTACTTCCCAATTCTTAGTCTAAATGGCCAAGTGGTGGATCTATGATCTACTTGTCCCACAAACCTCGTGTAAAATTAGAAGTGTTATGATGGCCAAGTGTTGAATGCACATACCCTTAAGACATGGTTAGAATGGTCAAGTGGTGGATCTAGGAGACATCAACAATTGGATCCACATTTTAAGACTTTGTTATAAGGGCCAAGTGGTGGATCTTTGATGCATCTAATTCCCAATTCTAAGTTTAAACGGCCAAGTGGTGGATCTAGGATCTACTCATCCCACAAACATTGTGTACACTTACAAGTGTTATGATGGCCAAGTCTTGCATGCACCTAACTTTACCACATGGTTAGAATGCCCAAGTGGTGGATCTAGGAGACACCAACAATTAAATCTACAATGCAAGCCTTTGTTATAATGGTCAAGTGGTGGATCTTTGATGTACCTACTGTCTTTCTGTTCCTTCTTCTTCCTCTTCCTCTTCTTCTTGTTCATTGGGCGGTGTGTGAACTCTGTCATCACGATGTGAGCTTTCTGAATGCAAAGTAGATTCAGCAGATGGGCTAGATTTCCTTTCACTTGTATCGGGCCCTGGAGATGGCGGCGGTGTTTCCTGATCACGTGAAGTTGGCCTCAGCTGATCTCTCAAAGTTTGGAGATCCTCCTCTTCTAGTAGCAAATCTGGTTCATCCCTAGCATTTCTTTCTTGGATGTATTTCTCGAACCAGTCCAGCTCAAAATCTGGGTTGTTTCTATTCTTCGTTCTCATTGTGAAAGTGCTACTAGAAGGTTTCCAAGTGGCGCCTACATCGCCTCGTAGAGATCTTTCTAGAGCAAACCCTTCTAGCATCCTTTCCATTTTTGCTATCTTCTGCAACCTGGTGTTGTTTTCCATTTTCGCTTTCCGCTTCTTTAGTCGGGCATCTTCCTCTTTAGTTCTTTTTTATTCTTCCATCTTTTCTTGTGTACTTCTTGTCACTCTTTCTAGCTTGCGTCCTCCAATGGTGTTAATAGATGCCGGCACTTTCCTTTGTGATCTGTCTTCGATATTTTCCCTTAATACCAGCCAGTCGTTCTGATGAGGGGCAGGTGGAAACTGGTCTGCCGTGCCTATGGCATGGTATATTACTCTGGATAGGACTTCCCCTCCTGCAATGTAATTGGGTCTGTCCTGCCTTAGCTTTGTCATTTCTTCAAACAGATATGACGCGTGATCTATATAGAGCTCACGGGTCATTCCCGCAGCCCATGTCAGTGTGGTTGAGATGCTCCCGTGCGGTGTAGTGTATCTTGGCGGCCTTTTGCTGTAGCTCAACAAACACTGACTGTAGATCTGTGTTAGTTCTCTTACTTCTGGGTTTGCTATGAGTTCGAAAGAAGGTAGTTTGGACTTTTGCAAGTAAACTGTGAGGGTTTTCCTTCTTTCTCTCATGTTTGATCCTTGATCTGACAATTTCAATGCCTCTTTGATGATCTCCTTGGTGATCTGGATCTCCATCACTTCATTATCCATGCCTGCCACTCTGCAAGTTCCATCTTCTTGGATAGTCTCTATTAGATGCTGTACCCTCTTGAAATCTATCCCTACTGGTGGTAGTGATACGAAGTTCCACAAGCCGACTTTTTTGAGCCATGACCTTTGCGGTGATCTTTTCAAGTAATTCTCTGCCTCCTTGGGAATCATCACTGTATCCACTAAGTTTCTTTTGTCATCCACATATGAACCTTGATATATCTGAAAGGCCGCTGCTTGTTGCACATCTGCAGGTATCCAGGTGGATATTGGCTTTAAGGAATTTGGTAGAAGTGCATAGGGTACTGCACCTTCCGTTGCTAGGTTCTTGCCTTTTCTTTTCTCTGGAGAAGCCTCCATTGATCCTGTCATCACAATTATTAGTTAATGCACAAACATAGTACTACTCTACTAAATTGATTACCACTTAATCATGAATCTAGATGAGCCTTCTTAATCCCAGGATTAGTTAAGATAAAATGTTAGCAGATAGACAAGCTCTTCCATTGTGCGACTTTGGCGGCTTCAAATTGATGTTGTTGGTGAAGGAGAACAAGTCCAAATGCCTTGAAATTTTGTGTGGTGTATGCTTTCATGGCATGTAAGGTCACTCCATAAGCCAAAGCTCAAAATCTGTCCATTTACTACTTTTTCTCAGTCTATCGCGATAGACTGGCATTTTTTGGATCTGGGTCCTTTTTTGCAGTTGTGACTCCACCAATTGGTTTCCCATACCTTGCACATGATCTGACCCCATTTCTACCACAAATGGATGTCAAGTGACCCCTTTTTGGATCAACTCCCAATTTTCCAGATTCCCTTCAAGGAGATGTTGGTCTATCTCCTTCATTTTGTGTTGTTTTGGGCTCAAACTTAGTGGGTGGTCATCTTGCATCATGTTGAAGACAACTGCTAGGTCAAATTTTTGATAAGATGGTCCAGTATCCCTCTGCTTGGTCTATCGCGATAGACTGGGACTTATTGCCAGTTTTTCATTTTTTGGCTTTGTGACCATCTGTCTGCCTTCTCCCAGTTGATGCAAGGTTTCTTGACCCCTCACACGTAAATTTTACCAGTCTGCCCTTTAGATGTCCTGTTCTGACTCTGAGTTGTCTGCCTGTCTTTCTCAGCTTGCCATATGAGTCCATCTTGGCACCAAATTCGGTGTATTGCCTTCATTTGCTTCTCCAAGTCTAGCTTGTAAAAATTTGAAAAGTCCTTCCCCCCAATAATTTTTGTAGCAAGTCTATCGCGATAGACTGAGTTTTTGGCCAAAAAAGATTTTTCTTGCACACTGACTTGATATTGGTGGTTAACATTCCTTGTTAGCATTCCTCATGAAGCCAAAGTCAAAGTTTCCCTTGTCTAAGTGTAAGTTCAAGTCTATCACGATAGATTGGACACTTTGTCATTTTTACCAGTTTTTTTGATGTTAGTTGACATTCATGATTGGTATTATAATAGACCACAACGTGGTCACCTCATCACCCGATGCTAGTTTCAACCTATGTGTCTCTGGGATCTTCTTCACTGGTCCAAGTTTTTGAAAGAGCTCAAAGCTGATGACACTCATTTTTGCTCCAGTGCTTTTATGTAAGGACTACACCATGTATCTTCCAAGTTGTCGATGATGCTATCGTCCTGAGCCCTAAGGTCTGTCATGGTCTTTTCTAATTCGTCGCTTTGTATATCCGCTTCGATTGTTTGGGATGTTGAAAGAGGATATTCATCAGTCATCATTGGGGTGACCATGTTTATTGTCCTGAGAAACTGCTTTCGTTTACCAATCCGTTCCTTTGCTTCTTGTTGTGCCTGGTCTTGAATTATTTGTTGTTCCTGTCTATAGGTTTTTCCATAATGCAGTTGAAACAACATTTCCGATGTTAAAGGTAGATGATATTTTTTTAAACGACACCCACTAATCCAGTTTGGCATTTCTTTTCCATTTAGTGTCGACAGTTTTACTGCTCCGCTGGACGATATTTCTTGGATCAAATAAGGTCCCATGCCCCTTTTCTTTAGCTTTTTGGCATGCTGTTTAAGGGTGTATACTAAGACATAGTCGCCCGTTTTAAAATCCTTGTTCTTGACATGTTTGTCAAAGAACTCTTTCTGTTGTCTTTTTTTTGCATAGATGGCCGCTATAGCATTGAGTCGTAACTCATCTAATTTTTCAAGGTCCTCTAACCGTTCTGAAAGTTCATGCCCCGTCGAGTCCAATTTTTTGGCTACCCTTAGTGTGGGGATCAAAAAGTCAATAGGCAATATTGCATTTAACCCATATACCATATTAAATGGTGCAGCATTGAGTGTTGTTTTATATGCAACTCGATAAGCCCACAATGCCGAATAGAGCATCTGATCCCAATCTGTTCTTGTTTCACTAACCAGTTTCGTAAGAACCGTGCACAATACTTTGTTGGTCGCTTCCGCTTGGCCATTGGTTTGTGGATGATAGGGTGCAGATGTGCGATGAATTACCATAAACTCATTTAAGAGATGTTGAATAACTTCATTTACAAAGTGTGTCCCTCTATCACTCACCAGCTCGATTGGAAGGCCATAACGTGTAAACACATATTCATATAAGAATTGTGCCGTGGTTCTAGCGTCTGCTTTCGTTGTGGCTTTTGCTTCCACCCATTTGGTCATGTAGTCCGTGGCCACTATGATATATTGTGCTTGTGAATGATACGCTGGTGGAGTGATAGGACCAACAAAGTCCAATCCCCATTTAGCGAACGCTCGAGCACTCATCATTGGTCTTAAAGGCATTTCGTCTCTTTTAACTGGTACCTTAGTTGGTTGACATTCATCACACATTTTCACGAATTCTGCTGCACCTTGAATCATGGTCGGCCACCATATACGTGCAACCATAATGATTTTTACGGTTCTCTCTGCTGAAAAATGACCACCTGCTATGCCTGCATGAGCCTGTTCCAATAATGGAAAGTAGTCATTTTCATGAGGGACTAACCTCAGCTGGTCATCAATTCCTCTTTTGTACAATTGGTCATTAATCAGGGTATACCTATTCGCTTCGATTTGTAAAGCCTTTTGTCTGGCTTTAGAACAATCTCCTAGCAGCTCCTTATTAGTCAAATAATCCACAATAGCATGACTCCATGCAAGTGCTATTGTCACTTGGTATAATGTGGCATAATCCACAGTGGTATTGGATGTGCAAAAGTCGCATTTCTTGATGTAATTTGCTACATCGCCTGCCATTCCTGGCCAATACACTCCAAGTCTTCTTAATTGTGCATACATCATTTGATTTCCTCTATGGAATCCCCCTGTTTGTGTCTGGGCCCCCTCTAGATACGCTTCGTACTCCTCTAGGCCTATAGACAATCTTAGAATCCCATTGTTTCCATGATGGTACATTCTTCCCTCAAGCATTGTGTAATTTCGTGCTTGTCTAATGTCTTCCACCGTGTGTTTGTCGTCAAGATTCATTCCATATGTCAGCAACGGAATAATTTGCTCTGACCATTTCGGTATCATCTCTATATTAAACAGGTATGCGTCTGGGAGATCATCATCTACTCCGGTAGCTTTTTCGCCATGTAGTAATCAAGAAAGGTGGTCTGCTCTTTGATGAGTTTTTCCTTTCTTAACTACTACTGTAAAATCAAACTCCAGCAACACAATGAACCATCTTAAAATTCGTCCCGTGTTGCAAGGTTTGTTTACTAAGGACAAGAGTGCCTGATGATCCACAAAGAATGTGAATTTGTTTGCGAGTAAGTAGTGCCGAAATTTCTTTACAGCATATATCATACCCAATCCTTCTCTTTCAGTGGTAGTATAATTCTTCTCTGCACTGTTGAGTTGTCTACTAGCATAACTGATTGGAAAATCCGTCTTTCCCTCATCTGGTTGTGCTAATATACAACCTATTGCAAATGCCGAAGCATCTACATGTACATGGAAGATCTTTGACCAATCTGGTGCTTTTAGAATTGGTGCAGATACCAATGCATCTTTTAATTTCTGGAATGACTCCTCACATTCATTTGTCCAAATGAAGAGCGTGATTAGACTATACAAGGGTTTTGCTATTACAGTGTACATGTAGATAAAACGCCGATAGTATCCACAATGTCCCATAAATGATTGTACCTCTCGTACAGTGTTTGGTCTTGGCAATTCTATGATCACCTTCACCTTGTCTTCATCAGTGGTAATTCCATTAGCCGACACTATGTGGCTTAAGATTTTACCTTGTCGTACCATGAATACGCATTTTTCTGGGTTGAGGCAAATCCTATACGTTCTGCATTTTTCGAATACCTTTTCTCAGATGATCTATATGGTCTTCTCTCAATAGAGAATAGACACACAAGTCGTCCATGTAAATATCCAAGAATTTTCGCAAGTATTCTTTAAAAGCGTGTGTCATTAATCTCTGAACTGTGGCTGGAGCATTGGTCAAGCCAAATGGCATTACCCTAAACGCATATATGCCCCATTCTATTGCAAATGCTGTTTTGTATTGATCTTCTAGTTTGACCCCCAATTGGTTATAACCCGAGAAGTCATCCATAAAGCTATAGGCTTGCTTGCCCGCCACTCGTTCCAGGACGTGTTCAGTGATAGGAAGAGGGTAGTTGTCTCTTATTGTTGCTGCGTTTACCTTCTTGAGATTTACACACACTCGTAATTTCCCGTTTTTCTAAGGTACCACCACTATCGGGGACACCCAGTCAGTGTGTTCTATCTCATAAATAAATTGAGCTTCCATAAGTTTGTCTATCTCCTCTTTTATCCTTTTGGCGAATGTCTCATTATACGTGTATGGACGTTGTTTGCTTGGCTTTGCACCAGACTTCAAAGGGATTGAATGTTCACAAATGTTAGGATCCACCCCCTTCAAATCTTTGTACGACCATGCAAATACATCTCGAAATTCCTTAAGTGTTTTGATCAGTAAGTCCTCTTCTTCTCGACCTAGATCTGTGGCAATGTAAGCAGGTCGAGGATTTTCTCCTGGCTCTGCTAAGTCTATTTTCTTGGCATTCTCTGGCCCATCGTAGGACTCGTTTGATTTAGGCTCCCTCATTGGCTTCTGAACCACCAATCTTCTTTCCTGAATGGTTCACTTACAATAGTGAGGAGGTACATCTATCTTTTTACTCCCATCACTAGCGTTCGTTCCATCACTACTTTCCATTTCAGTTGTCCATACATTTTTTATATTTTGTTTCAAGTCATTGTATCTCGTTTTCCGTTCAATTTTCATCATAATTGGACTACCACAGACATTCAGTTTTTCTGTTGCAACTCTTTTTTTTGGTTTGCTGGTTTTCTTAGGTTTCAACAGTCTGGACTTAAATCCTGAGTCTTCAGCCACCTTAAGAAATCTTCCTGACACCTTATCCTTAGCACAATCAACAGCATGAATGTTCATAAGGAAATGTGTCTTACCCTCAAACTCCGGCATGGGTCTCAACCTGGTTGGTGTACTGATGTGGTGTCGTTTACCCTTGTATCTTTTTTGGCGTCTCTCCCTTTGGTTTGGGAAATTGTAGAAGACGTCATTGTCTTGATCTTGATTTTCGTCTCTCTCTGTATTTTCTGACTTCTCGTCATCTGCGTTATTCCTGTTTTCACTTTGATCAGAAGAATCATAAAATTGTTCTCCTTACTGCTTGATTTCTTTAGTGGGGATGTCCACATAGCCCACTATCTTAATCTCAAGTTTCGTTCTATTTTATGGATCCTCATATTCTCAGTATCTACCTCGTCCTCGTCCTCCTCCACAATTTTGCTCAACATGTAGTATGGTATGATATCGTAGCCATTCTCATCACAAAATTTGGTGGGAGTGACTTCATTGACGCATACATCCAATGTAGCCAAAATTTGAGACCATTCTAGGGGTTCGAGCTTCTCTTCAGGAAAAGGTTCTCGTATATAGGCATCGTCTTCCAAGACCCTCTCTAGTGTCCTTTCATCGTGGTCAAATTCACTACATTGAGATGCCCCACACATCCATATCTCTTTTTTCTTACAAAGCCACGCTGGGACTTCTGATCCACTAATGGTGGCTGCGTCAAATTCTTCCACCTGGGTTCTCGTGACATCATGGTAGCTATGATTTTTCATATTTACGCATGTAGTAGTTTCAGCATGTCTTAGATACAAATAATCATACCCCCAGTCTTGTACCATTTTGAGTTGCCTCATGAACGGCCTACCAAGGATAATTTCATAGTTGTTCTTCTTGCCGAAATCTACTATGGCAAAGGTATGTTCGTACTCTATGCCACAAGAAGATACCACAATTGCCTCAAGCAATCCTATAGGCTTTTCTATGTGCCCATCCGCGAGTTGCAATTTCATTCTAGTTGTTCGTATTGCTGGTTTTCCCCATTTTTCCCATAGCAATTTGGTCGCAATGGCAATGCCAGCTCCACTATCAAGTATTGCCTTAGTGTCTATGCCATTATACTCAACTGGTAGGGTTGTGTTGTCGTCTTCACCCTCACAATACTCTCCTACCTTGCTGAGTGGCACTGATCTAGTGTTGACTTTCTTTGGTTTTGTGTCATTAAGCTCGGTTTCGAAGAACTTAAGAGGCGTCCTTATGCCAAATTTTTCAAGACATTTTCTCACTTCCGTCCACATGCTTGGCCTAATTTTTAACAATTCTGCCAATGTGATTGTAAACTTGACCGGAGTGGTCAACAAGTCTATCAGGATTTTAGTGAACAATTGATTTGAACCGCCTATTCTCTGAGAAGGTACTCTTCGAATTTCTGACCTTGCCTCATAGTCTCCCATATATGATGGCAAAGTTCTGAGAGATTGTGGTCTGCTATCTTCGGATGCAACTGAACCATTATCCCCTTGAAATGATTTAACGTCCAGATCCCATGGAGTCTTATTCAAGTTCAGCTCTGAGAAAGGCGCTGACTCGACTGTTTTTGTCTCATATTTTTCTTGAGCTTTTCGCACCGTTTCCCATAGCTCTTCATGCCAATTTTCTTCCACAATAGGGGAATATGGTGGAAAACCTTTCAGTGATTCATCAGTGCTATTAGGTACGTCTTTTGTATCCTCTACATCCGGCAAGGATTTAATGTTTTCTATCTTGTCAGGTATCCTTTGTTTGGTTTTGTGAGGTGTTTCATTGTTTGGTGGTTTGATTACTCTATCTCCTGCTTCCATAGGTGGAGGCTCCAGTAAAGCTTGTGCAGTTTCAATCAGCTGTTTGCACATCTCTAGTCTCTGTTTTTCTATCTCTCGATATGGATATGTCATCCACCTTTGCTCTAGGGTCTGTCTGTTCTTCAATATTGCTTCATATGCTTGCAAGATTGCATCTAAGGGTTCATTGATCTTATCTACCAATACCGACCCTCCTGAGCTTGCACTCTTTGGTCCTTCCGTTGATTTTAGAGAGTCGGACTCTCTTTGCTGTTTAAGTTGCTCTGGAGCTATCGTCAGCTCAGCTTCTACATCTTTTTATTTTCGCTCACGTCTAGCTTTCATTTTCGCTCTTTGTTCTTTCCAAGGATTATCACGACTGAGGCTAGTCAGTCTTGATTTCTTCTTGATTTTCATCGTTACTCTTGGGCTGATTGTCATTTTTCCTTGCTTGGGCTCTTGTCAAGACCTTAACAGGAATCGGACTTTCGTTTTCTGACCCTCCACTGGACGGTAGCGCTCCTAGCATTTTCAAGATAGTTTTTGCTCCTTTGCTCAGGTTTTTAGGGCAATCAGGGATTAAGTGAGTAATTCCACACTCCGTGCAATATGCGTTGACCCTAATGATTTCGTCATGAGGGCAGTCCCTCAACCAATGGTCTCCTCCACACTTGTAGCATGGTCCTTTAGGCTTTTGAGGTGCTCCTGGAGCTCCTCTTTGTTGGTGTGCAATTCTTTGCCCGCTCATGCCTCCGTTGGCTATGAACAACAGTGTTCTTTCATCCAGGCTATATCGTCCTTCTCCCGCTGCCTGTGTAGCAGTTGGTGGTCCTATATTTCCTATCATGCTCCATGGTTCTGGTGTAGAGGGTTCGTCCGGTGGATAATAGATGGAGTTCGCCGCATATCCATTGGGCTCGTCGTAGTATGCATGCATAGGTACCAAAGCCTTCTCGTCCGACTCAGTTATTGTGGGTGTGTATCTTATGCCGACTTGTCGTAATCCTAGTAGGGGTGGTTGTTGTCCCAACACTGGTTGTGGTCTTTCTACGCCTACAGGTCCTGGTAGGTTGCCTGCTTGATATCTAGGCATCTGTGGAACTTGAGGGGATTTCATCTGAGCTTGCGGAGTATATGGTCTTTCTCTCACATATCCCTTGTTATAATAACATCCTCCATCCCATGGTTTGTCCATTTTTGTTC
The DNA here is from genome assembly GCF_014529385.1 of Adiantum capillus-veneris. Classification (NCBI taxonomy): domain Eukaryota; kingdom Viridiplantae; phylum Streptophyta; class Polypodiopsida; order Polypodiales; family Pteridaceae; genus Adiantum; species Adiantum capillus-veneris. Next base: position 2,637,793 of record NC_140955.1, read on the forward strand.
AATCGCACACCATTTTGGTTGTTTAGCTTGTGGTTTGGAATACAAGTTAATCTTTTTAAGCACTTCCTCTACAAGCTGCTCTTGGCTTACCGCTACTTCCCTCTTCAGTGTTGTCTTCGCAGACTTGCCTCCGCTTTGTTGTGAGGAAGAATCATCGTCAAGATCCTTGTACTCACCCTCTTTGTAGACCGCACAATTGTCCACAAGGTATAGAGCTTCCTTGGTTAAATCATTCATCGTAGTGCTCCTTTTAATAGTAAGTCCTCTTGAAGATCTGCATTCCTTAGTCCTTGGATAAATATAAGCATAAGTCTGGACTGAGTTGGAAGTTCTTCCACGGGACAGAACTTAACATATCTTTTTAATCGGAGGGCGGCCTTTCGCACGAACTCTCCATCTTTCTGTTTGAATTTATGGATTTGTGAGACTGTATTATGAGCTATCCCCCTTTGTGAGAATTCCTCGATAAACTCGTCAAACACTTCCTCCATAGACTCAAAGTCTCTTCGCTCCACCGAGTCAAACCATGTAGCCGCATCATCCTCTAAGGTTAAACCGAATCCTGCAAATTGGGTAGGAAAGTCTAGCACCTCTTCAGATCTAATTACACGCACAAAGGCTGCTACACGATCTCTTGGATCCCTGCTTCCCGTATATTTCTTGTTTACCCATTTTTGCACTTGAGAAGGTCTAATTCTACGATGGTCTCCAAATCTCATATGGGATCTCCCCATCCTAGTCGATATACCTCCTCTGGTCTTCTGTAGTGGCTAGGTTCTTCTCCCAATGGTGATCCTAATCCATAATTCCTAACAGTTCTTGTGAGAGATGGTTCATCTCTCCGAACTCGTTCTCGGGGTGTTCTTCCAAGCTCAGTTGACCCCTGCGTCTTTGGCTTACTCTCTCCTTGATACCGTGCATAGAGTGGTGGTTCTTGTAAATCCCTTTATCCTCGTGTGGTTTGATAACCCTCTCGGCTTCAGTCTTGTTCTAATGTAGCACTCTGTCGAAGCCATGCCTGTAATGGATGACTAGCTGGTTGGTCCTGGTAGTTGGACGTCGGTGGTCGGGTAGAATGTGAGGTAGCGTCATACTCTTCTGAAAAGGGATTAGTCGACTTGCTAGGGGTGTAGGTGGCTCTTGGTACCTTGTCGGGGCCATAGGTTGATGCTCCCGGAACTGTTGCCTTTTCAACCTCTTCTGGGAGAATACGTTTGTATTCTCGCCCGTATCTGTCAACAAAAACAATATCCTTCCCCATAGCAGTTTCATAAGAAAATAAGTAAAGAACCTTGTATTTGCTTAATTCATTTGGGTAGGGTTCCTTGCATCAAAAGTAAGAGAATATCCCCTCGCTTTCATGCTTGTAAATCCCTACATTCTCATTATAGGTTGGGACCCTGGTTGCTTTCTTATCATACATAAAAAGCGCTCCACGTCGATCAATGTTAGGAGGCGGTTCTTGGGTTTCTGAAATCATTTTCCCTTTTTCCACGTTATCTCCATATCTGTTGTAATCCTCAGGGTTACTCACTATCAGATAGTGGTTTCCCTTTTCGTCTCTAAATCTGTCTCCATCATCGTAGACTCGAATTATCTCTAGTCTCTGAGCCGGTCTTTCTTCAATACAAATACACTTGCGTCCTCGATAGTCAGAATAGACTAGGGATCCCCTCGAGTTAGTTCCTTCCAAGAAGATTATAGTGAACTGGGTTTCGTTTAAAGGATGTAGGGAGGTGCTCCCTCCTGGCATTGGTCCTTCACCGATGAAACCTCCTGGCTGTTGACTTCCCATCATGAAGAAGGACGTTTTCGACGAAGTGTCAGTATCACTACCCTCTTCAATGATTGGTGCCAATGGGTCTAGTCTCGTCTGTGTTACACTCTCTTCTGTGGACGTGGTGCTAATTTGACTTTTTACCCTTTTAGCTCCCAACTTAACAAAGGCTCCTGACCTTAAATACATAAGAATGAAAGTTTTGTTGCAAAATTAAAGCTTACCTGGACTCCTTCTTCCTATATAGCTTTGTGATGACCTCCTTCCAGGATCTACACAAGGATGGTTAGTCTGTTCACAAGTGTTTTCCCTGAATTACCAAAAATCTTTCAAGTATATACAGCAACCACTTAGTCAGTCTTCTGGTGGTCCAATTTCAATTATGAAATGATGGCTGGGATCTATATAGAGAGTATGTCCTAGCAGTATAGTCACAAATTGCAAAAAAGTGTCTGATTCACAACTTCCTTAGTCTATCGCGATAGACTGACATTTTGCTCTGGCACAAGTCAATTCAAAATTGTGACTCTACCCTTGATTTCCAGTTACCCTTTAAAGCCTATCCCCCAAGTTTTGTGAAGTTTGGACACTTGGGTTGGGTTTTGGTCCCATTTTAGTATTTCAGTCGGAGCTTGATTCTCTATCTGACCCTCAGCTTGACCTTCAGTAATCTAAATGCCTTGAATTTTGGTGTGTCTGCTATTTAGGCCCTGATAAAGCTCTCCCTAGGGAAAATTTGAAAGAAAAGTTCCCAAGCAGAAAGTTCCTTGGTCTATCGCGATAGACTGGTCACTTTCTCCATTTTCAGCTTTTTTTCAAATTTTTCTCCACAGTTGGTTTAGCCTCCCCTTGTGTAGTGCATTGACCAATTTTGACACTGTTTGGACATTTGGTCAAAGACTTCTTGCCCTTGTCTCTGAATTCAGACTCCAAACACCAGTGTTGAAGTTTTGGGGTCAAAATTGGTGTTCAAATTCACTCAATTTTTGTGATTACCCTTGTATTGATGTGTTAAGCTTGTGGTACAAGGTTTTTTGTTGGTTGCTAGACAAACACCACCTTCACCAGTCTATCACGATAGACCAGGCAGTGAGCAATGGGGACTTAATTTTTTGTCTGTTTTTGCATAGTCTTGTTCCCTGTGTCCATATAAGTCTATCCCCCAAGTTTTGTGAAGTTTGGACTTATTTTGACCTCAAACTCAAGCACTTCACAAATTTCACTTTTCTCTGACAATTCACACTCCATTGCACTTGAAGTGATGCAAATTTGATGACATTGCATCTTAAACTTGTGCACATCAGTCATACCTCATGACACAGTCATCTTACCCTTGGCTAATGGTTATATCTCATCTTGGCCCCTTTAGGTTCACTTAGTGTTTCCTTATGACAATCACCTTTTTTTTTTGTTGGTTTTGGTCGCAGTTTTTATGTTTTCTCGAGTGTTGGATCATAAATTTCAATGTCGGCTCTTTTCACCCCTTTCAAGGGTATATGGGGTGAGTTTTTCTTTCAAGGCAAGAAAACAGCCTTATTGTTTCTTCTTTTCGTTTGTTTTTTGCGGTTTTACAACGTTTTTCTACTCTCTTTCTTCACAAGTATAACAAGCACTAAAAACCAAAAACCATAACTCCACATTATCCTACCTAACTAAATCTAACTAGTCGCAGACCCTCGGCAAGACACAGGCTTCCTGGCTATCCACTAGACCTCAGGATACTCTATCTTGGAACTTGTTCTAAAAGTTTGAGCTCTCTCTAGTCAAAACTAAAGCAAGCTAACCATCACACGAGTGACTTAGATCTCCCTACTTAAGGTCTTGTGTCCCCGGCAACGGCGCCAATGTTTTAGGGCAAAACTACTCCCATGTTCATACTCACGAGCACGACACAGACAACATACTTATCATCCAATGACACGACTAACCCGTAGGTGCACGTAGGCAATCTCGTTAGCTTGTTAGGCTGAGACCAATCTACACATACGCACTTTTATGATGCATCAATCACTAACCCTGATAGATTGCAACCCACTCTATCTCTTAACGCTCACAACACAGTTTACACATCCAATGAACTCAGAATCGCATCAAACTTACTAGGCACCATCCTCTCACTAGGACATATTTACCTATAAGTCTAATCTCACCAGATTAGAACCCTAGCTATCTCGAATACTGTTGCGAGACCAACAGGTCATAATCCAAAAGTGGACGAAACTTAAGTTTATCAGTATCTATGTGTAGCTAATCTCTTTCTCATTGCATGAAGCACTTGATTATTGAAAACAGACACCGTTTGTGCTACTTACAAGCAAAACAAGCTCAAGGAAGAATTGATCGCGATCAACTCGAAACGGCGAATGCGTGGCGTGGGTGCGTAGATCTTGGAGAGACTACCGCGATGGTGTGGTCGCGTTGTGAATCCGGTGAGGGAGAAGTGCGTAGCGAAGAGGATAAGACACACTCACTCACTCTCTCTCTCTCTCAGACTCGTACGACACAGGATTAATTCAAAAAATGTTATTCCAAAATGGTTCAAAGGTGACTTTTATACTTTAGTCACCTTAGCTCAAAAATGTACATGGGGTTCTCTTGCTCATGATTACAAAGTGGGAATAAATCTGAGTCCTGACTAACTGACTAATATTTACATAATCCAAACGAATGGATCAAAATGATAAAACGTCTTTGACATAAAAAATGAAATTTGATATGCTTTACAAAATGGGCTCATTACAACTGTTGGACCAATGGGGCTCCAACAACCACATGGTTAGAATGCCCAAGTGGTGGGTCTAGGAGACATCAACAATTAAATCTACAATGCAAGCCTTTGTTATGATGGTCAAGTGGTGGATCTTTGATGTACCTACTTCCCAATTCTTAATCTAATGACCAACTCGTGGATCTAGGATCTACTCATCCCACAAACATTGTGTAAAATTAAAAGTGTTATGATGGCCATGTACTAAATGCACCTAACTTTAAGACATGGCTAGAATGGCCAAGTGGTGGATCTAGGAAACACCAACAATTGGATTCACAATTCAAGCCTTCGTTATAATGGCGGATCTTTGATGTATCTAATTCCCAATTCTAAGTCTAAACGGCCAAGTGGTGGATCTAGGATCTACTCATCCCACAAACATTGTGTACACTTACAAGTGTTATGATGGCCAAGTGTTGCATGCACCTAAATTTATGACATGGTTAGAATGCCCAAGTGGTGGATCTAGGAGACACCAACAATTAAATCTACAATGTAAGCCTTTGTTATAATGGTCAAGTGGTGGATCTTTGATGTACCTACTTCCCAATTCTTAATCTAATGACCAACTCGTGGATCTAGGATCTACTCATCCCACAAACATTGTGTAAAATTAAAAGTGTTATGATGGCCAAGTAGTAAACACCTAGCTTTAATACATGGCTAGAATGGCCAAGTGGTGGATCTAGGAGACACCAACAATTGGATCCACGATTCAAGACTTTGTTATAATGGCCAAGTGGTGGGATCTTTGATGTATCTAATTTCCAATTCATAGTCTAAATGGCCAAGTGGTGGATCTAAGGTCTACTCATCCCACAAACATTGTGTAAAATTACAAGTATTATGATGGCCAAGTGTTGATTGCACCAACTTTAAGACATGGTTAGAATGGCCAAGTGGTGGATCTTTGATGCATCTACTTTCCAATTCTTAGTCTAAATGGCCAAGTGGTGAATCTAGGATCTACTCATCCCACAAACATTCTTATAATCACAAGTGTATGATGGCCAAGTGTTGAATGCACCTAGCGTTAACACATGGTTAGAATGGCCAAGTGGTTAGAATAGCGTTAACACATGGTTAGAATGGCCAAGTGGTGGATCTAGGAGACATTCACAATTGCATCCAAAATCCAAGCATTTGTCATAATGGCCAAAGGGTGGATCTTTGCTGCACCTACTTCCCAATTCTTAGTCTAAATGGCCAAGTGGTGGATCTAGGATCTACTTATCCCACAAACCTCGTGTAAAATTAGAAGTGTTATGATGGCCAAGTGGTGGATCTAGGATCTACTTATCCCACAAACCGCGTGTAAAATTAGAAGTGTTATGATGGCCAAGTGTTGAATGCACATACCTTAAAGACATGGTTAGAATGGTCAAGTGGTGGATCTAGGAGACACCAACAATTGGATCCACATTTCAAGCCTTTGTTATAATGGATCTTCGATGCATCTAATTCCCAATTCTAAGTCTAAATGGCCAAAAGGGGGATCTAGGATCGACTCATGCCGAAAACATTGTGTAAAATTACAAGTGGTATGATGGCCCAAGTGCTGAATACACCTAGCTTTAAGACATGGCTAGAATGGCGAAGTGGTGGATCTAGGAGCAGGGATTCAATATTTACATGATCACTCAAAAATTTTACACGATCACAAAGCGTTAATCAACGTTAGCAACCATATAAATTGGATTTTTTCTAATTTGGTTTCTTTCCCCTTCATCCAATAGTATAAATGCATGACTTTGTCAACGTTACCAAAAGATTCACCTTACCAATTAGATGTTCACTCTAATGTCATTTTGAGTGATTACGTGAATTTTTAATCCTTGTCTAGGAGACACCAACAATTGGATCCACAATTCAAGCCTTCGTTATAATGACCAAGTGCTGTATCTGTGATATATTTAGTTCCCAATTCTTAGTTTAAATGGCCAAGTGGTGGATCTAGGATCTACACATCCCACAAACATTGTGTAAAATTACAAGTGTTATGATGGCCAAGTGCTGAATGCACCTAACTTCAAGACATGGCTATAATGGCCAAGTGGTGGATCTAGGAGACACCAACAATAGGATCCACAATTCAAGCCTTCTTTATAATGGCCAAGTGGTTGATCTTTCATATATTCAATTCCAAATTCGTAGTCTAAATGACCAAGTGGTGGATCTAGGATCTACTCATTCCATAAACATTGTGTAAAATTACAAGTGTTATGATGGCCAAGTGCTGAATGCACCTAGCTTTCAGACATGGCTAGAATGGCCAAGTGGTGGATCTAGGAGACACCAACAATTGGATCCACAATTTAAGCCTTCGTTATAATGATCAAGTGGTGGATCTTTGATGTCTCTAATTCCCAGTCCTTAGTCTAAATGGCCAAGTGGTGGCACTAACATACTCATGTCAATACTTAGGGAAGTGATTTGGATGGGACACAAATAATATTTGAGGGTGTCATTCCTCAAGAAGTGAACCTAACAAGCAACCACATCAGCTCAACCAATCACCAATTCCCAGATAGAAAAATCTGCTAATGTCCTTTCTCACCACTCTAGGTCATCATGCCATTTGAATGATTGAACGAACTCGGATTGTCACAAAACTTTAACGGAAGGTACATTTGGTATAAGGAGACAAGTCTAAAAAGTCTACTCATCCCACAAACATTGTGTAAAATTACAAGTGTAGTGATGGCCTATTGCTGAATGCACCTAACTTTAAGACATGGCTAGAATGGCCAAGTGTTGGATCTACGAGACACCTACAATTGGATCCACAATTCAAGCCTTTGTTATAATGGCCAAGTAGTGAATCTTTTATGTATCTTCTACCTAATGCTTAATCTAAATGACCAAGTGGTGGATCTAAGATCTACTCATCCCAGAAACATTGTGTATAATTACAAGTGCTATGATGGCCAAGTGCTAAATGCACCGAACTTTAAAACATGGCTAGAATGGCCAAGTGTTGGATCTAGGAGACACCAACAATTGGATCCACAATTCAAGCCTTCGTTATAATGGCCAAGTAGTCGATCTTTGATGTATTTAATTCTCAATTCTTAGTCTAAATAGCCAAGTGGTGGATCTAGGATCTACTCATCCCACAAACATTGTGTAAAATTACAAGTGTTATGATGGCCAAGTGTTGATTGCACCTAACTTTAAGACATGGTTAGAATGGCCAAGTGGTGGATCTTTGATGCAACTACTTACCAATTCTTACTCTAAATGGCCAAGTGGTGGATGTAGGATCTACTCATCCCACAAACATTGTGTAAAATCACAAGTGTTATTATGGCCAAGTGTTGATTTCACCTAACTTTAAGACATGGTTAGAATGGCCAAGTGGTGGATCTTTGATGCACCTACTTCCTAATTTTTAGTCTAAATGGCCAATTGGTGTATCTAGGATCTACTCATCTCACAAACACTATGTAAAATCACAAATGTTATGTTGGCCAATTGATGAATGCACCTAACTTTAAGACATGGTTAGAATGGCTAAGTGGTGGATCTTTGATGCCCCTACTTCCCAATTCTTAGTCTAAATGGCCAAGTGGTGGATCTAAGATCTACTCATCCCACAAACATTGTGTAAAATTACAAGTGTTATGATGGCCAAGTACTGAATGAACCTAACTTTAAGACATTGTTAGAATGGCCAAGTGGTGGATCTAGGAGAAACCAACAATTGGATCAACATTTCAAGCCTTCGCTATAATGTCCAAGTGATGGATCTTTGATGCATCTAATTTCCAATTCTAAGTCTAAATGGTCAAAAGGTGGATCTAGGATCGACTCATGCCAAAAACATTGTGTAAAATCACAAGTGGTATGATGGCCAAGTGCTGAATACACCTAGCTTTAAGACATGGAGCCAACAATTGGATCCACAATTCAAGCCTTCGTTATAATGACCAAGTGGTGTATCTGTGATATATTTAATTCCCAATTCTTAGTCTAAATGGCCAAGTGGTGGGTCTAGGATCTACGCATCCCACAAACATTGTGTAAAATTACAAGTGTTATGATGGCCAAGTGCTGAATGCACCTAACTTTAAGACATGGCTAGAATGGCCAAGTGGTGGATCTTTGATGTACCCAATTCCCAATTCTTAGTGTAAATGACCAAGTGGTGGATCTAGGATCTACTCATTCTATAAACACTGTGTAAAATTACAAGTGTTATGATGGCCAAGTGCTAAATGCACCTAAGTTTAAGGCATGGCTAGAATGGCCAAGTGGTGGATCTAGGAGACATTAACAGTTGAATCCACAATTCAAGACTTTGGCCAAGTGGTGGATCTTTGATGTACCTAATTCCCAATTCCTAGTCTAAATAGCTAAGTGATGGATCTAGAATCTACTCATCCCACAAACATTGTGTAAAATTATTAGTGTTATGATGGCCAAGTGTTGAGTGCACCTAACTTTAAGGCATAGTTATAATGGCCAAGTGGTGGATCTTTGATGCACCTATTTTCCAATTCTTAGTTTGAATGGGCAAGTGATGGATCTAAGATCTACTCATCCCACAAACAATGTGTAAAATCACAAGTGTTATGATGGCCAAGTGTTGATTGCACCTAACTGTAAGACATGGTTAGAATGTCCAAGTGTTGGATCTAAGAAACAATATGTATTCTGTAACTTTTAAGAATGGACAAGTGGTAGATCTAAAATGCAACAACGCAACTCTAAGTTGTTTAAAATATTCACTTATTATGGATCAAGGATGTGATAAGTGGTGAAAAATGTTTTTGGTGGATTTAGAATACACTCATTCTGACAGAGTCCATTAAGGTTGGCCAAGTGGTGGACCTTGGATGGATGGAAAGTTCAACAACTATGATTTAATCTTTGATTGAGCTAGTATCTACTCTTCCATGATTTCTAGATTGGCCAAGTGGTGGATCTAAAATGAGTACTAGTCTTCTACAACTTGTTTTGATTCAATATATAGGATGTACACCACCATTCAAAACTTCATTAGAACAACTTTGATTTTATTTAGGATGTATCCTTCATTACACAGATTGAGAAAAAGTGATGATTATGTGGATGTCAATAATCATGTCAAAATATCTTGTTTGTTAATATGTCATCGTGTAGGAGGCTATTGTGTGATCTTTCATTGTTTTTGGCTGAGATATAGGGATTGAGGGTGGGATAGATAAGGAATAATTCAATTTAGTAGCAAATAATGAGAGCCTTCCACATGTATCCACAAAGGTCTCACTTGAAGAATTGAATCCAATTATTGATACTCAAATGCAGATACCTGAGGCCTCTTTGGTACATCTTTCATTGAAGGAAGCCATGGGTGAAAAATTTCAATCTATAAAAGATGTGCAAGAGAGTGTTGTTGATGCAACTACTTTGATCAAATCCCAAAAAATCCATGTTGACAGTAATATTGGACTTGAATGGTCTACTATTGAAATGAAGTCAACAACCATCATCTACTCATGAATCTATTCAATATGATTCACAAAGGCATATTGTGTTACGGAAAGGGTGCATCCAATTTTTAAAGACCATATTGAAGAGATTCAATGTTGGATTTAATCAACAGCTAGAGAAGCTAGTGTTTAACATATGTTCAGAACACTTCAAAGAATTGCAGAGGAGATATTGCAATTTTTTATAGTTTGGTGTCAAGAATCTTGCTATGTTCCCGAAGGCATGCAATTTTTCAGACCACACAATCCTCAAGTTCCAGCTATGTTTAAGCCATTGGCAAAAATGTCTGCATGCTTTGAATGTGATCCACGTGGAACAATTCTTGTTGATGACTCTCCATACAAATGTTGTTTTTTACCTACAAATAATTGCATATTTCCTTCAAAGTTTGATGAAGAAAATATGGTTGATAATGTTCTCATAGAAGAGTTTCTCCCATACTTGTTGCAACTTGTGAGAGCAAAGACATGCGTGAGTTTATTGACTCTAATTGTTATGTACAAGCCCCAATTTCCAATGAGAATGAATACAAAGGTCTCATGGACTATTGGAAAGATTGAAACTCAAGATGGTCGCAAAAGGAGATAACCACAAATAAGCTACCAATGTTTGAGAAGCTAGGAGACCTTTTTGGGAAGCAGGAGGAGTCAACTAATCCAAGCAAGGAAAAGAAGATTAGAAGGAACAAAATAGTAGAAATAATGGCAAAAGAAAAAACCAATATTGATATGATGAAGGGAGCACAATTAATATCCTTAGCAAGGAAGCTGGGTTGTGCCACACCATCATTAAAGGCTCTAACAACTAAGGCTTTTGTGAAGAAGCTACTAAATGAGCACAATCTTCTCAAACACTAAGGTACTACTCACTAGAGATCATGTTGAATTTTCAATAAATACTTTTGCAAATGATATTTGTATTTTGATTCAAAACACTCACTTCATCATCGTTTCTTGCATATTTCATCCAGGTTATTCTTTGAAGGAGTATTTCATAGGGAATTTGGACCATTTCATTCAAATGAAAGAAGAAACCTTTAAGAACAGCCAGGGGTTACTTTGCAAAATTTTGTGTCTTTGCGATCTAAAAACAATTCACACAAAGGTTATTCTCTATGTTTGAGTTTTTCTTGATATTGAACCATTGGTTTTTAAACCAATTGTCACCTAATTGTACTTCACCATTGGTTTTTATACCAATTGTATCGATTGACTTGGAGAGCTTTAAAGTTTACTTATATATTGACAAATTGCCCTACTTTTATAATCACATGGTTTTTTAGTATTGTGATACGAATTTAAGATTCTTTTGGATGTCTATAGTGATCAAATGTTGAATGCTAAAACCATCAATGTTATTTTAAGGTTTAAAAATGAAGAGCAGCTAAATGTTCTGTATTTCTTTTCACTGCCAAAAGGAAGAAATATGTTGTTTTTAGATTGAGATAACTCATTTGAAAGAGAAAATTATTCTATTCAACCTTTTATGGGGCCTCATCGAAGCCATCAACCACCCCCTACTTAGTTACTACTTACCTTGAAGCAACAACCAAGGGTTCTTATCTAAAATAAAGAGGGTTTACTACTTCATTCAATTGAACTGCGACATGGTAATATTGTTCCATAATGGTCTGAGCACATGCAAATTGTGCTTGACAAAGATGACTTTTATCATGTGGTGCGCCATTGTGCTGAAGCTTTCTTGGACTTTTGTTTTGATGATATTTAAACTTGGATATGGAGTTGCTATAACCTAACCAAAGCTCAACATATACTTGAGATGTGCTTTCCTAGGCATTGTTCAAATTTCAGGATGTTTATGAGCAATAAGCATTGTCAAAATCCAAATATCATGATTGGATATAAAGGAGTTTATCATAAGAATTTGACTTTGGTTTGGGAGATGTTTGAGGATCTACATGCTAGCAACACATTAATTTTTGATGATACTCCATATAGAGTGATGTGGAATATGCCAGGAACTATCTCATATTTCCAAAATTTTGGAGACAAACACTTGAACAACTTCAATGCTTCTTAGAAGGCACAATAGCTCCATGGTTAGCTGGATGGTTGTGCGCAAGTAATAAGAGGAATTATACTTCCAATACAATTGTGAACAAGGTAGAGGATCCTGAGACAACTTATGTCATGAATGTCTACTTGTCAAGAAGACAATGTTGAGAGTCACATGTTGTAACATTTAATGGCCTAATAACTTGTGTGTAGCGGAAATGAGCATGAACATAGTGGGCATTCCATTAGAATAGATTCCTAATGAGAATTACAAGAGTGCTTAGGTGGAGAGAGCAACAAAAAGCATAACACCTAGTTAGATAGCATCGATAATACTTTCAAAAGAGAGAGAAATTAAGCTAATGACAACAGTTGAGGACCGGATTTGCATGGAGCCGGTCCCCCCTCCAAAAGGCTTTGTATTATGGTTTCTCCCATCAAGAGAGACATTGTACAATACAATTCTTTGTGTTCCTTCAAGACTAGCTAGTGCAATGAAGATGAAAGATTCATGCACTAAGCAAAACACTTAGCAAAAACAACTTGAATTATCCCCGTTCTCAGACCCAAGACCTCACACACCTTCGAAGATGGTGAGAGCTAGCAGGGTATGAGAGTAGATTGAGAGGAAGAAGGAGTATCTTACGAGAAAGATGTACATCTCCTCACATAATCACTCATATTAGCATAGCTTAGCTTAGTAATTAGCTTGGTAGAGGAGATGAGCATGCATTGAAGCTTGGATCTTGGTTGGATTTGCATCCACATGCCAAGAGTGTGTTGATGTAGGCTTCTATCTCACAAGCTTGGAGTAGGTGATGAGCTCTCCATTAAAGCTTGGGAAGAGATAGTCTTCTCTTTCTTCACACATGAGATTGTGTGAGTGTGTGTGTGATAATGCCTTGCAAAAATCAGCCCCCTCTCTCTCTCTCTCTCTCTTGGGTGAGCCCTCTTGCTATTTGCTCTTGATGAGCCCTCATTGGCTCTCCCCAAGTCAAGCCAATGACTATTAAGCAGCATAAGTGATAGCCTTCTGACATGTGTCCCCCTTTCCCCTTTTGTGAGAGCTTTAGTTTAATTAAATAATTAAACTAAACTCTCATTGGACCCCTTTGCCTCATGGCCAATAGGAATCAGGCAAGCCATTGGGCTCCTGAATGCTCATTGGACCCCTTGTGAGACTTCCCAATAGTCTTCTAGGAGACTTAATTCTCATTGGTTTCTTTTATTAAATGTTTTTAAATTAATTAAACTAGAGTTACTCTAGCTTATTTCTCATTGGTCCACTTCAAGGGTCATCCAATAGAAACTAGACACACCTTGTGGGCATCTGGCCTAGGGAGCTGACATGTGTCCCTCATTCCCTTTGTGTAAAGGGAGCCTGTGTGTGTGTGTGTGTGTGTGTGTGTGTGGATTTCTCTCTCTCATCCCCTAGAAGAAGGGCTCGCCCCCTCCCATGTAGGAATATGTGTTGACTTAGCACACAAAGCATCCAATTCTCCCTAAGCTTTAACCCTTTGGACACAACCTTTGAATTTTGGAACCTTAGCATTTTGGAAGTCTTAATGGGCTGAACCTTAGGGTCTTTTTAGCCCATTGTTGCACATGGATCTTTTGCAGATGGTCCCCCCCTTTGGATCCCTATTTTCCCTCCTTTGGATCCCTACTATGGCCGGTCTGCTAGCTTAACCAATATTCTAGCCTTTTCTCCCCTGGCACTTCCCCACATTAAATGATCAGTTTAATATGAGAAAATCATTTAGGAGAATTAGATATTAATTATTATGACATTACCTCTCTCTTGAAATCAAGTCGTCCTCGACTATGGTGTAGAGAAGATAAAGCATATTCATGAGTCCTTTTCTTAGCGGGTAGAGGATCCCTATGTTGCCCTACGACATCATTCCACAATGGATGACTAGTCCATTTGGCGCTTGAGAGCCTTAGGCTTCCACAAGCATGTCTGCACATTAGTCCCATCAGTCTTCCATAATAGAGTGACAAGCTCTACTTGGTGTTTGGGAGACGTCGTCTCCACAAACTTGATCTAAGCATGCATACTACTTCATTTTTGTGCACAATAAAGAAAAAGAAAGTCTTATAAGACAAAAACTTTGTTCATTTTTAACATTTTGTACATTTGCTTACTCATTGGAAAGCATTGTAAGCATTGACAAGGTTTAGGTTATCCTTTAATTGTATGCCTTGCATCCATCTAGCATCTTCAAAAGGATAATTCTTAAACTTAATAAGATATCGTCGGATAGTCTTCAGCCTCTTAGCACCTTGTCTTCATGTCGGAGAATGGACTCGGGCTGCAACACCTCCTCTTGGTCCTCGATCTCCGACGGGTCTTCAATAGTTGGTTCTTGAGGTGGCTCTCCTTTGTAAGGCTTTAATAGGCTCACATGGAAAGCATTGTGTATGAGCCAATGATTGGGAAACTTGAGTTGATAGGCCATCTCATTGATTGGCCTAAGAATCTGAAAGGGACCATAGTACCTTTTTGCTAGTTTAGCATAGTACTTTTGGTGGCCCGTAGGATTCTTGCCCGTCGTGTGCCTTAATCGAGCCTTGGGAAACTTTAACAAGACCCAATCGTTTTCTTTAAAGGCTTGGGCTCTTCTGTGCTTGTCAGCAACAGCCTTTTGCCTTTGCTGTGAGATAGAGATAGCATCCTTAATCTTTTGGAAAGATTCTTGTAGGTCTCGGCTATACTCATCTGCAGCGAAGATCTTCCCATGTACCTTAAGTAGCAAGGGACTTTTTGATCTTCCCTCAATTACCTCGAAAGGTGCTTTTCCCATGGAAGTATGTACAGTGTTATTGTAAGCATACTCCACTAAGGGTAAGTACTTCTCCCATTGGGATCTTTGATGTTCTTCCGTTACATAGGCTTTTAGTAGATTGAGAATGGTTAGGTTAGCTATTTCACTTTGGCCATCCGTTTGTGGATGATAGGCCGAAGAGAAGTTTAGCCTTGTCCCTAAATTCTCAAAGAGACCCTTCCAGAAATTACTGGTCATTCTAGGATCTCTATCCGACACTATGGACATTGGTAAGCCATGGTACTTGAAAATTTGTGAAATGAAGAGGGTTGCCATTTGATGGGCTTTGATAGTCTTTTTGACAGGTATAAAATGAGCTTGTTTACTGAACCTGTCTACTATCGTCCATATTCCCGTATTCCCATGGATAGACTTAGGCAATCCAAAGATAAAATCCATGGATATGCTCTCCCATGGTGAATTAGGGATTGGCAAGGGTTGAAGAAATCCAAGTTGCTTCCCTCTATCAAATTTTGTCTTTTGGCATACCACACATTTAGAAACATACTCTTGTATGCTCACTTTCATGGTAGGCCAATATATGTTTCAATTCCCTTTAAGGTAGACTGAATCCCTCTATGCCCCGCATAAGGTGGAGCATGAGATTCATACATTACTTTCTCACGTGAGTTAGTAACGCATAGTCTATTGCCATAGAGAAGATAACCATCTTGTAAGGTAAATGGTTCTTCTTTCTTCCCTAATGCAAGGTCTAAAATCACATCTCTAAAATCGGGATCAATAGCGTACTCATCTATCATTGAAGATAGATCATTGTGAGTTGCTATGGAAACCTCATTCACTCTTGGCCGTCTTGAGAGTGCATCAGCTACTTGATTATGCTTTCCAGCAATGTGAGCAATATGAAAATGAAATTGCGTAAGGAAATCTGTCCACCTCATTTGTTTGTCGGAGAGATTGGTCTGCGTCATGAAGTACTTAAGACTTTGGTGATCCGTTCGCAGAATGAAAGGAGTCCCCAATAAATAGTGCTTCCATGAGTCTAAGGCATGTAGAACTGCAAGGAGTTCCTTTTCATATATGCCTATAGCTTGCTCAACAGGGTCGAGCCTTCGACTCTCATAGCCTATGGCATGCCCTTCTTGGAGTAAAACAGCTCCAAGGCAATCACCACAAGCATCACATTGGACCTCAAATGGTTTTGAGAGATCCGGTAGTGTAAGCACAGGTTGAGAGATAAGCTTTTCTTTAAGCTTTTCGAAAGCATTGTTCTCCTTAGTAGACCATGTATACCTAATGCTTTTCTTTGTTAGGTCATGTAATGGTCCCGCAATTTGTGAGAACTTTTCTATGAAGCGTCTCTAGTATGCACACATACCTATAAAGATTCTTAGTTCATGAAGATTCCTTGGTTTAGGCCATCCTTTTATTACCTCTAACTTAGATGGATCCATTTGGATGCCATCTTGAGAGATAATATGACCTAAATACTGAATCTCTTGCAAGAAAAATTCACTTTTCTTTCGATTAACATAAAGTTTATTCTCTCTTAAAACTTGAAATACTACCTGGAGGTGTTGCTTGTGTTCCTCCAATGAATTAGAGTAGATGATAATATCATCAAAGAACACTCTAGTGAGGGTTCGATGAGGCCTAAATAGCTTCTCCATCAAGCGGTTGAATGTGGCTGGTGCATTGGTCAAGCCAAAAGGCATGACAATGTATTCGTAAAGACCAAATGTGGTGCGAAATGCAGTCTTTACAATGTCTTGATCAACTATCCTTATTTCATGATAGCCACTTTTTAGGTCAATCCTACTGAAGTAGGTCGATCCTTGTAGCTTATCAAATAGGTCTTCTACCTGTGGAACAGGAAACCTATTCTTGATAGTGATCCTATTTAGTGCTCTATAGTCGACACACATATGATATGTGCCGTCTTTCTTTTGCACTAATAGCACAGGTGAGCAAAATGGAGATGAGCTTGGCCTAACCATACCCTTCTCAACTAACTCATGCACTTGCCGCATAATCTCCTCTTGTTGAGCTTGAGAAACTCTATAAGGAGGTTTGTTAGGCGGTGAACTTCTTGGAAGAAGTTCGATTGCATGGTCATCATTACCTCGTTTAGGAGGTAGCTCACAAGGGATGTCGTCAATAAAAACATCTTGAAACCCCTTGAGAAAATTGGATAACTCTAATTCCTTTTGGTTGCTTTTATTTTCTTTTGCTAAAGCATTAGGTTCATTTTGAGAGTCTTCAACAAAAATCATGTACACGGAAATAGAGCTCTTTATTAACTTGTTGAAAGCTGGTGTATGTACAATGGGGATAGTGTTACCCATTTCCTTAGCATCTATATACATGTCTTTTTCCCTAAACTTAAAGGAGATTATCCTTTCAGGAAATTTAACATCGGCAACCAGGCGGTCAAACCATGGTGCCCCTAGGATTACATCCTCATTCTTGAGAGGAGAGATAAAGAAGTCCTCTTTGTCCACATAGCCTTGGATATGAAGCCTCAATTTCCCAATTAAGGGAGTGACTGAAGCTTCTTGCCCCTTGAAGGCACTGTCTGCGGGTAGGACATCTCCCATCTCGTAGGATTGTATGCCTAGCTTGGTGGCTAACTCCATAGATATAAAATTGTGAGTAGAACCACTGTCAAAGAGAATAAAAGCATCATGTTCTCTTACCTTTCCCCAAGCATGGCATAGAGGAGATCCTTTGTGGTGAGTTTGGTGAGTCTCCTCCTCTTGGATTTCAACCAAGGAAGCTCTAGGAGGATCTTGGCGGTTGTTCTTTTGGGGACAAGCGCGGTACGCATGCCCTTGTTCGCCGCACTTGAAACACTGGTTATCCTTACGATAACGCTCAAGCTCTTCAGGAGAGATTTTATTCTTACCTTTGTAAACTCCCTTCTCTTTAGCTTTGTTGGAGTTGACCTTAGGAGACTTTTGGACATTGTCCTTCCCCTTAGGCTCATTGGAACCCTTGTTTTCCGGGGGCTTATTATTTCTTTTAGCCCCCGTTTGGAAATTGATTCAAGAGGCCACCATAGTATGGTGTATTACCTCCGATATGGTACGTGGCCTTTGGGAGTTGACATACTCCGCCATTTCTTCGGTTAAGCCCACACAAAATTGTTGCTTTTGCTCTCCAAAATCCAACTTTTTGAAGATAGTGGCTTTGAGTTGTAGGTCCCAAAACTTGTCTACATATTTGTGGATGGATTCATTGGGGGAGAGCTTTAAGCTTCGCCATTCGGTGAGTACTTTGTCTTTTGCATCGGTGGCCAAAAACTGCTTCATAATGGAAGCTCTTAAAGCTTTCCATGTTCGTGGAGCTTCACCGTTGGCTCGTAGGCTAGACCACCATTGTCTGGTAGACTTTTGAAAGTGCATAGCTACATGGCGTAGCTTAGAGGACTCCGTGAAGCCCTCATCTCCAAACGCCGCATCGAATTGCTAGATAAAGGCCAAGACTTTGTGCGTAGCACCAAAGATTCCATCATAAGTAAGGAAAGAGATGCTCCAAACGCCGCATCGAATTGCTGGATAAAGGCCAAGACTTTGTCCGTAGCACCAAAGATGCCATCATAAGTAAGGAAAGAGATGCTCTTACCTCCCTCTTTGAATTTCTTCAGCTTGGACGACCTCTTCCATGCGGCATAGGATTTCCTATGGCCTCTTCTTTTTGATGGTTCAAAGGTTGCACCATGCATCATATTCTGATTGCATGGCAGCCATCCAATTTTCTAAATTTTGTGCTTCATCAAAAGTCAAAGGCTCCTCAACATCATGTAGGCTAGACACAGCCAAAGAATAACAATCTGATGCATAAGATGCATGGCGAGAGCCTGAACGAGTATGACTAGACAAAGGTGCATCCAATTTACTGTCACGCAAAGTGTGCACCAGCCATTTTGGCATACCTCTAGCCTGCTCATTTTCAGCCCTTTCCTCATCAAGTACATCATGTACATCTACATCAGTAATAGGCTGATCTAGAACATTTTCAGAAACCCCCATAGGCTGTACATTTGCCTCATTGGAACTTACATTCGTATTTCCACCTCTGAAAAGAGGCAACAAGGTGTCATAAATGTCCTGTGAGCTTACATTACTGTCTCTAGTACATGACAACAAGGGCTGAACAGAATCTTCCACAAACACTACATCCCGAGAAACCAGAATACGTTTTGTTTGCGAATGATACAACCTGTAACCTTTTCTTTCAGCACTATAACCAACAAAAATACATTTGACAACCTTATCATCCAATTTTTTGCGCTGCACTTGTGGCACCAAAGCATATGCCAAACAGCCAAAAAGACGCATGTGCTCAATAGAAGGTTTTCTATCATGCCATGCTTCATATGGAGTAATAGACTGCAAAGCTTTCGTAGGACACCTCTTAAGTACATAAGTGGCACACATAATGGCCTCAAGCCAAAAAGAATGCGGCAAAGCTTGACTTTTGACCATACATCGTGCCATTTCCATAAGTGACCTGTTTTTTCCTCTCAGCAACACCATTTTGCTGAGGTGTATAAGGCATTGTACATTGGTGTTTTATCCCATGACTAGCCAGAAATGCATTGAATTCATGAGACATATACTCCCCCCTCGATCGGAACGGAGGGTGCCCATAGTACATTTTGAGACATTTTCAGCCATAGCCAGAAATTGTTTGAAGCACATAAAAACTTCGGACTTCGCTTTAAGCGGAAATACCCATGTATGCTTGGAGTAATCATCAATGAAAGTCACAAAATAAAGGTAATTGCCCAAGAATGGAGTTTGCATGGGCCCACAAACATCACTATGTACAAGCTGCAACCTGCATGTGGCCCGAACTAAACCATCCTTTGGAAATTTAGAACGCTGCATCTTACCCAAAATACAGCCTTCACAAACATTTTTGATAGGTGCTTCAAGAGGCGGCAAAGAAGCAACCATATCAGATTTCTGCAAATGCAGCAAACTAGCAAAATTCAGATGACCAAAACGTGCATGCCAAAGTTTTGCATCTGAAATAGCCCTTGAATTTGCAACAGCATTTGCAAAATTTTATCCACACTTGTCATACAAAGTGAGCTTATACAGCCCACGGCACAAAAGGCCAGATGCAACAATTTCATCACCAAAACTGAGATCATGAACTGTACATCTGTCATCCACAAATTTGACTACAAGTCCAAGTCTAGCAAGTGCAGATACAGACAATAGATTCTTCTTGATCCCAGGTACATAAAGTGCATCGACAAGTGTAAAGGAACTGCCATTAGCAGCAGTGAGCACAATATTTCCAACTCCCTGAACTGTATAAGAGGCATTGATGGCACAAGTGACTGAATTCCCATGAGGGACAGACTCGAGAGAGGTAAACAATTCACGATGTGAGGTAATGTGCTTTGTAGCACCACTGTCGAAATACCACACATGTGAATCTGCAGCAACTGACAAGCATGCATCATGGACAGCAGGATTGTAAGTGCACTCTGCGCTAAACGCCCATTCTGCATCAACATCAGCAACACAGTCTCCTTTCACAGAAGACTCAACAACGGTTGCATTTGTAGTGGACCCAGCATTTGCAGTGGAACCACCCTCTTTCTTCTTAGCCTCTTTGGCCTTCAACTTAGGACACGACTTGATCAAGTGATCATTGGATTTACAATAATGGCAACGCATCTTCTTTTTGCCCTTATCACCAGAATTTCCAGACAAAGTGCTGCCAGCAGAAACATTAGGAACATAATTTTTGCCACTCGCAGCAGAACCATAAGAAGTGGCTGCATTATTGTTACCACCCTTTCTTTGAGAAACAATAAAAGCCTGTTCAAGTGCACGCTGCCTAGTCCTGTTTTTTCTGGAAAGTGACTCTTGCAACAGCAATGTCCATAATGCATCAAACTTGACAACTTCAAGATTTCCTTGGGTCATAAGTCTCCAAGTACTAGCAAAAGTCTGGTAGGAATCTGGTAAGGCATCAAGAATAGTCTGCACAAGGGAACTATCTGAAATGACTTCACCTGCAGAAATAAGTTGATCATTGATATCCTTGACACTAGCAAGGAAAGTGTCCATATCATCTTCCTCATGCATAACCTTCGACTCCAACTCTTTACGCAGCAAAGCAATTTTAGCCTCATTGCGGCTTGCATAAAGACCTGCTAGAATATCCCAAGCCTGTTTTGCAGATTTTGCTGAACGGATGTGAGGAACAATGGTGCGCTTCATAGACAACGCAATCAATGCATGAGCCTGCGCATCCTTAACATCCCAACGAGCTTGTTCTACCATAGGCAAAACAACTCTAACAGCTGCAATCCTTGTAGCAAGACCTGCAACATCCTCAACATCGCCTACATCCTCAGAACCAGGACGTACATCAATGCCTTGCACAATGTTCCAGACACCCTTTGACACAAGAACATGTTGCATCATATAAGCCCACATAGGGTAGTTGTCCCCATCCAACCTGTCCTCAGCAGCAAACATCTTGAACACATCTGTGTTGTTGTTGTTAGCCATGGTAAATGCTGCACCTGATGTGAAAACTGTCCGAAAATAGGAGAAATAGAGGCACCTGTTATGCAGAAAACGGCACTGATAGAAATTCTGCACAAAATGACGAAATAGCCTGTGTAGTACTGCCTGTAGTGGAAACGGAGGCCGAATTGAGCCCAAATCAAAATTCTGAGCAAACCAAACCGACCTGTGAACGCTCACCAAAGTTCACTGAAATCGGAGAAAGTGAGCAAGCGTGTGCTGGAGCAGCTGGCGACTAAGCTCGAGAGGACGTGACCTGCTCTGATACCAATTGTTGGAATTAGGGTTGCAGAGAAACACACATAGCTTGGAGAAGACGAAGGAAGCTCAATGCACACAATAGAGAGTGTATTACTTGGTGTGCAATAGAAAGATAGATAGCCCTAGAGTGATGGGCGTATATACGATGCACGGAGGAAAAAACCTCCTAAAGAGGGAAAAAATGCCCCGACGGTCCTAGTGTGTTCACACACATCACTACCACATGTATATGGTAACAATAGCATTGACACAAGTAGCATGAAATTGATTGAATAGTTTAGAATGGCCAAGTGGTGGATTCAAAAACCCCTTTGTTATAAAATGTATAAAATTAGGATAACTTAACATAAGTGTAGCTGAATGCCTAAATTTCCTATCCTCATGAACATGTTCAAAAGAATACATCTATGTGCATAAAGTGGCGTATCACATGGTATTCTAGAATGTAATATATGTGATCTTGACACTTCTTTATGTAGCTCAAGAAATATCTAAAAAGGCAAATTGAAAGCGATATCTTAAATAAAATTCTTTTTTTTTGTTTGTTAACACTAGGTTGGTAACCTAACAGGACATAAAAGTGTCCTTTCAGGGTTTTGAAAAAAACCTCCAAAACCATAGTAGATCCACTCATTTTGTAAAATCCTTTCATGAGGATATAGTTCAAGGCCTACTACACATGGAAAAAAATAAGAAACTTGTAAAATTTCTCATCTTTTGGTCACACCAAGCCTCCAAAATTGATGGACCAATACATTTTCATCAAAACAGTCATTTCTTACGTTTTGTTGCATAAAAATAAGATTAGGGATTTTTGTAGGACTTGAGATAAATTCCCTAGTTAACTTCAATGGGTTGGTGATCAGAACATATGATTGCTTCTCACTCACTATTTTTTGTTTTACCAAAAGAAATAGGTACAAAAAAGTTGGATTTTTACCATTCTGCAAACCTATCATCAAAGTTTCTATAGCCACACTCAATACAAATAATATATGCATGTTTCCTTAGTTCCCTATTGTCCTTTAGGTTCATAAGGAGCCATGGAGCATGTCAAAATAATAATACATCTCTTACCAAGGGGAATCTTGGAGACAAAGATGAAGTGCTAAATACAGCAAACATGAAAAAACTGGGTTCAACATTATGAGTTGTAGAATCCCATAGAAACTATTCAATATCTAGCAAAATTTGATCCTTATGAGTAGATATGGTTACTATCTACAAAATTCATGTAGTTGTCACAAGAAACTAACAATATTGAAAAAGCTATACTTGATATACTAGAATGTTTTGTTTTCTTCTATAATTGAAAAAATCAACCATCGTTGTTTACTATGCAAAATAGGGTATTAGGTGCCCCAAAACTCAAGGAATATTATCTTTATGTTACAATATGAGACATAGAAAATCAAAAATGCATTTGGATATCATGAAAGCCACCTAAAAAATCATAGAAGAGCTAAAATTGACTAAAAAACAGGATTTGACATTTTTTGTAATTTGGTCATAACTTACAACTTTAACATTTATTTATCCCTAGAAGCATTAGGACATGTTGAGGACTACTAAAGATAGTTCTCTAGCATTATAGACCTAACAAAAATGAATTCTAGAGTGGTTTAGTTGCAAAAAGTTGAAAAAAAGCCAAAAACAAGACCCGTTTTTTCACACAGTTTAGGTTGTGAAATGTTGTGCAAGGACAAGGTTAATGATGAAATTGATATTCCAAAAAAATGTCTAGTTTTTTTCAGCTCATGAGACAACTTTCTAGATAGATAGCACCTGAAAATCCATTTTGAAACTCTTGACATAATTCAAGGAAAATGGTCACTTAACAGGACATAAAAGTGTCCCAGGACATAAAAGTGTCCCATTACCAACCTAGTGTTAATGGTCAAATTGGCTATACTCATAAAAATTTAAAGTGATCATTAGTCTTGGGAATGGGGTTTTTGTAGAAACCTTATTTATTTCAATAGAGAGCAACTTAGAAATATATCTAGGTACTCATTTTAACATACCACTTTGAGTGTAGCTTGGACAAAAATTTGACCTCGTATTCCTCCATAGGTTAAGGGAACCTAGCTTGGACAAGTGGTGGGATTTATATTCTTCCAAGGGAGCCTAGCTTAGATAAGTGCACCATGAAACCAACACTCTTATGATGCAGCCAATCATATGATACATGTTTTATGTATGCTTCATGCCTCAAATGAAGAAATCCTAGATTAGTAGTGGAGTTTGCTTGGATGAGTTTGAATTTCATAGAGAGGTAGGTTGTTTTCCTCAATTTGGGTACTAGTTTGGACAAGTGGTGGACCTTGAATAAGTTTAGGTACTCATCTTGAACTTAGCTTGGATAAATGGTGGGCCTTGAAACTTTACCTTTAAATAAATCATAGGTAGGACAATAGGTAGATCTTAATGGTTCAATTGACTAAAACCATGAAATTTCATGTCCGATTTTGTTTTCAATGTGTAATCTACGTGCATAAATTGGAATGAGACCTTAAGAAAATTGATGCCTTTGACAAAGATCTCATTACTTTATACATGATATGTTGAAAATTGTCCAACCTAGGAATTGGGATTTTCCCACTTTACCTAATATATTCTTAGCTCTCTTCACGATATGGGTGGTCCCTATCGTGTTGTGATGCAACATCCAAATGTTGCACAACAACACAATAGGGAGACGCATCCACGATTGGGTGGTCCCTATCGCGTTGTGATGCGACATCCAAATGTTGTGACACAACACGAGAGAGGTGCATTAACGATATGGGTGGTCCCTATCGCATTGAGGAACAACATCCAAATATTATGCCACAACGCGATAGGGAGTATTTCCACAATATGGGCGGTTCCTATTGCATTGTTTTGTGACATCCAAATGTTTTGCCATAATGCGATAGGAAGGAATCTTGACAACATGGCTGGTCCCTATCATGTTGTGATGTGACACTCTTTATCGCATTGTTGCACACCATCAAGAGTGTTGTGCCACAACGGGATAAGGAGTTCTGGCTGCGGTATACTCTCCCTTCTCGCGTTGTGCCGCTACATTTTTCCTTGTCACAACACAATGCGAGGAGGGGTTCTGGTTGATCAAGGCCCATCCCATATCGCATTGAGTCGTGAAAACCATATAGTCGACATGCAGTATGCCACGTGTTCTCCATGTGGTGATGCACCCTTCCCAATGAAGATGAGCAACTCAATCAAGTGTGGCAGTCACCACATGCATATCCCACGTTTAATAATAATGATGATATCCTTGGTGCTTATATACTATTTCTATTTTTGTATACCCCACTACTGTTTGACCTCTGTCCTCACCTCTTAAGAGTCACCTTTTGCGACCTAACCTTCTCATTGCTCAATCTTCTTCTTTTTCTTCTACAAAACACTTTCTAGGGAAAACACTTGTTTCCATGGCTCGCATGAAGCAGACAACAAGGAGGGTTTACCCACAAGACAACCAATCTTCATCCTCAAGAGTTGCAGGCAAAACCCTGCCTAATATTCGGGCAGAACCAAAGCGTTCTGCTTGAGCTGCATAACCTCCAGAGGCATATCTCTCTGTTTATTCCTAAGTTACCCTTCCAAAGAGTAGTTTTCCAGATTTGTGAGAGCGCAAATTTGGATTATAGGTGGGCCTCAAGTGTGATGGATTGCCTCCACGAGGCAGCCGAGGACTTTCTGAATGAGCTGTTACAAGACAGCTACGTCCTCACAGCTCATGCTCACAGAGTGACAATGATGCCTTGGAATATCAATTCTCTTAGGTTGTTACACTTCAAGTACGACAAGACACTTGCACCAGTCCATCTATCTGATAAGACAATGAACAACATTTTGACAATTCCTCCAATCACCAAAGTGAAGGTTTACAATGTGAGCACCACACAACACACATATGTCACACGTTTGAATGTGGAGCGGACCCAAGAGCTACTTGTGGAAGAGCATTCAACCGAGTCAAATGAACGGGGGATGTTAGCAGCAATTGACCAAGGTAACACTGAGACCCTAGGTTTTCTTGGGCCAACTTTCAACATAGCACTTTTGGTATGGGGCCAAAATTTGTATTTTCGTTTCGGCCCATACAAGATAATTGTTTTTCAAAATAGTGAGATGGAGCTTACGGACCAGATTATAAATTTTGATCTCTGGTATGTTATATTATTTTTGCAAAGATATTTATTTGATTTTGGCTTATCAAAGATCCTCATCAATTAATTTTCTCAATTTGTAGCATGCTGGTTTCCAACATTTCATGGACTCAACAATCCGAGGTAGCCATTTTGGATTCACAACTGTCAGTCGTGCTTACCTCTCAAAGACGACATGGCAAAACAAAAGTTTTACTTTAGCTTACAACAAAAATTAAGTGTTTTTTATCTCATTATTCTTAAATATTTTGTATACTATGAATAGCAAACTAATTCCTTGTTTTGGGCAATCAGTTCACATTGGAGCTTTTTTGGACTAAACATTGAGCGCAAGTGTTGCTACCTTGCATTTTATACGCATGGTTTTCATGGGAATCTTCGAAGGTACGTAGTTACTTGTTTCTTGATTCTATGATTTTGATGCAACGTGTGGTCACCATATGCTATGTCTTGCAAGTCTATTTAGAAACTTGTCGCTGCATGGGAAGCATTGACCCAAGACACTGTTTGGGAAGATATGCTAATTTTGAGTTGCAAGGTCCCAAAACAAGACGATGGACATTCTTGTGGATAGAGAGTTCTTGCAAATGCGGAGCTTCTTCTGGAACGCATTTATGCTGAGGAGCGTAGAAGTGTAAGTGCAATGTTTCACTTTTGTAACTCTTGCACACATGATTTCTTTGAATTAAATATAAAAGCTAGGGAATTCATTTGTAGGCAAGGAACCTGGTAGGTTATCGAACGTCCCTATGGAGGCATTCAGGACAAAGATGATCCAGAATATGATCAATCTTGTGGAGACACATCTTGTAGGAGCCACTGATGCATTCGTTGTGCCACCGCCATGACCACAACCTCGGTCTCCACCTTGGAGGTATGAAGCAGCACCTCAACCAACGACAGACCAAGTGCCTAGACCTGCCTCCCCTTGTGTTTCTTGCCACTCAACCTCTAGTCTTTTTGTGATACCCGATTTCACCGAGGAAGACGAGGCCACTACAAAATCTTTTCCTCAATCCGAAACCCCTTACCCAACCCCCATACCATCTCCTGAGCCTTTACATTCCACTCATGATAATCAAGCCCAAGAGAGCTCCCCTCAATTGTAAATGAGAGCTACTCATCAATGGATTCAATTAGAAATTACTATGTACATTATTAAACCCAATTAAAGACAACTTGTGAAAAGACAATTGTTCTCAGACTTTATTTGCGAGAAACTCCTTAACAATTCATTTTTGCATGAATATAGATTGCAAGCTTTCTGTTAACAGATTTCTTTGATATTCCCAGTTCATATCAATGTGATATACTCGGTGAGCCGCCTTCTTCAATCCAGAGTTGCATTGCACTAGAAACAGTCGGTCATCCTTTATCTCTACGCACAATGTCTTCTTCTCCTTTCTCTGAGGAACCTGTACGATAGTTAATCGAAAAATTAGATTATACCAAATTTGGTGATGATAACCAATAGGGAAATAACTAACGTTGCATTAATGTTTACATAAAAATATACTACCTTTTGCATGTTGCACTGGAAAAGATATTTTGGAGGTAGGCTAAGATCAACCTCATTATCCAAATCCTTGCACACTTGTCGTAGTGTCACATTGCCTTGAATGCTAAGAATAGTTAGCAGATCAAGTCCACACCATACCTCAAGCATTCTCAAAGGATTGTTTAGGTAATCAGTTAAATCTTGGTCCAAAGCTACCAGGTGACCATTCACTTGATGCCACCTTATGTAGTGGAAGGAAGCTATGAAATTTTGAGAAGCTATCATACACTTACACACAATTGACTTCTTATTTACCTTGCATAAGATGCCATCACAATCATGGACATCCCAAGATTCATCCAGAAAATGGAGGCATTTCTTTGTCTTGCAGAGTAGCATAGTTCCAATCTTCCTAATCTCTTTATCATGGAGAAAGTCCATGAACACATGCATGGGCATGAAGATTGAAACACGTACCAGCCGACTAACAATATTGGTGTTAAGCACTTTTGTATTTCCTTATGGAGCTTTAGTCTGAAACACTTGGTGGTTTTAGATGAAGGGATTGGCCACTCTGGACTGTCCTTCAAAGGAACCAATAGATATTCTAGAGTGCCTTATAAGCCAGAAGCAGAATGCAAAGCATAATAAAAGTGGTTGAAGAAGAAAACCCCCCTTTTAGCCAACTCTCTTTTGGCGCTAGTGTTATAAAGTAGCTCTCCCACAACTGTATAGAATGCATCAAAAATGCCAATAATGCAATCCACCGACTGCCAATCTTTTTTGTCGAAAGGATAAATATTTGCAATTGGCAGGTTAAACACACAATACACGAGTGAAGAGTAAAATCTATGGTGGATATAAGAAAACTTACAATTTGGTCGGTTTGTTGGAAATCAATTTGGTCAATTTGTTACAATTTTGTCGGTCATAAAAGTGGTCGAAGAAGAAACCCCCCCTTTCAGCCAATGCTCTTTTGGTGCTTGTGTTATAGAGTAACTCTCCCACAGCTGCATGGAATGCATCAAAAATTCCAATAATATAATCCACCGGCTGCTAGTCTTCTTTGTTGGAAGGATAAATATTTGCAACTGGCAGTTTAAACACACAATACAGGAGTGAAGAGTAAAATCTATTGTGGATGTAAGAAAACTTACAATTTTGGTCGGTTTATTGAAAATCCTGTTGGCTTTGTTCGTAGACGCAACTCTGAGTGCATATACGTGTGTTCAATGAGAACCTCTTTGATTGTTTTTCCCGTTAGGGTGACAAGCAAAAGTTTTTCACCCTACCTTTATAACTATTCACAAACTCGTTTCCTGTGCGCTTTCTCTTCATGGTCTATAAGAGAACTCAACTTCAAACTGTAATGGTGGTGGAAAGCCATCGACAGTTGTCCAAATCGAAGCTATTGAAAATCCGACAGACTTAATACTTACGGATGGTCGTTAAAAGTCCATTAGTGTTTCTTCTATGGCAAGATGCACAACACAAATGTGAGAGGGGGAGTGTTTCTGAGCGCAAACACAATACAGTCAACTGCGAGCAGAATAGTTAGTTGAGCGTAAATGAATGAGAATGAGTGGGAATACTATGAAGTCTCTCCTATCAACAAAGTGCACACAACTGCACTAAGTGTGAGTTATGATACATTCATCCTATATTTGTCCTGACAAGAAAGATTGGGGCAAATCACAACGTATATTGGTGTTAGAGTTTTTTTTGCAACTAAAGATTATTTTTTGAAAATGCTGAAATTTGAGATAAAAACAAGGAAAATCCGAGCTATCGTTACAGTAGCCCACCATCCTATTCCTATTTCATTCTCTCTCTAGCACTAAAAGGACCAAATTTGAGTCTAAACTTTCCCTAATGCACCTAGATGCGACCGTCTCGTCAAAATCTATCCCGTCCTGAATTTCCATAAAAATAGCTACCTACTCCAAAACCTGCAAAATACAGCAGATCTGTGCATCTCACACCTTAACTTGTCATCCTCAAGCTTGTCTTTTAATAGCAGCTTTTAGAATTGAAGTTTGATAAGCTAAGATCACTCTAGACAATTAATTTTCATCCTACTGTTAAAAAATTACTTCCATATCTAAGGTATTTATATGTATGTATGTGCATGTGTATGTATGTCCATGGATGCCCATAAATGAACCATATCCATGGACCTATCTCTTATGGTATTGATGACTATAAGCATGGGTAAGTACATGAGGTGTATCACCCAAAAGTTTAAAGAGGGACACCTATAATGAATAAGTGAGAGGCTTGTGACACCTCTACTTCTTCATTTGGCAAGAGGGGGCAATCTAGGGAGGCATGGGCATGCCTTCAGCATCAAGAAACCCCCAAAACCCTATATAAAGTCCATTCCCACTCAGTTTTGAACACACTTGAGCACACTTAGGAGAAACAATCTTTGTTGTTGTGCCAAACAACTTGGTGACTACGGTATCAAAGCTTTGAGAGATCAATAACTCCAAAGCACATTTGGATAATGTAGGTCTATTATTTAATAACGTTATATAAATTTCTTCACTATTGGAATCCTTTCCAACTTTTTGCCATATTATTATTCAATTGGAATCCTTTCCAATTGCTACTCTATTATCAAATGTCATACTCTTATTTACCTATCTTTAATTGGAAATTAGCAATCATTATACCTATTTTATGGTAATTTCTCTACAATACAAAGTAATGAAGGTCTCACTGCTCGATTACATAATCAATTGTGTTGACTGCATGCACAATTCTTCATCAATATAACCTAGATGCTTACATGAATTAGCTAATCATATTCAAGAATTTTTCCTCCACTAAAATGACGGATTGTTCTTGCAAGTACATATAAGTGATTAATCATGTAATTAGTGTATGGGTTATAACGCATGTTTATCATAAGATTATGGCAGATTAAGCAAGCATATGTTTTTTATTTGATGTGTGGAATAACCATATATGCTTTGGGATTAGAACACTTAAAATCATTTACCCTACTTTCATTAGATTCTTATACTTTAGCTTACAACTTTTCAAAGTTAAGTTAAGTATCTAGTAGAGTGGGAGTGGCACCGAAGAGAACTCGCTATGGTGGATCACACAATCACGAAGCCGGAACCAGCGATGGTAAAGGCAAGGAAAGGCCCCGATGAATGAGGATGTGCCACTTATCCCACGAAGTGACGTTATTGCTCAAGAACCGGAAGGAAATTTCCTATTTTGTTCCTTGCATCATGATTTGATAGGAAGGGGAAAACTACCCAAACATTGGGTCATTCCCAATTCAAAACCGCATCAATTGAACTGTATAATTTTTTTAAGTTGTATTAATGGGGAAAGATTGTTTGGAAAGTAGTCAGTTTTCTCATGGGAAAGAAATGTTTGCCTAATAGAAGAAATCCCGAATCTTCTTCATTTAAAAATCTCAACTAATACAGTCAAAACTCCCTTTCATATCTAGGGAGGAGATCTTAGGGG
Organism: Adiantum capillus-veneris; assembly: GCF_014529385.1. NCBI lineage: Eukaryota > Viridiplantae > Streptophyta > Polypodiopsida > Polypodiales > Pteridaceae > Adiantum > Adiantum capillus-veneris. The sequence continues at coordinate 2,668,602 of NC_140955.1, forward strand.
AGTAAACGCTAAATCAGTGTATATGGCTGCACACAACTTGCGAGTTGGTGTCCGGAACGTAAGATAATACTTGTGGGTTGGTACCCAAGTTGCAAGTTGATCACTACGGGTGTGTACCCAGGTTGTAGGACAATTTATTGGTATGGGCAACTAAAGACACCGGGAGCAATAAAATCTTGCCAAGAGGAATGAAGTCTTGAGGTTTGGATATTTCAATGAAGAAGAGTCGTATGTTGTTTTCCTTCTAGGAAAGATTGTCTTGGTGACAATTTAATCATGGTTGAAGGGTTGTCTTAACGAACTTGTGATGGAAACCATAAAAAGGAATTTTGTGTATGAACAATCATGTTGTGGTAATTATAAAAAAACCAAAACAAAGTGTGAGTGTGGGGGTGGAAAGTGTGGACTGGCTGAGGTTGCCAGTCAAGGATGGGTGGTTTCGATTAGTCAAGAAATCTTACTAAGAGAGTCAAAACTAGAGACTCATTGTGCCAAGAGTGGAGAAGTCTCAATTGTACGTGCCTCTGAAAATTATGGGAAAAAAGGCATTTGGGGTTTCTCTCTTTTGGAAGGTGAGAGGGGATTCCCATGCAAAGGAAAAAAAACACGGTAAAAGGCTGCGGAAAAAAAAAATCGGGCCATTTCGGTCATATACAAGAAGTTTTTATTTTTGGCAGTTATTTTACCTCTGATGAGGTAATGAGAAATATGTTGATCTAAGCTTTTCAAATTTCAAATTTTTACTTTTTTGTCACTTTTATCCAAATATAGTATGTTTTGAGGTGCTTGCATCCACCTAGATGTGATCATCTCGTCAAAATCTACCCCATCTCGAATTTGCAAAAAAATAGCTGCTTGCTCTAAAACCTGCTAAATATAGCATGTGTGTGCATGTGACACCTTAACATGTCATCCTCAAGATTGCCTTTTAATAGAAACTTTCAGAATTAAATTCTGATAAGCTAAGCTCACTCTAAACAATAAATTTTCATCCTAGTGTTAAAAAATGAATTCCTAAGTGTAGGTATGTATATGTATGCATGTGCATGTGTATGTATGTACATAAATGCCCATAAATGACCCATAGCCATGGACCCATCTCTGATGGTATGGCTGACTATAAGCATGGGTAATTACATGAGGTGTATCACTCAAAAGGGTAAAGAGGGACACCTCTAATGAGTAAGTGAGAGGCTTGTGACACCTCTACTTCTTCATTTGGCAAGAAGGGGCAAGCTAGGGAGGTATGAGCATACCTTGAGCATCAAGAAACCCCCAAAAATCTATATAAATGGCATTCCCACTGAGTTTTACACACACTTGAACACACTTGGGAGAAGGGACCTCTACTGTTGTGGCAAACAATTTGGTGACTACCGCATCAAAGCTTTGAGAGATCAATAACTCCAAAGCACATTTGGGTAAAGTAAGTCTATTATTTAATCAAGTTATTATCAATCTATTCTTCCACTTGGAATCCTTTCTAATTGCTACCATATTATTATTCAATTGGAATCCTTTCCAATTACCACCAAATTATTATTCAATTGGAATCATTTTCAATTGCTACTCTATTATCAGATGCTATATTCTTATTTACCTATCTTCCATTTGAAATCAACAATCATTATACCTATTTTATGGTAATTTCTCTACATTACAAAGTAATGAAGGTCTCATTGCTTGATTACATAATCAATTGTGTTGACTGCATGCACAATTCTTCATCAATGTAACCTAGATGCTTGCATGAATTAGCTAATCATATTCAAGAGTTTTGTTCCACTAAAATGATGGATTGTTCTATGCAAGTACATATTAGTGATTAATCATGTGATTAGTGTATGGGCCATAGAACATGTTTATCATAAAAATATGGCAGGATTAAGCAAGCATATGTTTTTGGTTTGATGTGTGTAATAATTATATATGTTTTGAAATTAAATTACATGATCATTTACCCTAGTTCCATTTGATTCTTATACTTTAGCTTAAAAATTTTCAAAGTTAAGTATCTAGTAGTGGGAATGTCACCCAAGAGAACTCGCTACGGTGGATCACACAATGACAAAACTAGAGCTAGTGATGGTAAAGGCAAAAGAAAGGCCCCAATGAATGAGAATGTGCCACTTATCCCACGAAGTGACGTTATTGCTCAAGACCAGGTAGAAAATTTCTTCTTTTGTTTTATATATCACGAATAAATACGAAGGGGGAAAACTACCTAAACATTGGGTCATTCCCAATTCAAACCGCATGAATTGAACTTGTTAATTTTTTTAAGTTGTATTAATAGGGAAAGATTGTTTGGAAAATAGTTTCGTTGCTCATAGGAAAGAAATGTTTGCCTAGTATAAGAATTCTCGGATCTTCTTCATTCAAAAATCCTATACTGATATAGTCAAAACTCCCTTTGATATCCAGGGAGGAGAGCTTAGTCGAGTGAACGCTAAAGCAATGCATATGGATGCACACATCTTGCGGGGTGGTACCTTGAATGCAAGATAATACTTGCAAATTGGTGCCCAGGTTACAAGCTAGTCACTGCGGGTTTGTACCGAGGTTGCATGACAATTTAGTTGTAATGGCAACTTAATACACCGGGAGCAATAAACTCTCACCAAGAGGAGTGAACTCTTAAGGTTTGGATATTTCAATGAAGAAGAGACGTAAGTTGTTTTTCTTCTAGGAAATATTGTCTTGGTGCGGATTTGATAATGATTGAAGGGCTTTCTGAATGAACTTGTGATGGAAACTATAAAAAGAAACTTTGTGTATGAACAATTATGTGGTGGTAATCAGAAACAAGCAAAAAAATGTGTGACTGTGGGGGAGAAAAGTGGGGACTGGCTCAGGTTGCCAGTCAAGGATGGGTGGTCTTGATTAGTCGAGAAACTCTCCACTCCTTCTTATTAAGAGAATCGGAATTAGAGACTCATTGTGCTAAGAGTCGAGCAGTCTCAATTGTACGTGCCTCTGAAAATTATGGGGAAAGGTGAGAATTAGGAACGTTAGATTATTGTGTAAGTTCATGATTTCCCTGCGATACAGGGCTAGTCCAACCCTCTTGAATGGTTTGGACTCAAGCTACTTGGTGATGAGAGACCGTTCATTGGAAATCAATTCCTTCTTGACTATGTTTTCTCAAACGATTAGGGTCTAGCAACCTATCAGGTACCCTGCTATCATTCCAAATGAAAATGTAAGGTCTCTGGAACCCTTGGAGAGGGGATTCCCATGCAAAGGAAAAAAAATCGGGTCATTTCGATCATACACAAAAAGTTTCTATTTTTTATAATTTTTCCACCTCTGATGAGCTAATGATAAATATGTTGATGGAAGATATTCAAATTAAAAATTTTTACTTTTTTGTCACTTTTGTTCAAAGATTTTAAGTTTTGAGGTGCTTGCACCCCACCTAGATGCGACCATCTCATCAAAATCTACCCCGCCGAAATTTCCAAAAAATAGTTACTTGCTCCAAAAATTGCTAAATATAGCAGGTGTGTGCATGTGACTCCTTAACTTGTCATCCTCAAGATTGTCTTTTAATAGAAATTTTCACAATTAAATTCTAAAAAGCTAAGATCACTCTAGAAAATTATTTTTTATCCGAGTGTTAATAAAGTATTTCATAAGCCTAAGGTATGTATATGTATGCATGTGCATGTGCATGTGCATGTATGTCCATGGATGCCCATAAATGAACCATAGTCATGGACCCATATCTTATGGTATGGTTGATTATAAGCATGGGTAAGTACATGAGGTGTATCACGCAAAAGGGTAAAGATGGACACATCTAATGGGTAAGTGAGAGTCTTATGTTACCTCTACTTCTTCATTTGGCAAGAGGGGGCAAGCTGGAGCTATGGAAATGCCTTGAGCATCAAGCAACCCCCAGAAGTCTATTTAAAGGGTATTCCCACTCAGTTTTACAAACACTTGAACACACTTGGGAGACGGTACCTCTGCTATTGTGGAAAACAAATTGGTGACTACTGCATCGAAGCTTTGAGAGATCAATAACTCCAAAGCACATTTGGGTGATGTAAATTTATTATTTAATCAAGTTATTATCAATCTCTTCTCCCAATTGGAATCCTTTTCAATTACTACCAAATTATTATTCAATTGGAATCATTTTCAATTGCTACTCTATTATCAAATTCTATACTCTTATTTAGCTATCCTCAATTGACAATCAACAATCATTATACCTAGTTTATGGTAATTTCTCTACATTACAGAGTAATGAAGGTCTCATTGCTCAATTACATATTCAATTGTGTTGACTACATGTACAATTCTTCATCGATGTAACCTAGATGCTTGCATGAATTAGCTAATGATATTCAAGAATTTTGTTCTACTAAAATGATGGATTGTTCTTCCAAGTACATATTAGTGATTATTTACATGATTAGTGTATGGGTTATAATGCATGTTTATCACATAAGATTATGGCAGGATTAAGAAAGCATATGTTTTTGGTCTGATGTGTGAAATAATCATATATGTTCTAGAATTAAAAAACTTATAATCATTTACCCTACTTGCATTGGATTCTTATCTTTAGCTTACAACTTTTCAAAGTTAAGTGTCTAGTAGTGAGAATGACACCCAAGAGACCTTGCTATGGTGGATCACAAGATCACAAAACCGGAACCAGTGATGGAAAAGGCAAAGGAAAGGCCCTGTCTCTTCTTCTTCTTCTCTCGCTCTCTCTCTCTCTCTCTCTCTCTCTCTCTCTCTCTCTCTCTCTCTCTCTTAGTGATTATTTACGTGATTAGTGTATGGGTTATAATGCATGTTTATCACATAAGATTATGGCAGGATTAAGAAAGCATATGTTTTTGGTCTGATTTGTGAAATAATCATATATGTTCTAGAATTAAAAGACTTATAATTATTTACCCTACTTGCATTGGATTCTTATCTTTAGCTTACAACTTTTCAAAGTTAAGTGTCTAGTAGTGAGAATGACACCCAAGAGACCTTGCTATGGTGGATCACAAGATCACAAAACCGGAACCAGTGATGGAAAAGGCAAAGGAAAGTCCTTGTGTCTTCTTCTTCTTCTTCTCTCTCTCTCTCTCTCTCTCTCTCTCTCTCTCTCTCTCTCTCTCTCTTTGCATCTATCTATATCCTCTATCTCCCTCTCCCTCCCCCTCTACCTCTATTCTCTCTCTCCATCTCTTTCTCTCTCTCTCTCTCTCTCTCTCTCTCTCTCTCTCTCTCTCTCTCTCTCTCTCTCTCTCTCTCTCTCTCTCTCTCTCTCTCTCTCTCTCTCTCTCTTCCTTCCTCTCTTTGCCTCTCTCTCCCTCTCTTCTTCTATCTTCATCTCCCTCTATCTCTATCTCTTTCTCCCTCTCCTTCTCCCCCCCCCCCCCCCCCCCCCCCCCCCCCCCTCTCTCTCTCTCTCTCTCTCTCTCTCTCTCTCTCTCTCTCTCTCTCTCTCTCTCTCTCTCTCTCTCTTTGTCTCCCTCTCCCTCTCTTTCTCTATCTCGGTTCCCACCTCAAGCACATGCCTAGCTTGCCTAAGTTCAAAGGACTTTTTAACACTAATCTTTGGAGGTTTTCAATGAAATCTAACCATAAGTTCTTTAAGCTCCATTAGCTAGCCTTGCTCTTTGATGGAACATCTCTCATTTGGACCCTTTTAACCTTAGCCCCGTGTTGAGATATATCCATAAGCACATGTCTATTCTAACCCTTGTTCCCATTTATTCTCCTGCGATAAATGATTAGTTTAATATGAGAAAATCATTTAGGTTGGTTAGATATTAGATTTTATGATAGAAAGGAAAATGTGTAGGCGATGCTTTTGTAAAATGAAAAGGGGATTAGAAGTGGTTGTAGGGGGTAGCAGGTGGCAGGAAAGCAAAGAGATGTTTTTATCACGTGGTTCTCTCTCTCTCTCTCTCTCTCTCTCTCTCTCTCTCTCTCTCTCTCTCTCTCTCTCTCTCTCTCTCTCTCTCTCTCTCTCTCTCTCTCTCCCCCGCCCCCGAAAGTTGTGCGAAGGCGGTGGATAGCGGCTTTCCAACCTCTCCATGTCATATATATACTTATGCTCCTCCGTCCACTCGCTCGAGCTCCTATAGGGACACCACTACAAAACCAGGTGGAGCCACTATGAAAATCTCTTATTGTTTACCACGGCCTTTTACCGTGTTTTGTAGAGAGAAAGTCCAAAATCACTTGGAGAGGGAAGAGAAAGATTCTGGGGGGGTCTTTTTTCATTTCAAATATTACTGTGTTTATTTTTGCTTACCTCTGCTATTGCCATGAGAAGTATCACATTAATTCTCGAAGCGTAATTTAGTGCGTAAACATTCAAATTTTGGCATTAAACATTCCCTACCCCTCAAATTTTGGTGTTTCCCTCCCTCTTGATAAAAACTAAAGAGCATAATATGAAAATTTCAAATTAAAAAAAGAGATACAAAAACGTGGAACAATTGCTAGCTATGTGGGATTACACTTGGTTACAACTAAACTAATCACTATCACTTGATTAATATCGTTTAGCATGATTCACAAAATTAGAGAGAGAAAAAGGGGGGCGAGAGAGATGAATGGATGACACAACAAAAAAGAATCATAACTTAAAGTATACAGAATGTTTATGAACCATCTTCCAAAAGATCCCTACAAGAAGCATCATCAAATTCTAGGCCCATAGATCCTAAATCAATAAAGAAAGAAATATAATTTTTGTTTGTGGATGCATTGGCTTCATTATCTTGGAATTTGTCATCTTCCATCTCATCATCATGAGAATCATCCTCTCTAAGACTTGCAGCCGGCCGGAATTGAATTATCAATCTTCCTCTCCTGTGTCTCCCCCTCATCCAAAGTAGGAGGTGGAAGAGGTTCGAAGAAGGTCTCCACTTTATTAGTGACCAAAATGGTTCTCCCCCGAGGTGTTATTGGAATGACGAACCAAAGTTTTGATTGGTGGATTGCTGGGAAATAGATGACCTATAGAAGAGAAGCTCAAAGTGAGTAACATTGGTATAATTAATGTTATGAGAAGCAAATAATAATAGAAAAGGTAGTAACTCACCTGCCCACAATTGTGTGGCAAAACTAAATTGTTATACCTCCCTGCACGATGCACACTAGAGCCCATCATGTAGAGGCCATTCTCATGTCGTCTAGACACATTTTCAAACCACTTGCACTTGAAGATGAAGGTATGAAAGGTTCTAAAATTAAACTTTAGTATTCTTTCAATAGCTCCACAATGCCTAGCTTCATCATCATCAGTGTCAAAGTTGCCCATGATGCCACAATTCATGGTGGTTCTACTCTCGTCAATGTGGCTTGTACAAAAGTGACGACCCTTTGACCACATAGAGTTAAAGGAAAGGCACTATAAATTAGAAAAATATATTCTATCAATTACAAAGATAAAATGAAGAAAAAACTATAAATTATGGTTTAGGTATATGAGTAGTCTACTTTTGGTATGTAGCCTCGTGCATACTCCCATTCTTTGTTGTTGATGTCTTCTCCGCACGCTTTTGCTTGAGTCATTCTCTCATGAATCCACTTTGCACTAATGGGATCAGGGAAACATAGCAAGGTGTCTAGTCACGGGTGGTGCCCTACTACCTCCACGTACTTGTTTCTATGCTTATGTCTCTTGCAAATGCCTTGCCTTTTCCATTTTCCACAAGTCCATCCACTTGGTCATAACCTTTGCATTGAGAATACTAAAGTTATTGACCAGTCGGGATAGATTCATATCCATGTTAAATAATTTTCCCTTTCCACTTGGCAAGTGTGAAGTCATCCTCGCATCCTCCTCGTCTAACCACATGCGAGGCATTGAAGAATCAACCTGTGCAAAATAATCTGGGATATAAGCAACTGCCTATTTCACGATCCACCCTTTGGCCATACATGCTTCCGGTTGATACCATAGCCACACATCCCTGAATTTCTTGTCCCAGCATATACACATACTCACCGGCAAAATGAACTACAATAATGTAAATGGAAAGTGAGAGAAATTCATACACACAAAACATATGTGTCCTAAAAAACAAACAAGGGAGTTTTTTCTTGAGCCATCAATCGCGTTTAGGGACATTCGGAGGGCCATGATCATACAGTCATCCTGTACACGCGCGAAAGTGAGGTTATAATTCAAATAAATTATATTTAGCCATATGTGTCCTAAAAAATAAACAATTAACTAAAGAAAATTTTGTCAATTGCATATATCAATAAAAAAGAGAAATGACAAAAAATACATTAAAGTGCAATGAGTGCTGTATTTTTTAAAAAACAAAGTGTAATCAGTACTTTATACTAGATTGTTTAGATTTTAATCCCAAATGGTACAAAAGGATTAAAACATGCATATGAAAAACATCTAAAAGTCCTACAAACTTAACATATGCTAATTATTTAAGTACTTACTAGTATAAAAAACTCAATAGGAAAAATTAAACAAAAGAAAACAATCATGAAAAAATCAATAGGCTATGTATGACATTATGTGTATCTAATGGTAGAGGGGGGTGGTTTGTACCCCCCCACTACCTCGAATACATTTGTATCCGTTTGAAATGACGTTACGCGGTAATAAGTGGTGCCTAAAAAAGAAAGAAGGACAGAATTGCCGGATATTTGTGGCATACTCTGCCCTCTTCTTCTCTGCCATCGCACCTCCACATTGCCCAACTCTCCCTAATTTACCTCTCTCTCCCCTCCTTCTTCCTCCTGCACGTATGCACACACACACACATTTTTGGGTCGTTTGCGAAGGAGTCTTTGAAGGGGGGCTTACCGCCATTGTCACAAGACGCTCAACTTAACCGTCAACCATATCTACAACTTAAGGTAATCACAAAACCTCCCCTTCGCCTCTTTCCCTATTGTATTCTACTCCACACACACACATACAAACGCACACACACGCGTGCGCACACATACACACACGTACACACACACTTACATGCATAAAGATAGAAACAATAGGAGATTAAGAAGTGCACATACCTCATTCATTTAATCGATTGATGCAATATGGATTATCGTTAATGATTTTTTTATGTAGGTTGCATAGTGAAGTAGATAAATCTTTTTACATGTCATTGTAAACTTGTTTGCTTCATTTGCAAATGGATGTAAGATTAGGTTTGTTTGCAAATGGATCGTGAGAGAAATAGGTTAAAGTAAACAAAATAAAATAAAAAACCTGAGAAATGAAAGAGGGGGTGTAGAGAAAGAAGCAGAGTTTAATCAATCACACAGAGAGAGAGAGAGAGAGAGAGAGAGAGAGAGAGAGAGAGAGAGAAAGAGAGGGAGGTTCAAGTGCAAATGGATGTAAGAGTAGATTTGTTTGCAAATGGATTGTGAGAGAAATAGGTTAAAGTAAATAAAATAGAAAAAAAGTGAGAAATGAAAGAGGGGGAGTAGAGAAAGAAGCAGAGTTTAAACAATGAGAGAGAGAGAGAGAGAGAGAGAGAGAGAGAGAGAGAGAGAGAGGGAGGGAGGGTAGAGATAGAGAACGAGAAAGAGAGGGAGGTTCAAGTGCAAATGGATGTAGGAGTAGATTTGTTTGTAAATGGATTGTGAGAGAAATAGGTTAAAGTAAATAAAATAGAAAAAAACGTGAGAAATGAAAGAAGGAGAGTAGAGAAAGAAACAAAGTTTAAACAATCAAAGAGAAAGAGAGAGAGAGAGAGAGAGAGAGAGAGAGAGAGTAGAGATAGATAAAGAGAGGGAGGTAGAGATAAAATGAGAGGGAGAGAGAGATTAGAGAAAGAGAGGGAGAGGGAGAGGGAGAGGGAGAGGGAGGTAGAGATAGAATGAGAGTGAGAGAGAGAATAGACAAAGTGAGTACAGATAGAGAAAGAGAGGGAGAGGGGGAGAGAATAGAGATACAAGTAGAGAGAAAGTGAGTAGAGTTAGAGAAAGAGAGGGCCCAAGTCTGAGGTGCTTATCGTGCTTGCTAATTAAGGTGCTTGAGGTGTTTGTCGTGCTTGGTGCTTAAGGTGCTTGAGGTGCTTAATGACTAAGGTGCTAAGATGCTCTATGACTAAGGTGCTTGAGCGCCTTGTGGAGCTCCAAAAGTCAAACATGATCCCTACTCAAGGGGGGGAAGCCCTCATTGTAGGAGCATGATAGAGAACAAGTAGGAGCATGATAGAGAACACACATACCCTCACACAAGGCAATCATCAACTATAATCTTTATAATCACCAATCAAGGTTGTAATTTAATCAATCTTACATATTTGTCCTTCCATGCTGCTTTGTCTCCTGAGCCATAGTGCATGGGAGTTTGTTTGGCCCAAGCTTCGCGTTGTTCTCTGTAGGATGATCCCATTGCAGCCTGAGCACCCTTTTCTTGCATTGCCCACTCCCACTCCGCATCTGCCGTGTTGTCACTGTGATAGCTCCTGACTATATCTCAAACTTGGTTGGCCGTTGTGCATCGTACACTAGACTACTTGTTTTTCAAAAATGTTTTTATGTAGCCCTCCAACCACTATTGTGAAAGACGTTGATCTAGGGCATTTGGAAATCTAGCATGCAGCGCACCCTCAATGTAGTGTGAATGATCGGACAGTTGGTCTCAAGACTTTACAAAACAATTCCTATATGCTAAATGTATAGGAATCTGAAGATGGCATCAAAACGCCTTGCATTATAATGTATCGAAGTCCACCTCCATGTTGTATTTTATCCTATAGTAGCACCATGTGTGTCTAGCATGTGTACGTCAGTATCCTCATCGTTTGCATGAGGAGAGGCACGCTCTGGAATAGGGGATGCCCTCTCCCCCCAATCAAAACAAGTGAAACCACAAGATCCCTCGCCGCTTCGTCTCTCTTGGTGCTTGTTGCATTGCGAGATGAGCGTCAACGCGCGTTGCTAGAAGAAGTGTGTCGACAGTGTTCTAGTGAAGCAGGAGTGGAATGGAGTGTCGTGGGACCTTGCCATGCCATGGGAGTGGGACCCTGTGATGGAAGGGGACTAGGAAGATAAGAAGGGGCCGTAGACTGAGGGTGCTGTCGGTGCAAGGCTTTGGATGTAAGGAGTCCCTCCTTGAATCTCCCATGGTGTGGACTACGGAGAAAGACTGTGGGTCACAAGCTGCTGCGGAATGTACCGGCCAAACAATGCATCGGTCAAATGGAGGTACTGATCCCGTAAAGAGATAGCCCGCTATAAGTCTAGATCTACCACCGGTGTAGGAACCTCAGTGGAGTAGGTGAAGGGTGGCCATGCCTTCAATTAACAAAAATAAACCTGTAGCACTCATGGTTTAGGCTTAATTAGCCACAAATTAGCCGTTTACGTAAGCGGTTAGGACAATGTTATTGATTATGATATTCTAGTTGACATAACTAAGCCATCCGTTCAATCTCATGATCTTTATTTCATTGCTTGGTCTCATTGCCTCAAGACTCGGAACCACTGCAAGCAATGTCTACCCCGAGTGTGAGCCCACTTGGATGTGAACCAGCCAAAAGATGAGCCACATGGCTGCTCCCCACTAGGTTATCTCTTGTTTGACATCTGCATTACAGAGAGAAATATGAGATTTAGCTTTCCCCCCTACTCACTCATCTATATATAAGTATACAGCTATATACACACATAAGCATGTAGATACATATACATACTTGTATACCTAAGTAGGGGCTAGTAGTGCCAAAGGTCAAGTGGCACCTCTTTAGATATCATCATAGTCTCAATGGTGGTAAAAACAAAGGTACATTGTGGTAATCCGTGGATGAGTGGATCAATGACCGCAACGCTGTCGGGGGATTTGTGTTCGAAAGGTGAGCCGAGAAAGCACGATGCCTCTGGCTATGAGAGGAGTGAGGAAGAGAGTTGCAGCACACACAATTCATGTAGACAAAGGACAAAGATTAAAATAGATAGCTTGAACCAGATTCTGAAGGTTGAAAATCCAAAACGGAAAATTAACAGTACCGCTGCTTAATCAAATGCTAATTGTGGAGTTTATGCTCCTTACATGGTTTAATTTGCCTTAATTCATGTGATAATAAAGAAAATCAAACCTTAGTGATGATGATAATGTCCAATCCGATGTTAATTGGCCTATCGAGCTTGTCTTGACAAAGATCCTCTCCTTCATTCTTCCTCTGCTGCTTCAAGGTCAAGAAAGAGAGATTGATCTTCTCTTTGGCTATGGCTATGGGAGCTTGGGCTTAGCAGGCTTAGGATCAAGTTGGCTATGGAAGCTTATTGCATGAGAGTTGGTTATGGTTTTTAGGATTAGAGACTTTGCTTCCGGCTTACAATGACCATGGTGGCTTGGGATCAAACGGGTTAAAGATTAGAAAGCTATGGAGCTTAGAATTCGAATGGCTAGGAAGGCTTAGCTTAGGATTATAATGGCTTATGGAAGGTTTGATTTTGGATTTGAATGGGCTTAAGAGGCTTAGCTTAGGATTATAATGGCTTATGAAAGGTTTGATTTCGGATTCCAATGGGCTTAGGAGGCTTAGCTTAGGATTATAATGGCTTATGCCCATCCAATACATGTCGGGCTAGTGTCAACTGTTAAAATAACTCGCCTTCCGCATTTGTATTCGACTTTCCTCAAGGTCGGAGCCTCGAGAAGCATCTTCTCTAATTTCCTAATAGCATGTGTGTGAACTTCTTCCCAAAAAAACGTTTTACCTTTCCTTAGCAATTGATACAGCACCTCTGCAACATGAGCAAAGTGTGGCAACCAAATAAGGTAGAACACACAAAATCGACGAACTTCAGTAACCGAAGAGCATGTTTCCTTCATCTTTTGGATAGCTTCAACTTTTGCTAGACTCGGCCTTCTACCCTCAGGATTGCACATATGTCCCACAATTAAGACCTCCTTAGCACCAAAAGTTGATTTTTGACCTAAAAGTGTTAAGTTAACTTCTTCAAGCCTCGATAAAATAGCATCACAGTTAGCAATATGTTGAGTAGCAAACCGCCAGCACCCCCTTTGATCTTATACTGCGTCTTTGTATCCTTCTTCACATCCTTTAATTCGTAGATCATCAATGAAAGGCATAGTAACATGTGGGATACAGTCCCTTAATACTTTATTCATGCCGTTCATCATATGAGCTACAGAATTAGTAGCACCCTGTGGCAGAGTGCACATCCTTACCAAACCAAGAAGAGTCCACATTTTAGTAAGATCCTTTCTCTCCAAAGCTAACTGGAATTGATCATATCCAGTATAAAGATCACCCAACGAGTAAATAGATCTACCTGCAAAGAACTTAGCAAGTTCATCCACAATTGGGCCGATACCCACATTGCGGATCGTTACCTTATTAACCGGCTGCATATCCTGAATGAACCTTAACGTACCCTTTTTCTTCGAAATAGTAAACCATCGATTAGAATATGGTGCACATGATGACTCCAAAATTCCCATTTGTATCTTTTCATTAAGCAAATTGATAAGATTTGGCAAGTGAGATTTAGGAACTGGAATAGGACGTAAGCTCCATGGCAAGTGAGGAACAATGAATATAACCCTAGGATCCACACACCCAATTTCACTTGGCTCAAAAGCAAAAACTTTATCATGTCTTTCGAGCACACTTTTCACATTTTTCCAAAATGGCCATGTATTATAATTTCCTGATTTATTTAGCCATTGTGATAATTGTAACATGTTACCGGCTCAATAAGAGTTCAAAGATGTAGAGCATAGGTCACTTAGTGTACCTGGGTTGCAGATCCAATAATTGTGGAGCCTCAAAGGTCTTGGGCACCGGACATTACACATTTTAGACCTTGGCTAAAGTATAAAAGCCAACTTTGTAAAGTTTTAATTAAGTTTTGGATAATGACATACACAGTGTGAGCTAACGGTGCTCACTCCTCTCCTTCTCGCACTTCCTACTCCCTCCCCGGTTGTCACATTGCAGTCGCATTGGTTGCATTGCAGCTGAGGTAAGAGCTCTACGCATTGACGTAAACACATCACAGTAATTCGTAGTTTTTGGCGTCACCGACCCACGGTCTAATTTCATCATAACTAGGAATTTACATTGTCAAATAAAAAACTAAGCATAGGCGGGGTATTGGGGCATCATTGCGAAGCATTTAGATGCATTCTGGGTCAAAAACAACTAGGTCAAAAATCCACTGCTATTAATAATCGCGATTTTGGAACTTGACCTAAAGTAGAGTTTGATACCATAATCATGTGTGCTTAAGTCTTATAAACATGTCCTAGAAGTTTCATTACGTTTGGATGTCATTTGATGCTGTAACGAATGTGATTTGTTTTGTCGATGAGCGATTGGCTTTTGGTGATTTTAGTCACTTGAGTGTAGCTTGAGCTAGATGCGAGTTGTTAGTTGTTTTTCGAGAGATTGACAACCTCTTGTAGCCTCTTTGCACTAGTGGAGTCAGCTTCGTCCCATGGATTGACAATTTAATCGTGGTTCTCGCTAGTACTGCAATAAGATATAGAATGAGGAGGTTAGACATGCGTCGCACATTTGGCACCGTTACCGAGGACGAATAGACCTAAACTAGGGAAAACACGAGCATCTTGTGTAGTTTTCCATTAACTTCCTCTAGGTTCACATGGAGTTAAACTTTCTTTTTAAAACCACATAGCTTAAGAGTGTCATCTTTTGCTGTGTAGAGGTAGCTTGGAAGTAGATCGTACTTGTTGAGTGCCTTTAGGATGGTAGGATCATAGAATTAGATTATAATTTTAAGAATGGTTGATATACGAGACAGGTCTTAAGATCAAAGCTCAAAAAACCATAAAAAACAAGAAAACTAGTGTTTGCAGACACTTTCCACAATCCCTTTGCATGAGAATCTAGGAGTAGGGTGAGTAGGATCCGAGGTGAATTTCAAAACATTACTCTCTCTGAAAGAATCAAGTATGAGTTGTTATTGGAAGTTACAGAATTTCAGGTCGGCTAGAAATAGCACAAAAAAGATTCCAAACCACTCAATCCCACTAGAGAGTAAGCTTAAAAGTTGTATGAACGAGTGTCTAAGCTCAAGGACACTTTGAGGTAAAACTTTCAAGAGTTGGCCAAAACTCAGATTATTTACTTTTTCTTGACATTTTAGGCCAAATTAAGTTTTGACATGATTCATGGGCTCAAAATAGATAATGAAAAGACTATCCAGTGAAAAAGTTCAAAAAAGTGTCAGTTTTGGGCCTAAAGTTAATAATCACGATTATTAACTTTCAGCTCAGATTTGACCAAGGTTCATACCATTGACTCATTTCATGTGTACAAACAACTTTTGTAAAGGACCATAGAATTTGGATTACCAAATTCACCAAAAAATGGGTAAAAACTAAAGTTTGTACTGACTTTTTGAAACTTGAGTGTACAGAGGGAAACAATTTATCCAAACTTGATGAAATTTGATTTATAGTCTTATATTGATGTGATAAACATGTGTACATGATCACCTTAACACTAGAATGGTAACATGACACTTTTATGTCCTTGGACACTTTTGTGTCCTGTTAAGTGACCATTTTGCTTGAATTATTTGAAGAGTATGAAAATAATTTTCTAGGTGCTATATATCCACAAAGTTTCCTTATGAGCTAAAAAAAACATAGCATTTTTTTTTGAGTATCAATCTCACCATTAACCTTACTCTTGAACAACATTTTTGAACCTAAACTGTGTGAAAAAACGGGTCCTGTTTTTGGCTTTTTTTTCAATTTTTGGCAACTATACCACTCTAAACATCATGTTTGTGACGTTTAGATGGCTAGAGGTTAGGCCTTCATAGTTCTCAACATGTTTTGATGCTTGTAGGGAGAACTAAGTGGTAAATTGGAAGTTATGACCAATTTACAAGAATTGCATAATCCTGTTTTTTGGCCAAAATTAGCACTTTTATGATTTTTTTGGTGGCTTTCTTGATATCCAAATTCAATTTTGATTGTGTAAGTGTAATGTATAACATAAAGCTAATATTCCTTGAGTTTTGGGAGACCTAATATGCTATATAGCATAGTATATGATAATGGTTGAGTTTTTTGATTGCTGAAGAATACGATACATTTTAGAGTAGCAAGTATAACTTTCTCAATATTGCTAGTTTCTTAGGCCAATTGTGTGTATTTTGTAGGTAGTAACCATATCTAATCATAGACTACAAACTTGGCTAGATATTGAGTAGTTTCTATGGGTTTCTAGAGGTCATAATGCTAAACCCAGTTTTTTCATGTTTGCTGTATTTAGCACTTTATCATTGTCCCCAAGGTTCCCATTGTAAGAGATCCATTATCCTTTTGACATGCTCCATGGCTCCTTTTGAATCCAAAGGCCCAAAGGGAACTAAGAAAACATGTATATAGTATCTGTATTGAGCGTGACTATAGAAACTTTGATGATAGGTCTGCAGAATGACAAAAATGCAACTTTTTTGTACCTATTTTTTTTTCCCAAAAAAAAATTAGTGAGGTAAAAGCAACCATATGTTTTGGTCACTCATGTCCTACAAAAATCCCCACTCTTATTTATATGCAATCAACCGTAAGAAATTGTTGTTTTGGGCCTTCACGGTCATCAACTTTGAGGCTTGTAGTATGACATGTGATTATTGAGCAATTACAAGTTTCTCATTTGGTTTCGGGATTATAGTTTGAGTTACTATAAGCTCATGAAAGGATTTTTCAAAATGAGTGGATCTACTATGGTTTTGGAAATTTTTCCCAAAACCCTGAAAGGACACTTCTATGTCCTGTTAGGTTACCATTCTAGTCTTAATAAAAAGATGCAAAAAGTTGCTAGTTGTTGTGAATAATCATTATCATTTACATCTGCCCCATTTTTCAACTTTTTTGACTAAGTTAGCATACCCCTAGTTTTACAATGTTGTAATAAGCCCACAAACCAAATTTGGTAAGATTTAGATCATTGGATTGAAAATTGTGACCAAATTTGCAAAGTGAGTCTGTGGACAGAAAACTGATGACCATTTGACCGAAAATTGTCCAAACTTAATGAAACTTGGCTAGAGACCTTAAGTTGTGTTTCTTAACAGGTCTGTGTCAATATTGGGACAAAAACTTGCAAAAATTTAGTTGAAGTAAATAGTCGCGATTATTTATATCTGCTTCAAAAGTTGACAATCTTACACATTTGAGTGTACCACAAGGTCGAGCATACCAAGTAGACCACACAATAAAATTTTGATGAAATTTGGATCACAAAAGTGAGACTTAAGCCAAATTCTTGAAATCAAAGTCTTCGGATAGAAAACTGTTGATAACTTGAACAAATCTTGTTCAAATTAAGTTTTAAGTTTTAACTTGACTCAGAGGCTCAAAATAGATCATAAAAAGACTATCCATTGAAAAAGTTAAAAAATTGTCCATTTGAGGTCAAAAGAATAATCACGATTATTTACTTTTGGCTCAAAACTGATCAAGGTTGATACCAGAGACTCTATGCATGATTACAAACATCTTTTGTGAAGGCTTATACAGTTTGGATCACAAAACAGGCCAAAAAATTGACAAAATTTGAAATCTGTATTGATTGTCGAGAAATTGTGTGTGACTTGGTAAATCTTGTTCAAATTAAGTTTTAACTTGACTCATAGGCTTATATTGATGTGTTAAACAAGTGTACATGCTCAGTTGACCAAAATTATACAAAAATTTACCAAAAGTAAATAATCACGATTATTTACTTTTGAAAAAAAACCTGTAGTAAATAATCACGATTATTTATATTTGCTCCAGAAATGAGAAATTTTGCCCAACTGAACATACCACAGGGTCAAGCACATCAAGTAGACTCCATAATCAAATTTGGTGAAATTTGGATCACAAAGTTGATAACTTGGACAAATCTTGGTCAAACTCAACCAAACTTGTCCAAAGACCACAACAAGGTAATTACTTGGCAAAACAAGCCTAAAATGTGTAGAAACTAAAAAAAGTAAAAAATCGAGATAATTTACTTTTGAGCCCCAGAAACAAGATTTTGGACTTTCAAGCTTGTATAGTGTTAGAACAACATAATACAAGGCCACTTGCCATGTTTGGGTTCCATCATATCAAAATTAATACATGATAACTCAATTTTCAAGTTGCAGATTAGTCCTTTAGCTCCTTGCAAGGATAGACTTTGGAAATGTCAATTGATGCCTCAATTAGCTCAGATTAAAGAACCAGGTTGCAGGCAAAGAATTGGGAGCTTGACAAGAGCTGAATTTAAGTCAAGTGGAAAAAATGGATAACAATCTAATCTGCAGGTTAGGTTATTCAAGGCCTAGATTTTCATCATTTCAAAGGCTGCCATCAATTCTGACACTTTCGAGCTAGAGTTAATCAACTCTTGTGAGTCTAAAAGAAATCAACTGCCAAAAGTACTTTGTAAAAAGCAATCTTATCAAACCCAAGTAGAATTGTTCTGCTAATCAATACCAAAATCTGCGAGGAGACAATTTTTACAGAACCAGTCGACATGGACTCATCCCGAGTGGAGATTTCTAGTACAGTAGAGCAAGCCAGTAGCTGTGGTAACACAGGTACAAGTGCAACAGAGCAGATTTTACAACTTTATGGCTACAATGGAGATAAAATCTTGTATACATATTCAAAAGGCCAAAGATACTTGATAAATATTAAAAGCAGCAGAGGAGCCAAGATCTTATTGATCAAAGTAAAGCCAGATTTAGAGAACTCCCAGATGTTCACAGACTTCAGTGGAGCCAGGTATTGCAAGCTCAAAGATGAAGTGTAGACAGAAGTTCAGATAGTCAACCCAAGTGTTTATCTAAAAATCTGCATAAGACAGCAAAACATACAGTTAGTGCATATGCAATCAGGGTCATTGTACATGGACTACAGTGGTCAAATCTATAATCGAGAACCAAAAATGAAAGATCCAAGAGATCAACCAATTGAAGCCAGTCTAATTGGAGAACTGAGCTAAAGACGGTACAAAGGTCAAGATGGAGCAGTCTACAACTTGATGCTCAGTGTTTTAAAAGAAAATGCCGATAACTTAGCAAGCACAAAAGTTAAAGCTTCTCAGCAAGAGCTTGACATGAAAGAACCAAATGAAATACCACCCATCATGGCATATTGCTCAAATTGTCGACGAAAAGGTGGACATTTTTTTGAAGATTGTCTAAGAAATCCTGACAACAAGGACATATCAATCACCAAGCAAGGTACTTAGAAAATTGGAAATGCAAATCTCGATGTAAGTGCACCTAGCTTGTCACTTTTAATGCAATCAGATGATTTTGCATTATTGTTAGAAGCACCAGAAAAAACACTGCAAGTTCAAAATCAGCATAAAGATGCACAAGCACTTGGAAATCTTAAAATTGATTTTTTGAACAACATATTCGTGCATGAATTTGGTCAAGCTGTCGAGATCTCATGAAAGGTTGAAAAGACTATTAGGTTTGCAAATGATTCTGCATCCACTGACACAAGTGTGCAATCATTCACGAGTCTAAGGGACACGAATATGTTGCTTCGATATCAGTCTCCATAATGATGCTAGCTTTGTATGGAACACATAATTCATATGCACACTATGTAGACCAAAAAGGGAAACTGTACAAAAAAGATCAACCTGTGTTTGAACGGCCCACATACTAGCTCATAGAAGTACGTCCAATGATAGATAAAAAAGGATGTTTCATTTCAAAGGAAAGAATCTAGTATAACCCATCCTCTCTAGAGCTGAGAATATTATTTGAGTGAACCTAGAAATATGTTCAGAGCCAAACTCGCCTCCATTGGAAATCAAGCTTTGATGTTGTGACAAACAAACATATACTTTAACCAAAATAGTCATAGATATAAACAAGAGTCTAGCATCTATGATGCCTTGGGTCGTTCTGAAACCACAGAAGCTCATATCATAGGAGACCCATGGGATAGACAATATCAGGGCAAAGATAATGCAATCTACAGCTTGACTTGAGGAATAATTTTTCATGTTTCACGAAGATACATAGGAAACTATACAGAAGGTTTACAGATGCCAAACATCAACAGTGCTACCCAAAGTGTACCTTCACAATCCCAAAAGGTGAGACTCAACCACAGCCAAACAGTTTTAAGCTCTCATAATGAAGCAGGCTATAGTGATCACCCGAGGAAGGGGAGAGCTACAAATTCATCAAGCTCAGCTCTAGTACCAGAAAATGCTACACCAGTTAGAAGACCAGGAAGTTTTAGCCAACAGACCCCTTCAAAGAGAAAACCATTGGAAGACCATATGGTTGTTGGAATTTTTCCATTGACCCAGAAACCATCAAAATCTGCAAAAAAATTCTTCTATGAAGATCATTGGGGACAAAAGTTTTAGTTGATCTCCACAAGTCAAAGTCAAAAGACGAGAAATCCCATAGTGTTCAAACAGTTGCATGAGACCAAGCTTGCATATGCATATCAAGATGCACATGGTAACGAATATCAACAAGATCTTGACCTTGTACAAACCCATGTGGATGGTACGACTGAAGTCAAAGATTATCTGAAGATGATGAAAATCCTCAAGTTTCCAGAACATGTGACAAAAAAATCAAGATCAACGAAAGCTAAAGTGCAGAAAGATACACAAAGGTCACCACCAAAATCTCCTCCGAAGAGACAGATTCTTCCAAAAAGTACAATGGATCTTTTAAGATCAAAAAGTTACTCAAATGCAGGCACACAATGCTCAACAATTGCAAGAAAGAGGTGTGGAATTACAACAAAACAAGCCCAACATCAATTGAAGCAGGTGATCAAAAGATTATCTGAAGATGATGAAAATCCTCAAGTTTTCCAGAACATGTGACAAAAAAATCAAGATCAACGAAAGCTAAAGTGCAGAAAGATACACAAAGGTCACCACCAAAATCTCCTCCGAAGAGACAGATTCTTCCAAAAAGTACAATGGATCTTTTAAGATCAAAAAGTTACTCAAATGCAGGCACACAATGCTCAACAATTGCAAGAAAGAGGTGTGGTATTACAACAAAACAAGCCAACATCAATTGAAGCAGGTGATCAAAGCAAAGAAGATGCAGATAAAGCTCAACCAAAGGACACTGCCACAACAAAAGCCGTCAATAAAGAAAGAAATCTTGAGACGATCAAGTGCAACATTGTTGGTGAGAATGAAGAAAAGCTGTCAAAATAAGTAAAGCTAGATTTTCAGCTAGATAAGAACCTCATGTCCTTTGCACTTGGAAAAGATGTGGTCAACCACAACCGGAAGATGCTCCTGAATTTGTAAGCATATCAGGACGCAAAAGAGAAGAATGCTGGGGAATCATCTCTACTACCATTGAAGTAGGTTCACATATCATCATAGCTCAATTCTATGTGATCATAGCAAAAGATATGCCAGATGACATCATAATGGGAATGCCAATGGCCCAGAATACGTTAGAGATACATGATGTAAATAGGATGCAGTCTTCAAAGACAACAAAGAATGAATACCAACAATGGTCACCCATGGACGACAACACAAAGTCCTCAAGCACATTTAAAATGGAGACTGATATCGAAGCAGATCTTATTGAAGATGATCCATCTCCATCAAAAAGAGCTTAAAGAAAATCAGACAATAGTAAGTGCAGATCAAACAGAGAAAAAAGCAACCACGAAAGCTATTGAGCAAAGAATGCCACCGAGACCAGAGGTAAAGAAGAAAAGTCTTGAAGACAAAGGTAAAGCTAAAGTGGAACTTCCACCGATTAGCAAAGAAGGTGTGACAGCATATGCCTCTACATCAAAACACCCTCATAGATCAGCTTCTTCAAGTAAGTCAGGCTTTCAAAACTTCAAGTCAAGTGCTGACCCAATTGAAACCTCTAAGGAGACACCCAAAAAAGCAAAGATATTTCAGCCAAAGTACTCAAGAAAGCAAAGGAAAATCAAGAAAGTGTTTGTTCAGAGCAGTTTAGTCAAGGTCAATGATCCGGTTTGGATTAAAGACAAGAATTCATCAACACAGAAATACAAACACATGGGATGGATAGCATCACAATGGAGCTTAAAGGAACAGGAGCACTATAGAGGTAATAGACAGATATGGGTACCAAAACTGCATGTTAGAGCACATGAAGTAACTTCAAGCTCCTCCCAAGAAAGAAGGCCCACAAGGTGTCAACCTCAACAATATCTTAGGATAACTAAGAAGCAGGTATACAACAAAACAACATCAAAAGATGCTAAAGTCAACCACAATTCTCAAGAGGATACAAAAAAAAGACGGATCTTAAAGGATGTTTCTCTTGGACAAGGATTCTATACAAGATATACTAAGATTTGGTTACTAGTCAACCATAAGCCAACGGCAACAACAACAGACCTGCATGAAGATGTCAAGAACTCAACAAGACCTAGAGGAAAACAAAGTCAAAAATGGAGATCTACAAATTTCATCGATAGATTTGGATTTCTAAGTCTTCAAAGAAGGACAACCCAACCAACGCAAATGCAAATTCAAAGATGATAAAACATGTATGGCAAAAGAAACCTTCAATGCCAAGGATGCAAGCTTCCTTTTACCTGAAGAAATGTTTGTAGTAAGCTCAAGAATGTAAAAAGTCAAGTAGCTAGAGTGCAAAAAACACTCTTTGGCATAGTCAAAGTCAGATAGTCAAAGTCAGGCTACTGAGCCATAAAATGAGCAAAGCATTAGTCCCAAAGCTTCAAGTTGTATTAAACTATGTGCTAAGAGTCGTAGTTATTAGGCTTACGCTCAAGTTGGAAAGTTGAGCATATCTAAGTCGTGTTGCTCATGCTGGATGAGATGAGCATAAGAGTCGAAGTCTATTAACTTACAATTGGTGGAGTGTTGTAGAGTCCAACACTCATGCACAGTGCACAGTAAGATGAGATCACATATCCTCTTCAACAAAAACCATTCTAAAAGAGGTGCCAGCTTGCAAAGCCATGTCACATTCTTTTATAGCTACACCATGTTTCTGAAGAACTCCTCGAAATCTTTCTTGCACAGCATATTGTTTCCCATTCATTTTTGTGTATGCATAAATAGGATGTCCCACCATTGGAAATATGCATTAGACACTCTTTTTTGCTTCCACCTATGCACCTTGAGTGGACTACAATAGGCAACAAATGTTCCACCATGCTACCCTTTCATATTTGCTGTCTCTTTATTTCCGTATCTATAAGCAAATAATCCTTTGAGTACTTTATTAATATTTTTTATGTTAATAAGTACTCCAATAATGTGCATATCCCAAGGGTACTTTTTTCCCATTGGGTTTTTTCCCTTTGGTCATCCAGGTATTAGACCCTAATTTAGAACCTCATCATTCTACTTCCCTTGTATATACTTTTCATAAATAAACAGAAGCCTCATCATGATGCTATTACAACGGACAAATGCAACATCATCTCTCTCACATCAAACATATTCAGACCAATGAAGATGCTGTAACAAATTGAACCTCATCAGCAAATTCAACAACCAATGAAGACGATCAGCCCATCAACAACCAATCAAAACCTTCCACAGCCTCCATGGACACTTTTAAACAGTGCCCAAGGTCGGCACTAAAATCGGAAGGGGGGAATGTTAACTGAATCAACGTTAGTTAATAGGAGATGTTGAAGATCAAATCCTTATGAATGCACGTCAAAGATGAATATGAAGAAGCAGTGCAGATTGGAGTTACACACTTTTCACATTTTTTCCAAAATGGCCATGTATTGTAATTTCTCGATTTATTTAGCCATTGTGATAATTGTAACATGCTACGGGCTCAATAAGAGTTCCAAGATGTAGAGCATAGGTCACTTAGTGTACCTGGGTTGCAGATACAATAAGTGTGGAGCCTCAAAGGTCTTGGGTGCCGGATATTACACATTTTAGACCTTGGCTAAAGTATAAAAGCCAACTTTGTAAAGTTTTGATCAAGTTTTGGATAATGAAATACACAGTGTGAGGAGCTGACGACACTCACTCCTCTCCTTCTTGCACTTCCTACTCCCTCCCCGGTTGTCACGTTGCAGTTGTGTTTGTTGCATGGAAACTGCAGGTAAGAGCTCTACGCATTGACGTATACACATCATAGTAATTCGTAGTTTTTGGCGTCGCCGACCTGCGGCCTAATTTCATCATAACTAGGAATTTACACTTTCAAATAAAAAACTAAGCATAGGCGGGGTATTGGGGCATCATTGCTAAGCATTTAGATGTGTTCTGGGTCGAAAACGACTAGGTCAAAAATCCACTGTTGTTAATAATCACGATTTTGGAACTTGAGCTAAAGTGGGGTTTGAGACCATAAGAGTGTGTGCTTAGGTCTTATAAACATGTACTAGAATTTTCGTTACGTTTGGATGTCATTTGATGCTGTAACAGATGTGATTTGTTTGCCGATGAGTGATTGGCTTTTGGTAATTTCAGTCACTTGCGTGTAGCTTGAGTTAGATGCTAGTTGTTAGTTTTTTTTTGAGAGATTGACAACCTCTTGTAGCCTCCATGCACTAGTCGAGTCAGCTTCGTCCCATGGATTGATAATTTAATCGCGGTTCTCGCTAATACTGCAATAAGATGGTGAGGTTAGACATGCGTCCCACACCTCATCACTTCCTTCTGGTAGAGGTGTAGCCAGTGGTCTCACTTTCTTTGCAACAGTCTTGTACTTTGTCTCTACATGTGCTTCAATTGCTTTACCTGAATCATCCTCAATATGCATAAGTGCTTCATACATATCCCACTCTTCATACATGTCCATTGAGTGGAACTTAACTACTTCAGTTCCGCTTTGTAACTTGTGTTTCCTGATCTCCTCAAGCTCTGACATAGTATCTACATAAGATACCTCTTTAAAGATCCCTGAAATCACATCATCTGATTCAAGCACATCACATCCCTGCAATTCACTTTGGATACTTGAAACATACTGTTTTTTCCACTTTGGAAAATCATTAAATTTTTTGTAAGATACTAAACCTTCAAATGTTAACCCCAAAAATCTTGAAGAGAAAGCTTCTCTTTGCGAGAACTTCTCCTCACTTGCACCACCATAGTCTCGCTTTATAGTGGCACTCTAAGAAAATCCTTTGCAAACCTGTGTTCTTTAAACTCCTTGCATATCTTTGGCAGTGGATGATCACGTAAACTATCCTTGTTCCTTGCATGGTCAATACAGACAGTCAAGAATTGAACCGCTTTCTTACCATCTTGGCTCCAAACCCTGGCATATGCTGAGCCATCATCCAACACCTTGGTTTCCATCCGCACAGCCATAATGTAGGGCTGCCCCAAAATCAATGGATAAGAGGAACTCTTGTATAAAGAAATTTTTCTCATCACACACATCCCCTACAATTACCTTAATATTTGCACATGCACCATACCGGTCGCCCGGAAGCATGTTGGCAGCTTGAATCCGCCAACCGTGGTCTACATCAATAGTCCAGTTTCCCTTTTTTTGTAAGCTTTTTGCCATCAAACTTATCTCAAATCCATGATCTATTAGTGCTAAGACCGGTTCTTCAATGTCGCCAAGCTTCACAACAGTTTCGGTCGTTGCCCGTGCCATTGAGTCCTTGAAAAGTTACTCTTGGGTATACTTTCGTTATCTTCATCATCATTAAAATGAACATGACTTACCTCAAGTACAATTGGGTTTGAAACCACCACAGGCCTCCACACTTCTTCTTTAAGAGCCACCAAATATTCTTCATAATCATCCAAAATTGCTTCAATGTGCCGAACCGTTTGGCTCTTAACTGATCTTGATAATATCAATAATATCCTCATGAAACTTGTGTTTGGAAATTCCGAGAATATCACCCAATGTGAGCTCCACTTTGCTATTCAGAATGCGCTCTTCAAAAACTTTCTTTAGATCTGTAGCTAATTCAATGTCAGATTTAAGCTTATACGAGGGTCCCCTGGGCTTACTGCTTTTTGTCCTTGGATGCCTCCTCCATAAACACTTCAGGAGAGGGCTTAGGAGTGGAAACTTCTTCTTTTTGGCTGCTGAATCTTGTTGCCCTTTTGGATGTCTCTAGAAATTCTTCATCCCTTTTTTTCTTATCTTCCACCATAGCCTCATTAGCTTGAGTCTAAGAAATGAATGCATACACTGAGAGGGAATCCACTAGATCAGTCCACCCTGTGGTTTCTCGAATTGAATTCCCTAATTGTTGTAGCTTCCCATAAGTTACCTTTCCTGCTTCTACTATCTTCAAAGCATAAGGCCAATATTGACCCTTATCACCCTTTCCGCAAACCTACAGCCCGTATGTAGCTGTTTCCACAAGAGCAACATTATGTTGTATGTCTTCAACTAGCTTTTTCATTCCACCCCTACAAAGTTCAAGCAGAGCATCTCACCTGTTGCCCTAAAGTGAATCTTCTTGTCCTTGCAGAAAACCACATTCCTTTTGTAAGCTTCATCAAACTCATCACATTCCTTAACATACCTATGATCTTCACTATCGTACCACATGCATCGATCCCCTTTGCAGCTAACACTTCAAATTCTACAGATTTGAAATTCAAATTTAACTCTTGAATACCTTTCACCAATTTGTCGAGAAATGTCTCCTCCATTTGGGTATTTTCAAGGTTGTTTTCTCCTTAGGTTCCTCTTCCACAACATCCATGACATCAGCCACGATCAACTTTTTAACTCTCATCTGTCATTTCACGATCATATTTACCGCTTGAGTGACTATCTTCCAATCAAATGTTAAACCCAATTCACCTCTTGAATCCTCCAATAATTGCATCAAACTCTTTTGAAGTCGTGGATGAATAGCCTAAATGAACATCTCAACCTTCTGATCCTTCATTGAATGTTGCTCTGTCGAGGACAATTGGTCGAATTTCTTTTCAAACCCCATAATAATTCTCGTGCAGATAAATTTTTGTTCTTCTTCTGCACCCACTCCATAAAGCTCTGTTTGGTTACCCTTTGTGAATCCTCAAGAAAATATTCCTCCTGTTGTGCCTTCTTGAATTCTTGCCAATTCAGGGCTTGAACCGCCTGAATCTCTTTTATTCGGCCCCTAAGTTTTGGCACCACAATTAAATGAAATCCTTTCATTGCATTCTAATCATCAATTCCATTATCTTCCATTTCCTGCTCTTAGATATTGCAAAATTTGCTAATATCCTGGCCTTCAAATCGTTGTAATTTCTCTGTAACTGTGTGTCGAGCTTTACGAATCCTCTCATGCAGATTATACTACTCTTGGGCAGCCTGTTGGTGTTGCATATATGCTACATCATTTGTTGTATGGCTGCCTCTTGTGGTGTCAACATCTTCCTCCACAAATACTTCTCACCGCGGCTCGTTCCACGTCGGGTTCACCAAGAATATCGGGGGATTTGTGTTCAAAAGGTAAGGTAGGAAGGCGCGAGGCCCCTGGCTATGAGAGGAGTGAGGAAGAGAGTTGCAGCAGACACAATTAATGTAGACAAAGGACAAATCTTAAAACAGACAGCTTAAACCAGGTTCCAAATCTTGATTATCCAAAACGGACAATTAATAGTACTGTTGCTTAATCAAATGTTAATTGAGGAGTTTATGCTCCTTACATGTTTTAACCTGCCTTATTTTAAGTGCTAAATAAGAAAATCAAACTTCAATGATGATGATAATGTCCAATCCGATGATAACAATTATTAATTGGCCTACCGAGATTGTCTTGACAAAGTTCCTCTCCTTCGTTCTTTCTCTACTGCTTCAAGGTCGAGGAATAGAAATTGATCTTCTCTTCGGCTATGGCTATTTGAACTTAGATTTGAGTGGTCTTAGCAAGATTAGGCTATAGAGTTTAGCTTTGGCATCAAATGGGCTTTTGAGGATTAGCTTCCGAGCGGCTATGGAAGCTTAGGCTTTAAAAAATGGCTATGAAATCTTTTATTAGAGTGGCTTAGCATGGTTTGGTTTAGCATCGACTTGGGAAGCTTAGATTAGGATCATGATGTCTTATGGTGTTTAGCTTAGGTTTATAATGGGTGAAGGAAGCTTGGATTAGAGAAGGCTTAGGATTTCGCATGCATGGGCTATGGCAGCTTAGCTTAGGATAGGATTCAAAAAAGCTATGAGCTTTAACTTAGAATTAGATTAGTCTAGCTTAAAGGCTTCTGGCTTTTACGAGTGAGAAGAAGAAGAAGAAGAAATGAGAGTCACTTCCTTTTTTTATAATATACGACCTTGGGAGATGCATGAGTAAGTGCCCTTACTATTTTCGGCCAACCCACTAGCGATATCGCTAGCGGGTAGCACCCCTTGGTGACGTGGCATGCTGGAGTGATAGGTGCGTAAAAGCCAACGGTGATGGGGCCAAATTGATGCACCATGGTGAGCTGGTCATGTTTTCTTGCTATCTTGCGCTCGTCTGAGCTCCCTACAGCCATGCGCGAGTCTCACTCTCTCTGCCTGCGCCTCCATGCTGCCTACCCTCGCCATCTCCTTCTTTTTCTTTTACCATGGTTCACACCCTTGTAATTTTAGGGTGGCCCTTTGCCGAAGTGGGTGGCCCTGCTCTTTGGTATTTTGGTGGTCGGCCCCTTCCAAGGTATCACCGTTGGCATACAATGTCACCAAGGCACTATAATTGGTATGTATATCGGTAAAGCACTGCTCCTCCTTTGCTGCTCATGCCCATCACTAAGCAGCCATGGGTTGCTGCATACCTGACATATATCGACTAAAGCAAATCACCCGATCAATATTCCTCAATCATGTGAATGCTTCTCAATCTTGATCGTCCAAGGCACTGCTAAGCACATCATTCCTGTCTTCATTAGCTTGCCGCATCTGGCATACTTTTAGCTTAGAATTGGCTTGTTATCAAGCCCTTATTACTGTTGAATAATCATGTAGGATTCAAATAAACCTAATTGGCATCCCTTTGCTCATTTTTTTGTCATAAAAGTGGAGCTACACGACAACGCCGCTATTAAAAAGAAATTATACCCAATGGGAAGCGTCTAACCTTCAGATGCTATGCTCCCGTACTTAGTGCCTACGTACATGCATAAATAATTATATACGTACACACCCCCTATAGTATAAGTATATACAATTAAGTACTCTCTACAATTAAGTATAATTTAAGCATATACAATTATGTAAATGTAGCCATCATTCTGAGTAGAGATAAAGAGCTATGGCCATCGTTTTGTGTTGTGCACAGTGCCAGAGTGCTCTTTCTTCCATAGAGTGCTTTGAATAAGAGCTTCTTTATTGTGCCGCTTTCACGCTATATCTTCACAACAGCTCCTTGTTCGAGAGGGATTACTCTGCACATTGCATGCTTGCCTCCATTTTGAGGTACGATATTGTTGAAAGCAGTCCAACCTAATGCCGCACCCGTGGGAAGAAAGAGAGAGAGAAAGTGAGACGGAGATAGGAAGAAAGAGAGAGAAATATAGATAAAGTAAGAAAAAGTACTCTCTCTTTCTCTATCTCTCTCTCTCTCTCTAATTCTCTCTTTTTCTCTTTCTCTCTATCTCCCTCTCTCTCTATCTCTCTCCCTCTCTCTCTATCTATCTCTCCCTCTCTCTCTCTCTCTCTCTCTCTCTCTCTCTCCACCTCTCTCGTCTACTTCTATTTATGTCTATCTCCCTTCCTCTTTCTCTCTTTCTTTATCTGTCTCTTTCTCCCTTCCTCTTTCTCTCTAACTCCCTCACTCTCTCCCCTCTCTCTCTCTCTCTCTCTCTCTCTCTTCTCTCTCTCTCTCTCTCTCTCCCTCTATTTCTCTCCCACTCTCTCTATTATCTCTCTCTCTCTCTCTCTCTCTCTCTCTCTCTCCGTTTTTTGACCTAGTAGACATCAGTCCACTCTTTTGATCATAACTTCTTCATCCGAACTCCGATTTGGGTGATCTATAGCCTCAATCGAAGAGCACGAAGTCCTCTACGCATTCATGTAAAGACACAAATTTTCAGAGTTATGGAAGGCATTTTTGTAGCAGCATTTCCGAAGTGAACAAGTTCAACAAAATTGATTCTCATCTCCTATTTTACATACAATGTCTTCCGGCACTCGCAAGGGCTCTTCTTCTTCAACAAGGTCCACAACCATTGTGGAAAATGATCCAAAATCTCCTAAGTGTGGAGATAGCATCACAACCACCCAACCAACGACATCGGAAACCATGATCATGGCCTACTTGGTATCATTGCAAGAGACCGTAAACAAACAAGGCGAAGACTTACGAGCACTTGCAATGGAGAATGGCACACTAAGGGTACTTGTGGTTGAGAATGAGAATCTCAAGAGGACACTTGAGATGCAAACAACACGTTGGATGCAACTTGAAGAGGAATTCAAGGAATGTAAACGCTCTTTTGTGGACTTGAATGCTTTGAAGGAGAGGATGAGCAAAGTAGAGCATGACCATGTATTGAAAGAGGAAAAATTTGACACTATGAGCCGGGATGTATGCGACATGAAAAATGTATGCACAAACAAGTCTTGGGCTGATGTATGTGGTAGCAATGTGGTTTCTAATTCCTCACTCATGCAAGCTATGGTTCAAACAAAGAATGTTGAGAATGTGGATGTGGAGGAGTTGAAGGAACGGGATCGACGTTCCAAGAACATTGTTATTCGTGGAATTCCCGAAGAGAATTTAGAGACACCTCCTTCTCTTGCCATTTTTATTGAAGATTTCTTCAAAACCCACTTTGGCATGTCCGGAGTTATGGTCTATGGAGCACATAGAGTGGGGAAGCAAGGAGCTCCTCGCTCGGGAGAACGGCCAATTGTATGCACCATGCCGGATGAGACCAAGCGAAAGATTATCCTTGATAATAGTTGGATCTATTTGAGGGATACAAAATGTTTTGTATGTGAAGATCGCACTATTAAGCAACAAAATATGCGTCGCAAGGCATATGAGGAAAAGAATAATAAAAACAAGGAGATCTCTCATGAAGAAAATGTGCCCAAGGAGGAGGCAAGTCTCTCAAGCAAATAGGGATGCGTGACCTATGAGACCGAGTTACAATTGAAAATATGCTTTTGGAATTGTAATGGATACCCATGGAATGCGGGGGTTGGCATTGATGAACTAACAAGCAAAGCCGATGTTGTACTTCTTGTTGAAACTTGGAAGCATGATACACAAAGGATTAACGGCTTGGAGGATTACAATGTACATTCATTGATGTGGTCAAACAATCTCAAGCAACGAAGAGGACAAGGAGGGTTAGCATGTATGGTTAAGAAAGGATTGGAAGATTTTGTATCAATTGTGAAAGATGACAAGTACAAACGTTATGTATGGCTGAAAATTATGACACCAAAAAGAGCACCCATTTTTGTAGCCGGTTGCTACATTCCTCATCATGATTCTCCCTTTTATGCTTGCATGGATTGAGATCAACCATTTTCTGATTTGGAAGAGGACATTGCTTATTTCAAAGGTGAAGGTGATGTTATTGTATTTGGGGATATGAATGCTCGCACAAAAACATTGCAACATGATACTCAACAATTTGATATGCCATACATTTCAAGGGAGTTGGAGGAAGTTCACTTGTATGATCGTACTTCAATGGATGAGAAAGAGCCGGATCACTATGGAAAGTTACTTTTACACATGTGTAATAGCACGGGTATGCTCATTGCCAATGGTGTATCTTTGTGGAGTGGAACCAATGGATTTACATGTAGAAGACATAATGGGGATAGTGTGATTGACTATATGCTACTCTCTGAAGCCATCATGTATCGCATAAAGAGTTTTATGTTTGGTCAACGGACCCCGGAATCCGACCATCGCACCTTATGTATTGACCTTTCATGTGGAGAAGCAACTAAGCATGATAATCTCAACCAAAGGAAAGAGAAGTTATCACTATGTATGGATTTCAAACGGGCACCAATGTACATTGAAATGGTTGAGCAAAAATTATGGATGACAAAGCTTCAATGTGATGCACCATTGGAAACTAAATGGGAAGCTTTCAAGAAAGCTATTTGTTCTTGTGCGGAAGAATGCTTTGCCATAAAGCATCTCCATGGTATCAACAAAGATAGATCACGCAAAAGGTGGTTTGATAAAGAATGTCAAGATGCTCGAAAGTCCTTGATAAAGCTTGATGCAACTATGGACAAAGACAACTATCAAAGTCATTTGCATACATACAAGGCATTGATTCAAAAGAAGAGAAGAAGATGGGAAGTAAAGCAACAAGAATTTCAAGTCCAAGAAAAGGCACATGCATGTATGTGGAAGATTTTGGAGAAACTTGAGAGGCAAGAGGGTTGAGAATTTTGGTAACTTGAGTCTAGTGGATATGTACACACATTGTAGGCAATTATATGAGCAAGAAAATACTGAAAAAATGCCATTTTATGGTTCACTCCCATGTATGCCGTCTTTTTTTACTATTGAGGATGTATGCGGTGGGCTTGAAAAGTTGGCAACTCGCAAAGCGGGAGATCTTCAAGGTATCAAGCCGGAGATGATCAAATGGACAGGAGATTTTACCCATGAGTGGATGTGTGATATGTTCAACCTTGCACTTCAACATGGTATGCCTTATGATTGGAGTACTAAATGGGTTAAGCCTTTGCATAAAGGAGGGGATGTAAAGAATGTAAGCAACTACCGGACTATAATGATTGGGTCTCTTATGGCAAAGTTGTTTGGGTGCATAATGGAGATGAAATTGAGTGATTGGGCTGAAGAGAATGACAAGCGTGCAAAGGGACAAGCGGGTTTTCGTCGATGCCATAGCACCATTGATCATCTTGTCACTCTTCGTGTTCTCATGGAGGAAAGTCAGTTGAAAGGAAAGCGATTGTATTGTTGTTTTGTGGACTTTAAGAAAGCCTTTGATATGATTCCACGTAACAATTTGTGGAGAAGGATGGAAGAACTCCAAGTGCCAAGTGAGTTTATGCTTGCGGTTTCTCGAATCTATGAGAAGGTGATTTGTCAATTGCGCATGGGAAGAGAAATTTCAGAAATTTTTGTAAGCACTATTGGGGTTAAACAAGGATGTCCATTGTCACCAACTCTCTTTGGTCTATGCATCGATCAATTGGAACAAATGGTACTTGACTTTATGCAAGAATAAGGCATTGAAGAGGTCACTATTTGCAATGCGGTAATCATGCTTTTGTTGTATGCAGATGATGTAGTGCTTCTAGCACACACTTTAGAAGATGCACAAAAGCTTATGGTTGTCCTTGAGAACTTTTGCTTGCATAGTGGGCTGATTGTAAATGAATCCAAAACAAAGGTTATGCTTGTGAAAACCAACCATAAGGAGAATCCATGCATTGTGTACAACAACGAGACACTTGAAGTTGTTGAGAGCTTTAAGTACCTTGGCCTTGAGGTTCCATCCAATCACAAGTGGCATGAATGTGCTATGCGTCGTTTGGAAGCGGGAAAGAGAGCATATTATGCATTTGAGAACATGTGTAATGCGGGAAACATCAAGTGTTGGGTTCTCAAGAAGTATCTTTTTGATGCATTGGTGACACCGGTTCTTCTTTATGGAGTTGAAGTGTGGGGCGGGAGCATCTCAAAGTCTACCTGGAAAGAGTTTGAGAATGTCCAAAAGCGTTTTCTTACAAACTTTCTCCAAGTTAAGACACAAACACCATATATGCTCCTACTTCTTGATTCGGGATCTCTTCCAATTGAGGTTATGGGCATGGAAAGGGTTGTGGAGTACATGATAAAGATGCGTCAAAACCCCTCACATCGACTTCCTACAATTGCATGGGAAGCAAGCAAAAAAGTTCAAAAGACGAATAAAAGCAAGATCTTGAGCACGGGATGGATGCAAGACATAAAGAAGTGGTTTGGGAGATGGGATGCATTACACTTGCTACATGATGCTTCAATTGACTCTCAAGTGAATGAAGCTTTTCTACAACGCCAATGTATTACGGCTTGGGAGAAATCCGGTGGGTCACGCTTCATACATTACACCACCTATATTGCCCCAACTACAAAACCATGTTCTTCGCTGAGAGAGGAAACCGTACTCACACTTACATGCTTGAGCCTATTCCCTTGTCCGCGATACGCACTATCGCAGCAATTCGGCTTAGCTCCCATTTCCTTCGATGCGAGATAGGGCATTGGGGCAATGGAGAAGAGTCAAATCGATTGTGCACATTATGCTCACTGCAAGTTCGAGAGTCTGAGTACCACACACTACTAGAGTGCTCAGCTTTTGATCACATCCGAACTTGCTTCTCTCACATTTTCAGCCATAACTTAGACCTACACACTTTCCTCTCCCAGCCAAAGTGTGGGCTCTCCATTGCAACTCTCATCACTATAATTTTGGAGCATCGAGAGTCACTCATCAGCCATACATATACTACATCACATGTAACTTTGGTCCCATAGGTCATATTTGACCTCCGAGGACGATAATAAAATCTATCTATCTCTCTCTCTCTCTCTCTCTCTCTCTCCTCTCTTCTATTTCTCTATCTCTCTCCAAGGTGAGTCTCTCTCTTTCTCTCTATCTCTCTCTCTCTCTCTCTCTCTCTCTCTCTCTCTCTCTCTCTCTCTCTCTCTCTCTCTCTCTCTCTCTCTCTCTCTCTCTCTTTGTCTTTCTCTATCTCTCTCTCTCCCCCTCTCTCATCTACTTCAATTTCTCTCTATCTCCCTTCGTTTTTCTCTCTAACTCTCTCTTTCTTTATCTATCCCTCCGATTGTGACAAGACGTAACTCTCTCTCTCTCTCTCTCTCTCTCTCTCTCTCTCTCTCTCTCTCTCTCTCTCTCTCTCTCTCTCTCTCTCTCTCTCTCTCTCTCTCTCTCTCTCTCTCTATATATATATATATATATATATATATATATATATATATATCTTTCTCTTTCTCTATCTCTCTCTCTCTCCCCCTCTCTCATCTACTTCTATTTCTTTCTATCTCCCTTCCTCTTTCTTTCTCTTTCTCTCTCTCTCTCTCTCTCTCTCTCTCTCTCTCTCTCTCTCTCTCTCTCTCTCTCTTTCTTTTTCTCTTTCTCTATCTCTCTCTCTCTCCCCCTCTCTCATCCTCTTCTATTTCTTTCTTTCTCCCTTCCTCTTTCTTTCTCTTTATCTCTCTGTCTCTCTCTCTCTCTCTCTCTCTCTCTCTCTCTCTCTCTCTCTCTCTCTCTCTCTCTCTCTCTCTCTCTCTCTCTCTCTCTCTCTCTCTCTCTCTCTCTCTCTGCTTCTGTCTGGAAACTAGACCAGACTTGCTCTCTCCCTATCTCCCCTAGATGTAAGGGCAGCTTTGCAAGGGGGGGGGGGGGGGGGGGGGGGGGGGGGGGGGGGGGGGGGGGGGGGGGAGGGGGGGGGCTAGCTCCCAAAGCCCTACCGTACATCCAGTCCAACAGGCAGCCACGTGGCCCTGCTGGACACTGTCTGGCGACGCTGCAACCCGCCTATCTAACCTCGCCAGGAGCGACCTTTGGCGTGATTACAGTAGGGATTCTCACTTCAACAGCACCTTGCGTTAACCCGCGGCCTGCATCAGCAGGAAATCTCTCTTTTGCAGTGCCTTACATTAACTAATTGAGTGTGCCTTGTGCACAAGAAGCACCAAAGCTTGGCAAGCGAACCAGTGGTAAAGCCATGACCACTCGGCAAGCGAACCAGTGGTAAAGCACCAAAGCTTGGCAAGCGAACCAGTGGTAAAGCCATGACCACTCGAGCCTCATCCCCAGGGAAGCTCACATTTGCCGGAGCCGTGGCAACTCCATCGAAAGTGGACAGAACTACCCAGCTTCGGCATGAAGTCGAGAGGCTCCGTAAGGAGAATGACGAGTTAAAACAACGACTTGTGACAATTGAATGTCGTCTCAGAGCAATAGAAAAGTGCAAGATCGAAGAGGTGGAACACATGGAAGCCATGCTCACTAAAGCCAAGGCGGAGGTAGAGACCACCCTCACAAAGAAAGTCGAAACTCAAGTGCACGAAGTCGTCTCTTGGAAGGTTGAAGACCGTGTAGCATTTTTGCTCGCAAACAACAAAACCAAGAAGACATTGCCCTCAATGTTGGCATTGGTGGGCTTGCCAGTGATTGGAAAGGATAGGGTGACCTCGCATTCCATAAGTCCCTTCCTCGAATACAAGCAGCAATCCCCATGGTCCAATGGGATGAAGAGTCAATTACCACTCTTGTGCACGAGCATCGAAACAACTATGCCATCCTCACCTTCAAGACCCAAGCAGCTCGAATCAAACTACCCAAGCAATCAAAGCTTCTCAAGGACACTGGATTTTGGTTTGCAGAAGATCTCACACCTACTCAACTCAAACACAACAAAGGAGAACTTGAAAAAGTACGTAAAGCACGAGCAGTAGGAAAATGGGAAGTGTATCCAGGAGTTTGGAACTCCCAAGCTGTCTTCCCTCTCACCTACCCCCTCTTAGGATTTTCTTTTGTCTTCCCTTTGGACCCTCAGTCCTTAACTGAGATGTATGCTACAACCCAATTAGAAGGAACCCGTTGTAATATTTTGTATTCGGTCCCATAGGTCATATCTGACCTCCATGGACGATAATGCAATCTCTCTCTCTCTCTCTCTCTCTCTCTCTCTCTCTCTCTCTCTCTCTCTCTCTCTCTCTCTCTCTATCTATCTATCTATCTAATTCTCTCTCTCCCTCTCTTTCTCTATTTCTCTCTCTCTCTCCCTCCCTCCCTCTCTCCCTCTCTCTCTCTCTCTCTCTCTCTCTCTCTCTCTCTCTCTCTCCCTCCCGTTGTATGTTTTGTATTCGGTCCCATAGGTCATATCTGACCTCCATGGACGATAATGCAATCTCTCTCTCTCTCTCTCTCTCTCTCTCTCTCTCTCTCTCTCTCTCTCTCTCTCTCTCTCTCTCTCTCTCTCTCTCTCTAACCTATTTTTACTTACTTCAACCTATTTCTACCTCTTACATCCATTTGCAAACAAAGAAAACAAGTTTACAACAAGGCGCGAAAAGATTGCATGTACTTCATTAAGCAACCTACGTAAACAATTCATTAACCATAATCCCTATTGCATCAATCAGTCAAATGAATGAGGTATGTGCACTTCTTTTTCTTCTATTGTTTCTATCTTTATGCATGTAAGTGTGTGTGTGTGTGCATGGAGTAGAATACAATAGGGAAAAAGGGGGGGGGGGGGGGGGGGGGGGGGGATGTTTTGTGATTACCTTAAGTTGTAGATATGGTTGACCGTTAGTTTCAGCGTCCTATGACAATGGCGGTAAACCTCCTTCAAAGACTCGGTCGCAAACAAACCAAAACTCCTTCGCAAGCGAACCAAAATGTGTGTTTGTGTGCGTGATATATATATATATATATATATATATATATATATATATAGAGAGAGAGAGAGAGAGAGAGAGAGAGAGAGAGAGAGAGAGAGAGAGAGAGAGAGAGAGAGAGAGAGAGTATGTGTTTGTGTGTGTGAGGGAGAAGGTGGAGAGAGAGGCAGAGGGTGGTGTGGGAGGTGGAGTAGGGAGGAGAGGGCTTGGTGCAGGTGCGATGGCGGAGACTAAGAGAGCAGGGTATGCAGTAAAAATGTGGCATACTCTTCCCTTCTTCCGTTTTGAGGTGTGAGTCATTACCGCGACTATTATCGCAGCTATTATCGTGGATATTATCGTGTAGAATCATTTGAAATGGATACAAACGTATCCAACGTAGCCGCAGGGGGGGGGGGGAACAAACCACCCCCCTCTACCCTTAGATATCAATAATGTCCTTTTGATAAAAAAATTATGAGTACTTATTTTTGTAGGGCTTTTAAATGTTTTTTAAGTGCTTTTTTTAATCTTATCCTAAATATTTGTGATTAAAAAATTGCCCATTTAGTGAAAGTAACAATTGCACTTTATTTTACAAAAATTGTAGCACTCATTGCACTTTATTCTCTTTGTACTTTTGGTCATTTCTCTTTTTTTATTGAAATATGTAATGGGCACTATTTTCTCTAATTAATTGTTTATTTTTTAGGACACATGTGACTAAATATAACTTTTTTGAATTAAACATACTCTCTAAGGACATTGATTGGAATGATTGTGGCCCCCCGAATGGCCTTGAATGTGATTGGTGGCTCAAGGACAAACTCCCTTGTGCTTGCATCAAGTACAAAAGGAAGTCCCTTGAGGCACATTGTATTGGAGCAAGTGGAGGACGAAGGGCTTTGACATCCTCAAAAAAGTGCTCGGAGGGATGAGAGAGCCACTCACCCCTCGCTTGAGGAGGTGTCCCATTGGTTTGTGTTCGGTGGTGGTGTGTTGGCGTGCAAGGCCAAACAACAAAGACAAGAGCTATTGGACGAATTGGGTGCACCGCATGGTGAACCTCCCACTAGCTCTACTTCGACAACTCTTCCTTTGGCGTCTCAGTCGCACTTATAGGTAGAGGATGATCACATGTTCGACATGTGTGATGAGTTATCTCATGAACGCGACATGTGTGAGGAGGATTTCCAGCCATGCACTCTCGACGGATAGTGGCAACGAAAGACATAATGTTGGTGAGTACCCGAACACCTCTTTACAACGGTGCATAGTACTCGGTGCTACGTGCATCATTGGAAGTCCTCAACTTGCAAGCAAAATTCGGTTGGGGCAATTCAAGTGTCAATGCACTCCCTGGGTGAGTTTGAAATATGGCTTTTTATGTATATCTCTCTCGCTTCATGGTGCCTCCTTGCATTTGTATCAATACGCCTATTTATTGTAGTTTGATCGTTTTCAAGAGAGAGAAGCATGGAAGTAAGTACATGGAGGAAGGAGGGCACCCTGAGTGCCAAGAAAGCATGCATGTTTTCTAGATCTCATTAGTGCGGAGTGGATTCATGAGAGAATGACCGAAGCAAAAGCACGCGGAGAAGACATCACCGACAAAGAATGGGAGTATGTACAAGGCTGCATACCAAAGGTAGAGTACTCATACACCTAAACCATATCGTATAGTTTTTTCTTAATTTTATCTTTCTAATTGATAAAAGATATTTTTCTATTTTGTAGTGCCTTTCCTTTAACTCTATGTGGTCAAAGGGTCATCACTTTCGTACACGCCACATTGACGAGCGTAGAACCACCATGGACTATGGCATGATGGGCAACTTTGACACAAATGGTGATGAAGCCAGGTACGGTGGAACTATTGAAAGGATACTAAAGGTTAATTTTAGAGCCTTTTATACCTTCATCTTCCACTGCAAGTAGTTTGCAAATGTGCCTAGACGACATGAGAATAGCCTCTACATGGTGGACTCTAGTGTGCACCACATAGGGAGGTATGGCAATCTACTTTTTCCCTGCAATTGTGAGCATGTGATTAACTACCTTTTTTATTATTATTTTCTTTTAGCATTAATTATACCAAGTTACTCACTTTGAGCTTCTCTTCTATAGGTCATCTATATCCCAGCAGTCCACACTACAAGAGGTTCTTCATATTAGCGACGCTTGCACTGCGACTGCTAGGAAATAAGACGTAGCTAAATAGATATTTGAGTAGATTACTTAATGGAGAGAGATAGATTTCACACACAAGAGATTATAGAGGAGAGAGAGAGAGAGAGAGAGAGAGAGAGAGAGAGAGAGAGAGAGAGAGAGAGAGAGAGAGAGAGAGTACACATGATATATGTGGTTCACCCAATGTGGGCTACGTCCACGGGAAAGCAGCCACTCAATGGCTTTAGCACTTCAAAAGAAGAAGTAGTTTACAAAGGGATTAAACCCTTAATAGAACTCCCGCCTTGCTTCACTCTCACCACCTCACACTCACCTTGTTGCATCAACTTCACACTATAAAATGGGTGTAGAAATGGCCTCCTTGTATAGGCCAAAAGGGCTGCCCTCTCTTATGAGAGGCAGCCATGTGTAGCCGCCCTTGTGCGAATAAGTCCAAATCGGACCCTCCAATCCGCCCATGTGTGGCCGCCCTTGAGAAGACAAGTCCGCTTTTGAATTCGGACACCGGCCACCGGCCATTGACTTCTGACCACTGGCCACTGGTCATTGACTACCGGCCACCGGCCAACCGACGGTTTTTTTCCAACCACTTTCCGACCGCCATAATATTCCGGCAAGGGAAAAAAAGTCTCGGGGGCTTCCGCCCCCAAGGCCCCTAAAGTTGCCCCTGATTCTTGACTCTGAAAATTTTGGTTTCCGATGAGTGATTTTCCTTCACACAGGATGGCTTCTTCTCATAATGGGGGCCTTACAAATGTGCGCTTTTACCATAGAAAATTACAAGGGTAAATCAGGCTCCATACTTAACAATCTCCCACTTGGAGACTAATCTCCGAACCAAACATGTGACTGCTTTCCATTCTGGCTTCTTATCCTTGAATGCCGATTGAAGATGAGAAAAAGCTCAACTTCTCCTTGTTGACCACCTTTGTAAACATGTCTGCAGGATTTTCACTTGTATGCACCTTTCCTAGCTTTAGCTGTCCCTCTTCGAAAAGAGTGCGTATGAAGTGATATCTCACCTCAATGTGCTTTGTCCTTGAATGAAAGGCTGAGTTCTTCGCAAGATGGATAGCGCTTTGGCTATCACTGTACAAGACACAATTGTATTGTTTGAATCCAAGCTCTTCTAAGAATCTGTGAAGCCACATAATTTCTTTGCTTGCCTCCGTCATTGCTACATACTCTGCTTCCGTGGTAGAAAGTGAAACCACTTTATGCAGCTTTGAAGCCCAGCTTTCTGCTGTGCCTCCAACCGTGAACACATAGCAAGTAATGCTCCTTCGAGTATCTTTGTCACCTGCCATATCTGCATCAGCATAACCTTCTAGAAAAATATCAGTTCCTCCAAAATACAAAGCATTTGTTGTTGTCCCTTTTAGATACCTAAGTATCCACTTCACAGCTTGCCAATGCTCTTTACCTGGGTTGTCCATGAACCTACTCACAACTCCCACTACATGTGCAATGTCTGGCCTTGTCCAGACCATAGCATACATTAGAGAACCTACCGCTGTAGCATATGGAACTTTAGACATATAGGCTATCTCCTCTTGTGTCTTTGGACACATATCCTTCGTTAGTTTAAAGTGACCAGCCAAAGGTGTAGAAACTGGTTTTGCATTTTGCATTGCAAACCTTTCTAGTACCTTCTTGATGTAATCTTCTTGAGATAGCTTTATTGTCTTCTTCGTCCTGTCCCTTGATATTTTCATACCAAGTATCCTCTTTGCAGCACCTAAATCTTTCATTAAAAAAGATTTAGACAACTCCTCTTTTAGGTCTTTGATGTCCTGCATGTTAGCACTTGCAATCAACATGTCATCAACATACAACATTAGGATGATGAATTTCCCATCTCCCAAATTCTTCGTGTAGACGCAGTGATCCGAGTTGCATCTTGTGAATCCATGATCCAACATCCATCGATCAAACTTCAAGTACCATTGTCTTGATGCTTGCTTTAAACCATACAAGCTCTTCTTTAATCTGCAAACCATTTTCTCCTTACCTTTTACTTCATACCCCTTTGGTTGAAGCATGTAGATTTCCTCCTCTAAGTCACCGTGAGGGAATGCC
Source organism: Adiantum capillus-veneris (assembly GCF_014529385.1). Classification (NCBI taxonomy): domain Eukaryota; kingdom Viridiplantae; phylum Streptophyta; class Polypodiopsida; order Polypodiales; family Pteridaceae; genus Adiantum; species Adiantum capillus-veneris. The sequence continues at coordinate 2,710,096 of NC_140955.1, forward strand.
GTATTTACATCCATTTGCTCGAGATTTAGATCATGAGAAGCCACAAGGCTTAAGACAAGCCTAATTGAGTTCATTTTTACAACATGAGAAAATATTTCATTGAAGTCAATACCATTCTTTTGAGAAAAACCTTTTACCACAAGCCTAGACTTGTACCTTTTCTTCCCACCTTCTTATTCCTTCAGCTTGTACCCCATTTGTTTTGAAGTGCCCGCTTACCTTTAGGCAACTCAACCAACTCCCATGTTTGGTTGCGATGTAGTGAGTCCATCTCCACTTGCATGCTCTTCGTCCATTCTTCTTTGGATTCATGTTGCATAGCTTCTTCGTATGATTCCGGCTCTCCAGAATCTGAGATCAAGAGATGGTTGAAGGAAGGAACAAACCGTTTTGGAGGTCTACTTGCTCTTGTAGATCTTCGGGGAATAGGTTGAGGCTCCTCATTTGGTTGACGTTGTTGCACATTGTCACCGTTTGCAGTCCTTGAGTCTTCACCGTCCTCAAGCTCCATGTACTCATCACCTGTTTCTTTTGTTTGTTTTCTTTCCAAGTAATCTTTGTACATATTTTGTTCGTTAAAAATTACATCCCTACTCCTTAAGATTTTACCATCTTCAGGATTCCATAGGCGATACCCAAAGTCACCTTCTCCATAGCCAATGAAGAAACACTTTTTGGACTTTGCATCTAGCTTTGATCTTAGGCTTCTATCTATGTGCATGAAAGCCTCACACCCAAACACTTTGAGAAATGCATAACTCACCGGTCTACTTGTCCATGCCTCTTCTAGAACTCCCCCATCCAATGCCTTTGAGGGTGACCGATTGATTAAGTACACAGACGTACTTACAACTTCTGCCCAAAGCTCAAGCGGTAGGCCTGCACGTAGCCGCATGCTTCGTGCTCGCTCCATGATTGTCCTGTTCATCCTTTTCGAAATCCCATTTTGTTGAGGTGTCCTTGGGGTTGTCCTTTGCCTCCAAATGCCATTGCTAGCACAAAATCTTTCAAAAGCTTGGCTGCAATATTCGCCTCCATTGTCGGATCTGAGGCATTTAACCTTGGTACCTATTTCATTCTCCACAAAGGCTTTCCACCTTTGAAATATGGAAAATACATCGGATTTATTCTTCATGACATAAACCCATGTTTTTCTAGTCACATCGTCTATGAATGTTACATAGTACAATGAGCCACCAAGTGATGGTGTACTTGTAGGACCCCAAACATCAAAATGAACCAACTCAAGTTTTTTATTTTTTCTTTCATTTCCTGATTTTTAAAATTTTACCCTCTTTTGTTTACCATAAACACAATCTTCACGGAACTCTAAGTCCACTTCTTTCAAACCTGGTAGAAGCTTCTTTGTTTGAAGGATTTGCATTCCTTTGGAACTCATATGCCCAAGTTGGTAGTGCCACACCGCACTGTCAACTTCTGTAGTTGCTGCACAAGCTGAAGGTTGCATGCTAACAATTCACAAGCAAAGTGTACCGGCTTTTTCTCCCTTGGAAACCACCAAAGATCCCTTTGAGATCTTCCACCTTTTGTTTCCGAATGCAATGTTGTGACCTTCATCATCCAATTGTCCTGTAGAGATCAAATTTTTGCGAAGAGAAGGAACATGCCTAACATCTTTAAGCTTCCACTCATTTCCATTAGCAGTTTTGACAAAAACTATACCTTTGCCGACAATCTCACAAGCTTCATCATCTCCCAAGTATACATACCCAAAATTACCTTTGGTGTAATCTTGGAAATGTTGCTTGTGTGGTGTTGCATGGAATGAAGCCCCGGAATTAGACACATTGTCTAATGAGAGAATTAGAGCATCTTGCTCTACGTTACCTGCCACATTGGCCTCCAATGTTGGCTTGTTGTCTTGCGACTCTGTCTCCTTCTTCTTCTTGGACCAGCAATCCTTCTTGACGTGGCCCTTCTTGCCGCAGTTCCAACATTCAAGAACTGACTTTGTGTGTGACTTGCTGCGCCTTGAGCGATCACGACCCTTTTGGTTTTTGAACCTCTCCTTAGTCCTTCCTCTTCTTTTCACTGACAGTGCAACACTTGATGATTCCCCTGTGCTTGTCCTTCATATTTCCTCGCTTAGGAGAACACCCACAACATCATCAAACTTAAGAGTATTTGTACCAGAAATAGAATTACTTACAGCCATCACAAGGCTGTCCCAACTATCCGGTAGAGATGATAGTATAAGGAGAGCTCGTACTTCGTCATCGAAATTGATTTTCACCGATCGAAGTTGACTTATGTTTGTGTTAAAGTCATTTAGGTGTTCTGCAACTAAACCATTCTTTGCCATCTTTAGATTGAACAAGCGCTTCATAAGAAATACCTTATTGGATGCAGATGGTTTCTCGTAGAAGTCGTCAAGTGACTTCATCAAGTCCTCCATGGTCTTCATCTTCGAAACATTGAAGGCCACCGTTGACGCTAAGCTTAACCGGATTGTTCCCAGTGCCTTTCAATCAAGGACAATCCATGCTTCATCTGCCATTGTTGCGGGCTTCTTTGCAAGACCGCCTAGTGGCAAATAGAGATCCTTCTGGTAGAGATAGTTTTCAATCTGCATCTTCCAATGTTGGTAGTTTTTGCCGTTGAACTTCTCAATCTTGAGCTTCCCTTCCTCCGCCATAACTCCCACTCAATTCAAGGAATCCTTTCCTTGGGATAATTTAGCTACGAGCAAACCTTGCTCTGATACCAGTTGTTAGGAAATAAGATGTAGCTAAATAGATATTTGAGTAGATTACTTAATGGAGAGAGATAGATTTCACACACAAGAGATTATAGAGTAGAGAGAGAGAGAGAGAGAGAGAGAGAGAGTACACACGATATGCGTGGTTCACCCAATGTGGGCTACGTCCACGGGAAAGCAGCCACTCAATGGATTTAGCACTTCAAAAGAAGAAGTAGTTTACAAAGGGATTAAACCCTTAATAGAGCTCCCGGCTTGCTTCACTCTCACCACCTCACACTCACCTTGTTGCATCAACTTCACACTATAAAATGTGTGTAGAAATGGCCTCCTTGTATAGGCCAAAAGGGCTGCCCTCTCTTATGAGAGGCAGCCATGTGTAGCCGCCCTTGTGCGAATAAGTCCAAATCGGACCCTCCAATCCGCCCATGTGTGGCTGCCCTTGAGAAGACAAGTCCGATTTTGAATTTGGCCACCGGCCATTGAATTCAGCCACCGGCCATTGACTTCCGACCACCGGCCACCGGCCATTGACTACCGGCCACCGGAAACCGACGGTTGTTTTCCGACCACTTTCCGGCCGCCGGACGGCCATAATATTCCGACGAAAAGGAATATTCCGGTGAGGAAAAAAACCTCTTGAGGGCTTCCGCACCCGAGGCCCCTAAAGTTGCCCCTGATTCTTGACTCTGAAAATTTTGGTTTCCGGTGAGTGATTTTCCTTCACGCACGATGGCTTTTCCTCATAATGGGGGCCTTACAAATGTACGCTTTTACCACAGAAAATTGCAAGGGTAAATCAGGCTCCATACTTAACAGCGACACTCAAATGTGAAAATCCACGGTGTTGCTATGATCATCACTATGCAACAATGACATAGAAATTCTCATATCAAAAATCATAGCAACGATCATAGCGACGTCGAGACAGGGTAAAAAATAATTTATAGGCACCAAAAACTCAGGTCTTAGATCTGAGTTTTAGTGCTCTAGCAAAACAGGTATACCCATGCCTCTCTCTCTCTCTCTCTCTCTCTCTCTCTCTCTCTCTCTCTCTCTCCCCCCCCACCCACCCACACACACACACACACACGAGGAGAGGAATGAGAGCCAGGTATGCTCCTTCCCTCTCCTCCCTCTCATGTTCCCTTCCCCTTTTTCTCTCTCTCCCACACACACACAAACACATTATGTATGTGTGCATGTGTGTGCTAGAGAGAGAGAGACAGAGAGAGAGAGAGAGATGAGGAGAAAACAAAGAGAAAGAGAGAGAGAATATGAAATGAAATGTTATATTAAGCGTCTTTAAAATCTCAAAATGATTTATGAGACCAATCCGATAAACTCCTTGTGGATCTAATATAATGTCTACGTTGTCCAAGAAAATAGTACATTGGTTGGTGAAAAGTCTTGTCCATGTTTGTCTTTGTAAATAGACGTACTATGACATATATAGATAAAGAGAGAGGGAAAGAGAGATATAGATAGTGAGTCAACATAGGTTTATAATATAGTTTTTATATTTAAGTTAGAGTTTAGGTATATATTTAATATTAAAGCTTTGGGGTTAGGTTTAGGATTTAACTCAAGATTTAAGGTTTAGAGATGAAGAAGAGGCCCAACATCTCTCTCTTTTTTGTAGAGCTTAACGTTGTTTGAAGCTAGCTAGTTAGCTTTGGAATGTTCAAAGGGTAGGTACTGACACTAGCTATTGAAGCGTTCTCCTTCTGTTGATCTTGAGTGATGGAAGAGGAAAGTGGATAACTTAGGACTTTCACAATGCATCAAGTTGGCTTGTGTGTGTGTGTGTGTGTGTGTGTGTGTGTGTGTGTGTGTGTGTGTGTGTGTGTGTGTGTGAGAGAGAGAGAGAGAGAGAGAGAGAGAGAGAGAGAGCACTTGTGGTGCTGAGTAGGAATTAGAGCAGCTGAAGCGGACAACGTAGCAGGAGCAATTTTCATTTGAAAAATATGTATTTTTATTATGTGTATGTGCATGCATGTTTGAGAGAGAGAGAGAGGGAGAGATCAGGTTAGATTTAAGATTAGACTTTAGATCTAGTTTTTATATTAAAGGTTAGGTTCAAGATTATGGTCTAAATTTAGAGTTAGGTTTATGGTTATGTTTGCAGTAGTTTGCATGTCGCTCACATGAGTTTAGGTACGACGTAGTTGCAAGTGCGAAAATGTCTCTCTCTTTCTCTCCAAACTTAATGTTGCCGATGTTGTATGCAAGCTCACAAGTGCAAACATCTCTCTCTCTTTCTCCCACTTGTCCTCTCCACGTATGCGGCATTAAGTTGGGAAGCTTTCAACGGCATGATACTCAGAATAGAGGCAGACATGTAATGTGCACAATAATCCCTCGAACAAGATTCTATTGTGAAGAGATGTTAAGCCGATGTAAATTGCCATAGCTGAACAAGAGGCAAAGGAGTTTTGTCCACTACATGCATTATCATGTAGACATGGGTGTGTAGATTTGTACCCACAAATATAGGCATTGACCAACTAAGACGAGATTATAACCCAGTGTTTCTGATCTTTTGTGCACCTCTAGGCCAATAGAAGTTTAAATTTATGTTCAAGTATTAAGGTTTTTACATTTACTATGAGTAGTGACGATGATGTGGGGCCGTCCAACCAAAACGCCTATCTCTCAACAAGGATATTATGTCCTTGTAATCAATGCAAACATGTTGTTCAACGAACAAGAGGCGTTTCTTTGCTGCACGTTCGCAAATTTGACGAGTTTGACCCATCTATTATAGATTAAGTTCTTGCAAATTACAACTCGTCGAATTCGGGTGCTCGCCAACAGACAGCAATCTTGCAACCCAATAGATGTGTTCGCAGGCGCTTCGATCAAGCAACATACGTGAGGCCACAAGATGCAATCTCTGACAGCTCGGAGGGTGATTATGCAGACCACATTCCCAACACGGCTATGTTTGAGCCCGAGATTGATGAAATGATCGAGACAATCATGGATTCAGAAAGGCTTATCTATGATGACATGAAAAGTGAAGCCGATATGCCATTGTATGGTGAAGCATATGTGTCTAGATTGAAGGTGCTCGTGGTTCTTCTTAACATGTATGCAAAGTTTGGATGGAGTGACACTAGCATCACAACACTTTTCAGGTGATCTATTACAATGTGTTTACTTTAATAAAAAACTCTAAATGTATAATGTACCAGATTACGTACACAAATATACCGCATTTTGTACTGTGTAAATTGCTCAAAGAGAAAGATCTTGTAAAACTTGGAGATGGATTACAATTCTATTCACGCCTGTCCTAATGGCTGCATTCTTTTCAGAGGGGAATACATAGAAATGGAGACGTGTCCCAAATATGATTCCGAGAGATATTGACTAGATCTCCACAGACAAAAAATTCTGCAGAAGGTTTTGTGACACTTTCTACTACTGCACTGCATCAAGCATTTTTTCAAATGTAAGTCCATGGCCACCCTAACATCATGGCATGAGGAGAATAGATCTTCGGACGGTGTGTTGTGGATTCCTGCAGATTACGCGGTCTAGAAACATATAGACGACACATGGCCGGATTTTTCCAGGGAAGCTTGAAATTTACACCTTGGCCTGGCAATGGATGACATAAATCCATTTGGTCGGAGGTCAACATTTTACAGTGTATGGCTAGTTATCGTTGTCAACTACAACATTTCCCCGTGGTTGACTACCAAAAAGGGGCACTTGTTTCTAAGCTTGATTGTGTTGGGGCAGTATAAAGTGAAGAATATGGATGTGTATCTTCGTCCACTATTGGAAAAGCTACAACAACTGTGGGTTGGCTACATAGAAGTGGTGGATATGAGCCGACACACAGGTCGAGGCAATTATTTGATTAAAGGCATTCTTTGTGGACCATGCATGACTATCCTGGACTAACCGAATGCTTAGGTGATATGTACTCAAACTCAAACACTATAAACCTTTAATTTTCTCAAGATTATCTTTTGTCATGTGTATACATATAGGGCTTCAAACAAGCAAATACAGATCATGTGTCACATGTGGACCTAGACTTAATGCATGTTGAGCACACTCACTGAAGAAGAAAATCTATGAAGGTCATGAAGCGCATCTTCCAAAGAATCACGAGTTACGCAATGATTTTTGGGAAGAGAGCCACCAAGGATGTCTTCTCGAGCATGGTTAGAGCAAATGCATATGTGTGATAAGTCATGACGGTCTGTTCCTAGGGATAAAGAGACTCTCTCTATGGTAGGAGTTACCATATTGGCCTAGACTCATGATCAGTCACTTGATCGATCCTCGGGGGTTCACTATGTGTAAAACTACCATATCACGTGCGTTCAAGACATGTTTGTAAAACCCCTTATCTGTGAATTTTGTTAAGAATATATTGTACCCTTTTCTTTTAAAATCTGTAAGTTTTTTTCAATTTTTTTCAAATTTGAAAAAATAATGCCCTTCTGTATATATATTTCTGTAAGTTTCAAGAACTTTAAATACCCTTCTGTTGAACTCACGTGATAGGTTACATTTTTATGAGGTGACCTCCTCGGGGCTCGATCCAATGTGCATATTCAAGAATGTGGGTAATCTGCTCTGGGACCATCTCATTGGCAAGAAAGATACTCTGGGAGCCAGAATTGACCTTAGCAATGCGGATCGTATGGAGCAATACTGGCTACAAATAGTGATAGCCGTTTTTTCGGCTCTCCATAATTGCCATAGTAAGTTACTCCACCCTACCAAATTCACCCAAACGCTATGGCTATCCCTACCATTTCACTGTACATAGGCGTGTGTGAGTTAGGGGGCTTTTCCCATATCTTCTTAAAAACCCTTAGCTAGCTAGTCACTGGGCTAGTTGAACCAAAAAAATAAAAAAAATAAAAAAATAAAAGTATATTATGGCCTCTTTGTGTGTAAATATTTCATTGTATATATAGCCTAAATATAGGGATTTTTTATAATTATTTTGTTATTTTATTTAAATATTTCTACTTAGGTGTGTGTTTTATTAAACCTATGTACACCTTCTTTCATCCTCTTACACCATAATTATATTTTTTGCCAATATGTACATACTCTAACCTCATTTTTTTCCTTTATACAAATCACTCCCACATTCTCACCTTCGCCCTCGTGAAAACAAAAAATTGATTTCTACTCAATGGTTATGTTTATTATATTATTTACTTGCATACCTTTTCCTCTTTCACCCAAAATAATTCAAGGAGGGACCATATCATATGATTCCAATATCTTTCCATATCCATAACTCCTCCATATTTTTATTATTATTTTTACTCATTATTCTAACACCATGTGCTCATTGAGCTAAAGTCCATGAATAGTCCATACACTAGTCCCACCATGTATATATTTCTTTATTCACCAATAATCCTCCTCCATGCATGGGTCAAGGGCAACTTGGATGCTTTGTATTATAATATGACAAAGGAGGGGCTCACTCTTGGATGCATTGCACAAATTCAACAAAGGAGGGGGCCACTAAAAGACTTTTGCAGGCATAAAAAACAGGCTTTTTGGTGAGAATTTTGGCACCTATCTCCACTCCAAATTTGGAGCGGTGGTAAAAAGAGAAAATGTAGCCCACGCTCCGAATAATCACCTCAAACTTTTTCATGATTTTTGGAGCTACCAGCGGTGAGCTATGATTTTTTGAGTGGACCCCAGTCTGCCCACGTTTCTCACAAGTAGCCCTTAGTCTTCTCTCACCCTTCCACACACCTACTCACTCTTACACATCCCTCCCTCTCCTTCCCTCACTCAAACCTGCAAATTCCATGGCTTCTCCCACCCTCTTCACCATTACCCTTCTCTCTCATCCCTATAGTTCTTTTATGAACCTGTACATACATACACCCTCTCCATGTCTCTCTCTATTGCTTCTATGTTACAATTTCATTTACCTCTCCTAAAAATATCTAAAATTCAGCATCTTAACCATGATAACTTCTGCAAATTGAGGATTTTTCATCAACAAATCCTCTTTTCATCGTGGTGGTCAACCGTGGCGGCGGCGTAAAGAAGCGAAGAAGAAGAAGAAGACCAGCGGTCATTTTTTCCACAATCTACACAAGGGTGAGTTCAAGCTTCTTCAAAGCTTCACCATCTCAATGATTCTCTTTTAATTCACCCCTCTTCCTTCATCAAATCAACTCACTCTACCCATTGTAAATGTAACATTAACTTTCTAGCGATTACTAACGACTAATATACTAACACAAAATAGCATTGACCTAACCATAAAAGACACCTCACCTCAAGATATGTGTATAGTAACACTCTCTCTCTCTCTCTCTCTTTCTCTCTCCTTACTTACTTTCACCTTATCTACCATCAATAATGCTCTCTTTTGAGCCCACACCCATGACTCAAGCAGACAAAGAAGGCCCGCAATGTTTTGATATTCAAAAAATCATAATCCTGATTTGTTAGCTTGTAAATTAGGATTTCCAATAATCTTTATGAGGGGTCTCCAACCTATAAATAGACCCCTCTCCTTCTTGTAAAATAACCTCCAACATCTCACATAGCACCCCAACACTCTATGCGTGAGGAGAGACTTAGGTGTAGCAACCACTTGTGAGCTTCACTCTTGGTGTGAGAGAAGCCTTCAAGCTACACATTGCAAGTGAGAGAGCGTGAGTTCCACAAACCTCAAAACCACTATTGTATATGCTCCTTCATCATCAATAAATTGAGGTTTGGTGCATCAAAGGCGTGATTCGACGTTCAAATCTTCGTCCTTCCATTTGTGCAATACGGTTTGGTGAATTCAAGGTGACTTGTGTATTTGAGTTTTTATCGGTTGATCTTGATTTTAGAAAGTGTTTTAGTGTGTTTTTCATTCCCAGTTTTGTGTCCATTGTAAGAGGGTATTGTGGTGAGAGGTCTCCCACACCCTAAGACAGTGTGTGTGTGTTTTAGCAATGTTTTAGCAATCACTAAGCATTGAGTGAGTTTATACAAGTTCTACGATAGCATCATAACGAACCATCTCCATTTGCAAGTCACAAATAAGGTATTACGCAAGATCCTTTTCTCTCTCTCTTCCCTTGCTCTAGCTCTCTCCGGTCCAGTTTGTGTGTGTCTTGGTGTGAGGTTGTTTGTGTGTGATGTGTGGTGCATCTTCTTGGTTGTGCCAAAATCTCTCTTGCGTCCTAGTTCGCATACCATAACTAAGTGGTGCCCCTATCTTGTTTGAGTTTGGCTGTGGGTTTGTTGTTGTGTTGTGCTTGTGGTTTCCCCAGCCCCAATTGAGCAGCACGGGAGCCTTGAGAGGTGGTTAGAGGTCGCCTCTCTTGTTGCCCGTCCACGACCGCCTCAATTTTGGTGCCCCCACTGAGGACGGCTTGTGTATGTTTTGTGTAGGCTCAACCTTTAGCATAATCAAGTAGCTTGCATGAATCACGAGAATTTGTATGATCTCTTCATTCCCATTGCAAGGCAAAAGGTACACATAATTGTTAGTACTAAGTTGCAATTTCAACGTGTAATTCGTAGAATTTTAGGTCCTCTTAGGTTGGCAGAGATATACGCATCAGTAAATCCTTTTATTTTGCCTCTCATTAGGTATGACCTTAGTTTGGACGTCTATATTTTTGTTTTAAGCATAAGGTCATGCATAGACAATGGATAATGGCCCAAGAATAGAGGTTTTCCCCTTTCATTTCACTCCACACATTAGAATAAACATTGCAGTTAGTAGAAAAATCCATTTTCAACAACGTATGGTATTCATGTTTGGTGCCCAAAGAGTAGGACAAATTCTCGCGTCACCAAACCCTGTCATTCTACCTCTTATTGATTATCATAGGTCATTTGATGTGAATATTTTTATTTTATTGTAGAATAGATTGCAATTTAGAAAATATTATTGTGTAAATCTTTTAAAGAAAGAAAAAACAAAAACGCGTCACTTTGAAATCAATTCAATGGAGAGCCAACGCCAAATGTTTGGATATCCTCTTTTCTTTGGAGAGCCTGGAGAGGATGCAGAATTATTTCTAGCGAATTTCAACATGTCTTGCCGTATCAAGAGGATAGTAACTGATCAAGAACGTGTAGAAATGTTTGAGGTGGTCCTTAGGAAAGATGCTAGCACTTGGTTTGACTCTTTGCCTGAGGAAGTTAAAGGGAATTACACGGAAGTTTTGAATCGTTTCAAGAAATACTTCTTTGATCCCCAAAACACTCAGAAATTATGCAAGACATTGTTTCTCATAAGCAAAAAGACTTAGATGACTACTACTTGTACAAGCAAGAGTTTCTACGTCTTTGGGCTCTATGGATACGAAATGTTGCTAACCCTGGTGATGGTGCATAATTTTTAAAGAAGGAGAGGTTCATAGCCGGACTCTTTCCTGACCTTAAGGTAAAAGTTGAGGCGGGTGCACCTGCTACCTTTGATGCAGCTGAAACTAGGGCTGCTGAGAAATATAGAAAACTCAAGTGCTTAAGGGGAGAGGTTCCAATAGAAGGTCTAAAACCCAAAGGTAAGTCACAAACATCAACATCTAGGGAGCTTCCTGAGGTAACGGCGGAAGTGATTGAGAAGTTAAATGAATCCTTAAGCAGCCTGTCAATTCACCTTGCACAAGCTGTAGGTCCAAAGGGACAAGCAAAGAAGTCAGAAGGGCGAGATCCACCACGACCTAGGAGAGTCTTGCAATGCTGGAATTGCGGAGAGTCTGGACATGGGATGTATAATTGTCCTTGGCCCCGTGGGGAGCCAGGCAGACCTAACTTGAATTACCCAGTGATGAATGCAGGTGAAGGAACTAGTCAGCAACCACGGCTTCTACAAAGGCCAAACGAAGCAAGACCACCTCCACAAGGAGTGGAAGGAGTTCCACCTTTGCCAAACCCAAACGTGCATGTGGTAGAGGTGACAAATTCAAGAGAGGTTGACATGGAAGCAAATGGCATTAAGCGTGGCCGAGGGAAAGGTAAGGAGAAAGAAGGAGTTACATCACAAAGTGACCATGGACGAGAAAAGAAGGCAAAGGAAACCAAGGAAACCAAGAGGACTCGACGTCGTATCAACCTCCAAGACTTTCCTCTTGGACATGGAATGGCTCCATACAACCTGTTGGAAGACATGAGAGGTAAGGGTCCTGATATCTCATGGCCTCAATTTCTTGCATTATGTCCACAAGTTAGGAGGGATTTAACAAGGGCAGTTAGCACTAGGAGAAAGGTAAAAGAGAGTGTGCCTGTTGTAAAAATTGCACAAGCTGAAATGAATGAGGACATTACACCTGTGCTAGATTGTTACATAAAAGGGAGATTGGTTAGGAAAGGTCTAGTGGATGGGGGTGCACAAATTTTCATCATGACAGAGGAACTCATGCAAAAACTAGGCATGCACATCCATGAGACACCTGAAATTAAGGTCAAGATGGCAAACAATAGCAAGGCTAGGTGCGTAGGCATTTGTAAAAATGTTTTTGTGGAGGCCTTTGGCATTAAGAAGGCAGTGGATTTCTATGTCATGTCTACCAAAGGAAATGGTTACCCATTTATCCTAGGGAGACCATGGCTAATGAAAATGCGAGCTTTGCAGGATTGGGAGAGTGGAAAGCTAATTTGCAGGAACGACAATCATAAGAAGGTTGTCTTTCATGAAGGAGCAACGCCAAGAGGAGCTCCATGAAGAATCATCTCAAAGTGAGACGGAAGAAGGTTGGGCCGATAGCACTTCAGAAGAAGAAAGTAGCGGCAGTATTACTGAAGAGGAGTCTTCCATCGAAGTCATGGGGGTAAGGTTTAAGCCAACCAACCAAGAGACCTATTGTCAAGGTTTGGAGGAGGTAGGTTCCCAAGAGAACCAAAAAGTGGAAGATGAAAGAATGCTAGAAGGTATGCTATCTACAACACTTACAAAGGATGAAAGAGAGGAGTTCAAAGGTGTGCTAAGGAAGTTTCCTAGGCTTTTTGCTAAAGACTACACCAACGTGCGTGGGGTAGATGTTGTTCAACACAAGATTGAGTTAAAGCCTAAGGCCACACCTAAAGCTCAGAAGCTACGAAGGCTAGGAGTTATAAAGGAGCAGGCTCTACTCAAGGAGGTAAGAAAGCTTCTAGCAGCAGGTTTCATTTATCCAGTGGAGAATTCAGAGTGGGTTCTCTCCTGTTGTTGTCACTCCTAAGAAAAATGGCAAGTGGAGGGTGTGTGTGGATTACCGTCCCCTCAATGAGGCAAAAAAAAGAGATCACTTTCCCCTCCCATTCCAGGATGAGATACTAAATGAGGTAGCTGGTCATGAGAAGTACACTGTGTGTGATGGCTACTCAGGCTACTTTCAAATAGGTATCACATTGGAAGATCAATTGAAAACAACCTTTATCACTCCTTGGGGTTGTTATGCTTTTAGAGTCATGCCATTTGGTCTGACAAATGCTCCTGCAACATTCCAACGTTTCATGAATATGGTGTTTCAAGCATTCTTTGGAAAGTCAATTAGGGTGTTCATTGATGATTTCTGTATTTATAGCTCAAAATCATTGCATCTACAAAGGGTAGAAGAAGTTTTAAAGAAGCTCTACGACATGGGAGGTCAACTCAACCCCGACAAGTGCCACATAGGTGAGGATGAAGTGATCTTGCTCGGTCACAAGGTTTCCTATAAAGGCATTGAGGTGGATCCTTCAAAGGCAAAGGCTCTTATTGAGCTCCCATCACCGAAGAGTCTTAAGGAGGTCATCTCTTTCATTCAGAAGGTGAAGTATATGTCACGCTTCATTCACTTAGCCTCGGAGTTGCTTCATCCTTTGCAAAAGTTGACACAACAAGTAGAATTTGCATGGTCTGATGAGCTTGAAGAGTATTTTTGTAACATTAAAGTCATTTTGTCAGAGCTACCAACACTCATGCCTCCTTGTTGGGAGTACACATTCTTTGTTAGCTCTAGTGTTGGAAGGGAAACAATTGGTGCTGTGTTGCTACAACAAGATCCTCACAGTACAAGGATGCGACCCATCTACTTTGCTAGTAGGGTCATGAATGCTTTGGAGAGAGACTACACAGAAGCAGAACTCATGATGCTTTCTCTCATGTTTGCGGTGAGAAAGTTTAGATCCTACCTGCTACCAAAACCTTTTGTAATTCTCACTGCAGAAAATTTGTTCCCTTGGGTGTCATCTCAAATGAATCTTAGTACTAGGATCTCAAAGTGGATTATGGAGTTGCAAGAGTTCCAATACTCTTTCAAGGTAGAAGATAGTGTGCGTGCACAATTGGCAGGGATTCTCACTTATAGGGTACATGAGAAGGAAATTAAGGTGCCTCAAGTAAATACCCTACCATTGCCACCACCAAAAAGTATTCCCAATGCTTTTATCTTGTTCTTTGATGAAGCTTTTCAACGAGCCACAGGAAAAGCAGGGGGAGGGCTAGTGTTGCTCAACCCAAGTGGAGAGGTGGTCATGAAAGAGAAGTTCAATCTACCAAGTTCAACTAGCAACAATGAAGCAGAATGCGACACACTACTTCATGGTTTGAAGATGTGCATTGGCCAAGGGATAAAACGTCTCATGGTAAAGGGAGATGCACTTCTCATTGTTAAACAGATTTTAGGCATTTGGGCATGCAAGAATGAAAGCTTAAGGACAAAAGTTCATGCCATTTGTAAGATGTTTAATCAGTTTGAAGAAGTGCAACTATATCATATTCCGAGGAAACAAAATGAAGATGCCGATTTACTTGCACAACAAGCAGTTACATGTGTTGAGAGAGAAGTGCAGGTCATCATGGTGGCAGCAGCTGTCAAGCAACCGAGATACCAGGGATTGGAGTCATTGGCTCCCATTATTGGCTACATTTTGGAGGGTGAGTTTCCACAAGACTTCACGAAGGCTCAGAAGAGGAGACTCATGAAGAAGGCAAGTTTCTATCTCTTCCTAGAAGGCTCCCTCTATCAAAAAGGGAAGGATCAAGTGTGCAGAAGAGTACCAACTATCGAGGAAATTCCAGCCATTCTAAAAGTTTTGCATGAAGAGGCATGTGGTGGTCATTTTGCCCAAGAATCAACTGTGAACAAGATTTTTCTTGCGGGGTATGTTCAGCCAAGTCTGCATGTGGATGTCCAACATTGGTGTAAAAGTTGTCACAATTGTCAGGTAAATGGGAATAGAAGATTGATTTATAGTCCAAGGCAAATCGTGCTTGCAAATGGACCCTTTGAAAAGTGGGGCATTGATGCTATGGGTCCTCTGCCTAGGACAAAAAATGGTAAACTCTACATTCTAGTGGCTGTAGACTATATGACTAGGTGGGTGGAAGCACAAAGTGTGGCAAAGGTAAATGAGAGGACAGTGAGCAAATTCGTCTACACTCACATTTGTTGTAGATTTGGCACACCTTTGGAGATTGTTTCTGATAATGGTACAGGGTTTAGAAAGGGATTGCTCACAGAAGTCTGTGAAGAACTTCACATTCTACATCGTCACAGTACACCCTACTATCCCCAATCAAATGGTTTGGTAGAAAAAGCTAATGGTGTCATTGCACGCATCATTAGAAAGATGGTGAAAAACAAGACAAAGTTTTGGGATGACTTCTTGGATGGTGCCTTGTGGGCGTATCGAACCACATATAGGGAAGCCACGGAGTTCACACCATTTCACTTGGTCTATGGTCAAGAGGCTTTACAGCCAATTGAGCTAAACATTCCAACAATGCGACTTCATGGAAAATCAGCACAAGATGATCAAGAAGCATGGATGGATCGACTTCTTATCTTAGCTGAGCTTGAGTGGAAAAGAGAAGCAGCATACGAGTGCTACAAGAGGAAAGCCACATAAGCGAAAGAAACGCACGACAAGAAACTGAAGGACAAAGGCATCAAGGAAGGAGAGCTTGTGCTAAGGTATGACAATCGACTTGACAATCTTTTTGATGCCAAGTTTGAAACTAGATGGCAAGGGCCATACATAGTCAAGAAGGCTTTCAATTCTAGTTACTATCAGCTTATGGACTTGAATGGTAAAGAGCACTCCAGGAAGGTAAACGGCTATCGCTTGAAGCCTTACTTGAGTCGCCTTCTACCAAAGGATCTACCAGAGCAAAAGGCAACTATCTCATGTAAGTATTGTTCCATGAAGCATGAGTGTAACACAAACCAAAATTCCAAGGGGCCAAACAATGAAGATCTTGTCAAAGACTGTGAAGCACTCTCTTTGGAAAAGATGCTCTATGATGGTACATGAATATACCATCATCCTCGGGGAGGGCTAATGATAGCCGTTTTTTCGGCTCTCCATAATTGCCATAGTAAGTTACTCCACCCTACCAAATTCACCCAAACGCTATGGCTATCCCTACCATTTCACTGTACATAGGCGTGTGTGAGTTAGGAGGCTTTTCCCATATCTTCTTAAAAACCCTTAGCTAGCTAGTCACTGGGCTAGTTGAGCCAAAAAATTAAAAAAAATTAAAAATTAAAAGTATATTATGGCCTCTTTGTGTGTAAATATTTCATTGTATATATAGCCTAAATATAGGGATTTTTAATAATTATTTTGGTATTTTATTTAAATATTTCTACTTATGTGTGTGTTTTATTAAACCTATGTACACCTTCTTTCATCCTCTTACACCATAATTATATTTTTTGCCAATATGTACATACTCTAACCTCATTTTTTTCCTTTATACAAATCACTCCCAAATTCTCACCTTTGCCCTCGTGAAAACAAAAAATTGATTTCCACTCATTGGTTATGTTTATTATATTATTTACTTGCATACCTTTTCCTCTTTCACCCAAAATAATTCAAGGAGGGACCATATCATATGATTCCAATATCTTTCCATATCCATAACTCCTCCATATTTTTATTATTATTTTTACTCATTATTCTAACACCATGTGCTCATTGAGCTAAAGTCCATGAATAGTCCATACACTAGTCCCACCATGTATATATTTCTCTATTCACCAATAATCCTCCTCCATGCATGGGTCAAGCGCAACTTGGATGCTTTGTATTATAATATGACAAAGGAGGGGCTCACTCTTGGATGCATTGTACAAATTCAACAAAGGAGGGGGCCACTAAAAGACTTTTGCAGGCATAAAAAACAGGCTTTTTGGTGAGAATTTTGGCACCTATCTCCACTCCAAATTTGGAGCGGTGGTCAAAAGAGAAAATGTAGCCCACGCTCCGAATAATCACCTCAAACTTTTTCATGATTTTTGGAGCTACCAGCGGTGAGCTATGATTTTTTGAGTGGACCCCAGTCTGCCCACTTTTCTCACAAGTAGCCCTTAGTCTTCTCTCACCCTTCCACACACCTACTCACTCTTACACATCCCTCCCTCTCCTTCCCTCACTCAAACCTGCAAATTACATGGCTTCTCCCACCCTCTTCACCATTACCCTTCTCTCTCATCCATATAGTTCTTTTATGAACCTGTACATACATACACCCTCTCCATGCCTCTCTCTATTGCTTCTATGTTACAATTTCATTTACCTCTCCTAAAAATATCTAAAATTCAGCATCTTAACCATGATAACTTCTGAAAATTGAGGATTTTTCATCAACAAATCCTCTTTTCATCGTGGTGGTCAACCGTGGCGGCGGCGTAAAGAAGCGAAGAAGAAGAAGAAGACCAGCGGTCATTTTTTCCACAATCTACACAAGGGTGAGTTCAAGCTTTTTCAAAGCTTCACCATCTCAATGATTCTCTTTTAATTCACCCCTCTTCCTTCATCAAATCAACTCACTCTACCCATTGTAAATGTAACATTAACTTTCTAGCGATTACTAACGACTAACATACTAACACAAAATAGCATTGACCTAACCATAAAAGACACCTCACCTCAAGACATGTGTATAGTAACTCTCTCTCTCTCTCTCTCTCTCTCTCTCTCTCTCTCTCTCTCTTTCTCTCTCCTTACTTACTTTCACCTTATCTACCATCAATAATGCTCTCTTTTGAGCCCACACCCATGACTCAAGCAGACAAAGAAGGCCCGCAATGTTTTGATATTCAAAAAATCATAATCCTGATTTGTTAGCTTGTAAATTAGGATTTCCAATAATCTTTATGAGGGGTCTCCAACCTATAAATAGACCCCTCTCCTTCTTGTAAAATAACTTCCAACATCTCACATAGCACCCCAACACTCTATGCGTGAGGAGAGACTTAGGTGTAGCAACCACTTGTGAGCTTCACTCTTGGTGTGAGAGAAGCCTTCAAGCTACACATTGCAAGTGAGAGAGCGTGAGTTCCACAAACCTCAAAACCACTATTGTATATGCTTCTTCATCATCAATAAATTGAGGTTGGTGCATCAAAGGCGTGATTCGACGTTCAAATCTTCGTCCTTCCATTTGTGCAATACGGTTTGGTGAATTCAAGGTGACTTGTGTATTTGAGTTTTTATCGGTTGATCTTGATTTTAGAAAGTGTTTTAGTGTGTTTTTCATTGCCAGTTTTGTGTCCACTGTAAGAGGGTATTGTGGTGAGAGGTCTCCCACACCCTAAGACAGTGTGTGTGTGTTTTGGAAATGTTTTAGCAATCACTAAGCATTGAGTGAGTTTATACAAGTTCTATGATAGCATCATAACGAACCATCTCCATTTGCAAGTCACAAATAAGGTATTACGCAAGATCCTTTTCTCTCTCTCTTCCCTTTGCTCTAGCTCTTTCTGGTCCAGTTTGTGTGTGTCTTGGTGTGAAGTTGTTTGTGTGTGTTGTGTGGTGTATCTTCTTGGTTGTGCCAAAATCTCTCTTGTGTCCTAGTTCGCATACCATAACTAGGTGGTGCCCCTATCTTGTTTGGGTTTGGCTGTGGGTTTGTTGTAGTGTTGTGCTTGTGGTTGCCCTAGCCCTAATTGAGCAGCACGGGAGCCTTGAGGGGTGTTTAGAGGTCGCCTCTCTTGTTGCCCGCCCCGGACCGCCTCAATAGCACCTGATGGATCGATAAAACTCCCTACAACACCATGGATTTTGACAGGAGGCCAAGAACACAAAGTAAAAGAGATCATTCGATCCTTGCGGACGCCCATTGGCTAATGCACTCCCTCCAAACATGTTTCACTAAAAAAGGGAAGATTATTGGTTTGAAGTCACATGACTGTCATAGAATGTGTCAAGTATGTTTGAAGTGGAATATATTATAGTGGGAATTGTGTAGCATATACATGTGTGGACTTTAATACCATTGCTAGACGTATTTTGCAGTTTATTTTACTGTTGTCCATTGAGGGATTTTTGTCTCCTGACGTTTGTACCACAATATACAAACTGACCAAGTTGGCGCAATGGATCTCCCAAAAGGAGATTCATGTAGGTTCCATACCATCCGCCAAACTAAACGCTATAGAGGTTGTATGCATGTTGAGAAACACTTTCCTACTACCATGCTAACCATTCAAGTACATCTTCTTGTTCACATAGTTGATGAGGTGGAAATAGCATGCACAATGCATTCTAGATGGATGTTCTTTTTAGAACGTTTCATGAAAACTCTCAGGGGATATGTGCATGAGAAGGCACATCCGGAGGGTAGCATGACAAAGATTTGGCTAGTATCAAAGTCCCTAGTTTACATTGAGAGTGACTAGATGGATTTGATCGTATCCGAGACACGCTATGGCGAACTATAGATGATGAGTGCATATCTGGGATTGTCATGTGCAATCTCGGTGTTGAAAAGAAAATGACGGAAGATCTAGAGGCTAATATCAATCAATTTTGCATGCTTCACAATCTAGTGATGCAAAAGTGGATTTCAAAGTATGAGGATGAAAAGCAAGAGCCACAAAGGGCATGAATCAAGTGGAGATGGAAAAGACGACCACCGATGCATTATCCGGCGGGTCTTGAGAGCCTACCAACATTCATGAGCTTAAGATGGTTGCACAACCAACTGAAAACCACACAACAATGCGGCGAACAAGTGACTGAGGAGGAGTGGGAGTACTCACAAGTTGCGCGACCAAGGTAAGTTTGTAATGTACGACTCATGGCTTTCCAAATGTTGGTCCGGCCACTCATAATCTTTGTTGGTTGTAGTATAAGTCATATACGGTAGCATGATGTAAAGGTTGACATTTTAGGGTGGAACAGATCGACAAAAAGCGGTTTACACAAGATTGTGGAATCATGGCGAAATTCAAACAATCTAGTCAACGATGGTTCTCTGATGCAAATCCTGTGGTGGTGGAACTCACTTACTTCGGCACGCTACAAGAGATTTTGAGGATCGATTATAGAGAATTTTTTGTGAATTTGTTCGATGTGCAATGGTTCAAGAAAAACATGGAGGGTTGCAATGCCACTGTGCGCAAAGGAGAGTTAGGTTTCCTTGGGGTACATCCAACCAAGAATGGACCGACCTTTGAGAAACTTTTGTACTACCCGAGCATTGTGAGCAAGTAAGTATGTAAATATTTAACATCCAACTTTAGAGGACTCGTGGTCTAGAAGCACTCATGTAAGTTATGTGGCTCTTGCAGGTGATGTTTCATCTTACAAAGTCTGCACCAAACTGGTGGTATGTCATAGAGGTATCCCCTCATAGTGCATGGACATATGAGGGCTACAATGTGCCCATCACAGCAGCATCAGTGGAGGAGATCGGAGAGTGTTACCATATACATGTGGTATTGATGTGTGTGAACACACAAGGACCGTCCGGGCATTTTTTTCCCTCTTAAGGAGGTTTTTTCCCCCGAGCATTGTATATACGCCCATCACTCTAGGGCTATCTATCTTTCCATTGCACACTAAGTAGCACACTCTCTATTGTGTGCCTTGAGCTACCTTCGTCTTCTCCAAGTTGTGTATGTTTCTCTACAACCCTAATTCCAACAGTTGGTATCAGAGCAGGTTATGTCCTCCCAGGCTTAGTCGCCACCTGCTCTAGCACACGCCTGCTCACTTTCTTCAACTACTGTGTGTCTGCTCAAATTTTTGATTCGGGCTCATTTTGGCCTCTTTTTCCACTACAGACAATTCTGCATAGGAAATTTCATCATTTAGTGCAGAATTTTTGTCAGTGTCGTTTTCTGCATAACATGTGCCTTACAGTCTTCTACGGTTTATGTTATATAGCATGTGTTGTTCCCGCTCCGTTTCTCCTATTTTTGGACAGTTTTCACATTAGGTGCATCATTTACCATGGCTGACAACAACACAGATGTCTTCAAGATGTTTGCTGCTGAGGACACCTTGGATGAGGACAATTACCCCATGTGGGCCTATATGATGCAACACGCTCTTGTGTCAAAGGGCGTCTAGAATATTTTGCAGGGCATTGATGTACGTCCTAGTTCTGAGGACATTAGGGACAAAAACGACTCAAAAAGGGCTAGGTAAGGAATTGGTTAACTTACTAATTAGCAGAGCCGTTTATGGTCAAAACGGCTCCAATTTTGTCCGTTTTGGTCATTTAAAGCATATCTACACAATCTAAAGCGTTTCTAGGTACATATCTCTAGATATTCAAAAAGATATCGTTTTCGTCACATTCCTTTGCGGATCACCTCGAAATTTGTTCTCATTTACTTCACTTGGCGGCAAATAGTTTTTTCCACTTTTGAATCTCTCAATCTCTCTTTTTTCTCTCACCTTTTGCAAGCTTTATCTCTTCTTCTCTGATGCACTTTGTTCTACTACTACTACGTTATTTCCATTATACTTTCTATGTGTTCATTACTTACAATGAGTAATACATCTTCCATTAGTGATAACCACAAGTTTCACTTGAACATTAAGCTAAGCCAAGAATATGCTACTACGTGGAGTGTTTATCAAAGACCAGTTACAATTGCAAATGAAGCACAACAACTTCGCAACGAGGGAAAGAAACACATTGATATATGGACAGATGGGAGCTTGTATCCACCGGATCCTAACACTGGAAGGTATCCATCTTTTGACACACCTCATGATTTGATGAGATTTGTTGGTGATGGGGTTGATGGCTTACTAGGATATAGTTCTAAGCTATCTCATTTCCACATTCATCATACACATTACATTCAGTATCTCAAAACTGCTTTCTCTTCAAATGCAACAAGAATTTTAGAACTTGAAAACCAAATAGCATCTCTAAAACAAGAAAATCATCAGCTTCAGACTTTAAAAGAAACTCCAATAGGATTAAGAGAACGAGTAAAATGAATGAGAGATGTAGTAAACTTAACAGATGGTTCTTGACAAAGAAAAAGAAGATTAAAGGTTACTAGAGAACATGTGACTAGTCGTTTAGGATTTGATATGTCCAATGTTCAAGAAAGGGTGATATTTTTGAATGAAGTAATGAACAAAAGTGATATTTTGAAACTTTTGAAACTTCTTAAAAATCAAACTCAGAAGAAATTGATACTTCAAAATTTACTAAAGATATGGGTTTACTGGTCCAGCCTTCTCAAATGCAAGAAGTTTGTGACACAGTGGGGGTGAGTAGAAGGGGTTACAGGGCCATCTCTAAAACCTGGTTTCAGGTTTTAAAGTATTACAAGATTAAAGCTTTTGGGTTGCCTAGGCCTCACAATGTTGGGAAAGTTAGGACTCTTTTAAACGAAGAAATACCCGAACATTTTGGAGAGTACTATCATATAGAAGGAACGATGCCATATGCAAACCAGAAAAAAAATTCTTCTTTTAAGTATAATTTTTTTATTACATTTGGATGAGTTTAAAAATAGTTCAATCTGCAATGGTGAGATACTATAACATGCAAGAAGTAGATTGTGAAGGAAAATTTATATTTGTTATGAAATTGGATGAAGCTCAAATTCAAAAATGTCAAAAAATGGAAAGAGTATCCATGTCCCTAATGAATAGAGCATTGGACTATAGCCAGAGTAGGCTTGATTCCCCATACCACAAAACTCAATCAAAAATGGAGCTTTGGAGGATCAGAGCAGCTCAAATATCAGTAGAAAATCACGATACATTGAAATGGCTCTTTTTGCATACCGATATCCCTTCTGTTATACAGGACCAAAATGCAAGTGAAAAACTCTGTGTAGATGGCATGGGTGACTTTATTGTAGAATGGCACTTGAGTGCCGACCTAAAAGCATTGAAGTGCATGTTTGGTGTATGTGGAGGTGCCAATACCAAGTATCCATGTCTATATTGCATGGCGAGCACTGGAACAAAAGGATGGCTTGCAGACACGATGTTGAAAAACCACCATCGAGAAATAGTGTGAACGTCATTGACTACCCATCGTCTTCTATGATTTGGGATCCAATTCTAACAATAGATATAAAAAATGTACATATATGTACAATGCATCCAATGATTATAACCTTGGGCAAATTGATTTGCCTCTATCTTGATTATGCATATTCTATTAAGCCAAGTAAACTTGCAAACGAGTGCATAGAAAAATGCAAGGCTTTGCTCTCTCAAATGGGTTTTCATGGTGGTCAAGTGCATCTAAAAAAATATCCTACTCTTTCAAAAGGAACGGGTGATGTTTTGCAAGATGTTTCAATGGGTGGAGCAAAAGCCAGAAGATTTTTGAGTAACCTGACAACAAACAAGTTGATGCTACGTGGAACTGCTGGAAGGATCTTTGTGTAATAACAACCAATGTCAAAAGTAGACCAGATGTAGCCAACAAACACATGGAAGTGTGGAAGAAGCTCGACAATGTTTTGAAAGTTTTGAGACAACAAGTTAACTCTGCTACTTATGCAGATGACTTTAAAAAGACAATAAAGCTTTTAATAACTGCTATTACAGATGCTTGGGGAGCAAAAGACATCACTTATTACTTGGTGAGTATTCAATTACTTTTTAAAGTCTGGATAGTATTTTACATTGCATCCTATGAGTTCAACTAAGATTTTTTTTTTTTAGCATATTCTGTACTTGCATGGACCATATTTTGCAAAACAAGGACCCCTTGCAACATGGAATACTCAGGGAATGGAAAAATCTCACTATCAAGCGAGGACTTCTTTTTTCAAATGTACGAGAAAAGGAGGGGGACAAAGAAGGAGCAATGCACTAAAGGAAATATTCAATAGGTTCTATAGGAAGCAATTACAATGGATGAGATCAAACAACCATGCTGCTCAATCATAGATGGAGATTAACGCTTCACTTTGAAACTTTGTATCGAATCATTCTAAAGAGATCTAAATTCAAAAAAGATATTTTGGTGTAAAAAATTGTCAAATTTACATCAGTTTTTTATTTTTTTGATATCTCTAGGCATGTCACCCCTATATCTCAAAAACTTTCTTCTTTTATAGCCCCCAAGAAGGTTGACATTTCTCTCCTCAGCTGTTGTTGCATAGCTAGAGTAGCAAAGAAAGTATCCTGCTCTAGAGGCATGGAATTCTGCAGCATACCCAAATATTCTAAGTGATGTAGCTCTCTCAAGTAGCATGATCGTGCATTGATTTGAAGGGGAGTGTACTCCAAAAACCGTGACAATATCTTTAGGGCAAATATTGGCAGCTCAAGATCTTCAGAATACTGCATGTGAAAAGTACAGAAGGTAGCACTATACAATGTAGGCATGTAGTGCATGAGAGAGGAGGCATCCCTTCTTGAAGTGCCCTCTATTGATCTCCCTCTCGAGCCTTTATCTCTCCCAAGAAAATTGTCTTTGTCAAGGAGTTCAATCTACAAAACAAGACATAATGAGTAATTAAAACAAATTTGAAAAAAAAAGGAAGATTTCAAAAGGGAGATCAAGGTGAAACTAAATCTACCTTTTGCAACTCATCCTCGGCAATGACTTTTTCTTGAAGGAGATTGCATGATCCAATCATCTCTCTTATGTCAACATCCATTCCAATGTTTTTCATCTTAAAGTCTCTGTCAAAAGATTGGATGCCAAGCTCAACAAGTCTCTTCTCAAAATCCTCATCTTTGAGGGAAGGTTTCTCCTCTTCCACTCTTTTCATGCATAGAGCAAGTGCATCAGGAGTAGGAAGAAAATCTTTATTGGATGTCTGAAGATCAAGTGCCAAAAACTCCTCTTTTGACTCTTCTTCTGTGTCAATAAAATCTTTGGCCACCTCAGAATCTTCAGAAATGGTTGCAATACATTAGTACTCCCTCATATTAAGCAGACACTGAATATGATGGAGAGGGATATATTCTTTTCCATTGATATAAAAGTAGGGAAGGTTTGGAACAATAAGGGAATCCTCAGACACCTCTACCTCCTCTGTTGGCTCATCAATGATAGTACTAGCTCTAAATTGAGCCACATCAAAATTTGCACTCTCCTGCTCCTCAGCTGTAACATCAATTTCCTCCTCTTCTAGAATTTCACTTCTCTCAAGCTGCAAAACTGTGGAAACATTTGTATTTGTTCCCTCTTCGTCTATATCATTCACTTCATCACCTTTGCCTTTCATATCAACTTTAAGGAACAAAAAGAAAAGAAAGGTAACTTCTTTTGGAACAAGTTTGCAAGGCTTTGAATGTAATTGACAAGAAATGGTAGGTGGACAAATAAATGAAGTCTTCTTAGAAAATCTTCCAAACCTCCTTGTTACTTTTCCTTTTTCAATTGAGTTGGTAGTAAATTCAGTTAGAAGGCAATAAGTCTTACCATCTAAAATCAAACACTTGCCTTCAATTGCCTTTTCAAACTCTTTGAATTCTTCTAACAAAAAGTTCTTCAAATAATCTAGCATAACTGCAAGATTAAACAAAGGGTTGAATATTTCATATGCCTTGGTGTACACTTCCATGTCACCACCATCCATGACAGCAACCAAGAGCTTCTCACTTGGACTCTCCTCTAAAATCTCTTCATGACTTTCATTCATGGTTTGGTTGAAAAAAAATTCAAATCAAAGAAGCTAGACCAAAACGAAGAGGGTAAAGCCGAAGAAGCCAAACGGCGTGATAGAAGCCCCAGGCACAATCTGCGGCCTTCTTCTATCGCGTCGTGCCTGTCGATAAGAACACACCAAAAGAAGCCTGAATGAAGCACGTTCCAGAGTTTGTAAAGGCTTATCCTCGTGTCGTGCGGGACCAAAGTGATGGAGTTGATAAGGAAACCGTGATAGAGTATTGAGAGAAGTGAAATAGAGCTTGATGTTAGAACTACAAGATTCTCGCGTCGTGTGGCACCAAAAAAAGTATAGCACCACAAAAAGACGAGATCAAGATTTATATAAGGAGGTCAAAAATGACCATTATGGACATGTTTCATCCATGCACACGTGCCACGTGGCATGCTTCCAATGGTCATTGTATAGACGGTCGGTTGTAAAAAAATCTCGAGTCACGTGCTCATTTTTCACCTTCCCCCAAACAAAACATTTTCCTTTCATCGACCCGCACACCCTCTTTCGCGTTATTTCATCCACCCGCACATCCCCTTTCTGGCTGATTTACCGCACAACGCGATAGCAAGTACTTCCACACTTCTGGAGTGCATCTTATCGCGTCCTATTGTTTTCTCGTATGACACAATAGCGAGGTCTTCTAGACTGTGGGTGTCCCTCCTATCGTGTCCTGCGGTGTCCTTTCATGTTTCCGGGCCAAGCGCTACCGAGCTCATCATCTTCATGTTCGACGCGATAGCGAGCTGTTCTAGACTGCGGGTGTCCCCCCTATCGTGTTGTGCGGTGTCTTTGCATGTTTCCGGGCCACGCGATATCAAGCTCATCATCTTTCAGTACGACACGATAGCGAGCTCTTCCAAATTTTGGGACGACCTCCTATCACATCCTGCTGTATCTTTTCTTATCCCCGAGCCACGCGATACCAAGCTCTTCCAAATTGTGGGAGGATCTCTTTTCTCATTGTTTTGGATACTTTAGAAAGCACTTGGACCTCTCTGCTGGTCTTGTTTTGAAGTATTTTGTGACAAAAGACAGAAGTTTTTGACTATCAAATGGCGAGGACAAAATAAACTGCAAGAAAAGTTTACCAAGCCCCAAAAGATCCAGAGAAAGATGATGATTCAAAGAAACCACCTACACAATCTCGTCAGAGGCCTACTGCTATAAAAAGATTGAATTATCAAGTCAAATCTCTAAGGGAAATAAGAAAAGCACAAAAGTCTACTTGTCTTATCATTCCAAATCTACCTTTGATGAGAGTTGTCAAAGAGGTATCAGATAGACTTGTGAGCATGATGAATATCAAAACCTTTGTTTCAGTAAGGTGGCAATCTCAAGCCTTGATGTGCCTTCAGGAGGCTGCTGAGGATTTTCTTAAAGACTTTATGAATGATAGCTACATTGTTGTTGCATTTGCTCACAGGGTCACACTTATGAGCAAAGATTTTGTGCTTGTGTCAAGGCTAAGGTACAAGTTTGAATAAGCTCTTGAGCTTATTCCTAGTGAGGATCTTAAAGCCTTTCAAATTTTAAATATCCCCCCTTCCAGGAAGCAGAAAAATTTAGAGGTTGTCATTGAAGATGTTACACATCAGTATGAAACAAGAAAGACCGAGGATATCAAAGCAGGCAAGGAGGTTGAGAGGGAGTAAGACATGATGTAAGAGAATACTATCCTTACAGAGCAAGCATAAATTTTAAGAGCATCCAACTCTCTCCTTTATGAAAAAGTTACAGGCAAAATGGTGGTGGATGTCTCCTTTTGTGGGGATGATGAGGTGTACTGTGACATATTCCCTCAAGACATAAGTATGCTTGTAAACCCCAACATTGAGCTTGGTGATACTGTGCTCTTTATCTGTCTCAGGTATGTGTTGCCCCTTTGCTAATTATTAGTGCATGTGCACACACAAGGGCATTAGGAAAAATATGGACTCTCCTTGGGGCTTTTTGATTAGTGAAGGCTTAAGGGAGAACCAATGAGAAGGCTCTTGGGATATCACCTAGAGGGGGAGGAATGGTAGGGGTGCAGCCTAATTGTCTCCCTCTTCAATGCTTGGTTCTTAGAGAGAGGTGGGAGGTAGGCTAGGGGGGGGGGGGGGGGGGGGGGGGGGGTAAATAGGAGGAGAGAGGTGTCATAAAAGAGGGAGGACCCCCCAAAAAAAAACGCGTATGCTTTAAAACCCTAAAAATTGATTTTTTTTTTTTAAGTTCCAAAGTTGACCCATTTGCCTCCAAAACTGTCCCAAAATATAAACTAACTTAAAAAAGTCAAATTTTTCCCCCAAAATCCACTTTTCTCTCTCTCTCTCTCATTACTTTTCTCTCCCACACTCTCCCTCTTCTCCCTCCTCCCATTCTCTCTCTACAGTCAAGGCAGCCATAGCCAAAATCTTTCCACCACTCTCTTCCTCTCTCTCCATAGCTCCCCCTTCTCTCACACCTCCATCAACCCTCTACAGTCCCACACTCCATAGCCCACAGCTCCACTATCCTCTCTACCTCTCTACCTCTCTACCTCTCACTCCTCCCCTCTCTCTCTATCTCCACTGTCAAAGCCACCATAGGCAGCTCACCTCACCCTCCCCTCAATACTCAACTCTTTCAAATCCCTTCCTAAGCCCAACTTCCCAAGCATGTCCACGCATAGACGGCCCAAACCAGAGATAGAGGAGATTGTGTTGCACAACACAAAAGACTCAGAGGGGGTATGGATCCCACAAGTATTCAAGAAGGGTGCATGGATCTACATGTAACTGTCACGTGTTGGACCTCATCGCGTACGGTGTCGAGGCGTATTGGAACGTCATTGGAAGGGCCGGCTATTGGCATTCAAAGAAACAAAGTCCGGAATGGTGGCCATTGTGCAACACGTCTACAGTGCAGCTGAGCTCCACCTCAAGAGAGCTTCAACTCAATTTGCACCTCATTGCAAGTTTTCATGGTTTAGCTATCCCATGCATATGTCATGTTTACGTTTATGTGATCATTATGTTTAACTAAGGGCATTTGTAAAGATGTTTTTCCATCCAGCTTAGTTGAGGAGCAGTCACTTGAGTGCCTCTTAGGAACGTTCATGGTTGTGCATGCTCACATTGGGGAGCTTATGTTTCCTAATGTTTCATCGAAAAAACTTACCGAGCAGCGAATATTCATGTACTCCCATAAGTACGTGGTGCCTAAGTCAAGCCAAATCTATGGTAGGTTAGAAGCCGTGGAGACACCCTCATTGCAGAGTGCAGAATGGCCAACTCCAGACCATTGGGCTTTGCTTTCTTTCAAGCGCAAGGTGCTGCAAGATTTCCAAGGGTCCCTAAAGTTTGGTAAGGCAACCAGATCGGTGGGTCTCAGTTGGCATTGTCTCATTCATTTGTTTGTGCATGCATTCCGCTCTCTGTCGATTGTAGAAACACCAACAATGTTTGTTTGCAAAGAAGTTGACATAGATGCAATGGACACCATTCTAGGTGTCAATTGGGGCTATGTTGGCGGTTTGCATGATGGTGACCGTTATAAGTGCAATGTGTCCCCCACACAGCTTTGCCTTCAGTATTTGAAAGCAAGGTGCACCTTGTATGCACGGTTTAGCCATGAGAGGTGGATGCACAAACGTGGCAAATGGATACCCTTGCAGCTGACAGCCGAAGAGACTCAATCCTTTGAAATTCGTGTCCGCATGCCCAATAACGAGGTGGAGGTGGTTGCAGTGAATCCGCATTGGACTCTTGCCAATCTTTGGGAACACTTTGTCATAATGGGATTCGAGGATATCGGTAATGCAAGTTTCAAACTAGAACAATGCAAGGTCTGCTTTGTGCTTGCTTGGCTACCTTTTCTTATTTTTTGTGGGTTTTTGTATTTTGATTGGCCATTTTTGGTTGTATAGATTGGAAGGCGGATGGAGGCCACTATGCTTGTTTACAAAGATTGGGCTACAGACGAAATCATCTTGTCTAAGTGAATTGGCTTGTAACTTTAATCGTTTATATATTGGATATTTTATTAAAGATTTTGAAAAGTTTTAAGGTGTTGTACTTGAGTTTTAAGGTGGTGTAAATTTATTTTTTAAATGCATATTTTTAATTTTTTTTGAGATGGAATATGTCTATATAAGGAGGACCACCTCCTCATTTCACCATTTTCATCCTAGCATTGCAGAGAGACCTAGCATACCCAATCACGCAAAGAGAAGAAATGGCTGCTACTAGTGCTTTAGATGCATTCCTTACTGAGGTTGGGCATGCAAATCGCCCTGAGCTTCAAGCATTTTTCACAACCCAACCCGATTTGGAAACCACCTTGACTCTCCACTCTCAATCTCTTGAGCACATTACTTCATACATTTTCACATGCATGGGGAGATTCATTGTTGAGTTACCAAACCGGCCAGGGCAATGGGTCCCTAAAGGCCTTCTCCACCACATCTACCAAGGGGACAGTCCATTTCATCAGCGGCTTGCACGCTTTGCCACCATAGCACAACCCGTCGGACAATATGTGCGGCTTGAAGCTGATGATGTGCGAGCAATGCGTAAGGGAAGGATCGGAAACACTTTTTTCTCTATTCAGGCCATAATGATCTTCCTCCTTCACGAGTGCCCAGCAGGCCCTGACGTAGTGCTACCTCACTTGCAGATCGGCGGGGTAATGGATGATGTGAAGGACCCCAAGCCCGCGGCCATTGACTCATCCGCAGAGGAGAGGACGCTTGCCTTGACCTACCCTGTAGGGATTCAAGGCCTCTTGGAGGCCTCTCCATCAGTCGGTTTATCCTCCGGACTGCTAGAAGGAACCACCACTCGGGATGCCATCCCTGAGGTAGAGATTACCTGCTTCTCCTCCATTGTGGTGGGTGGGGAGGAGTTTGTGTTTATGCACGATCTGGAGAAATCCTTTGAGCTTCGCATGGATGAGTGTGTTGCCATCCTCGATGCCCATGGCAAGTTTGATCTTGATACCACCACCTCCCATGACGATGATCTCCTACTGCCCATGGGGAATACTTTGGCGGACACAGTGGCGATCGCACAAGACGAGGTGGCAGCGGCCGAGCAGGCCAAGGTCTCTGAGGAGGAGTTTGTGGCCGTGCAAGCCATGTGTTTGGCTAAACGCGCAAGAGTGGATTCACCACCACCTGCTGCAACACCTGTTTTTCTTGATCCAAAGGGGAAGTCAAGCGTGGATCTTTACTTGCACCCGGATGCCGATGAGGAGGATTGTAGACAAGAGGTATAGATGCTCACTTATATTTGATTGTTACAAATGATTTTGTTAATGTTATATGATAATTCTGTGCCATATCTCACAAAACCTATGTTCTGCAGGATGTTCTGGAGGTTGACGCCTGGGCGCAACGGTCAGGGGGGAGGAGGACGCCGTTCGGACCTCAAGCGGCACTTGCTCACTACCTCGGCACACTTCCCACTGGTGTCGTGGTGTTTGTCCATGCCGACTACTCTCCCAATGGTCACTACAACATTTTTGCTCTCCGTTCACTCTCCAAGGCGTTGTGTTTAACAACACTTTCCCAAACGGCCAACCTTGTAGTGCTTGTAAAGAAAGATTTTGCAATATCCACTTTCGGTGTAAACTTTCGCGGGCGCCTTATTGCCCGGTCGGCATGAACCAAGCTGTAGGGGTTAATGACACCCAAGAAATCACAACCACTTTACTTAACAGGGAGCCACCCCAAAAGGCCAAGCGCCAAAAAATTGTAATTAGAAAGATCCTAAAGCAAAAGCCGGATATCATGTAAAGCATTCATTTCTTTAATGAAACTACTTTTTGTTGTCTATGAATCTCTTTCTTGCAAGGTTTTGAATTTCTTATATGTTGGGCTTCCATTGTGTATGAGAAGCACCATAATTTCTCCTATGACTACTAAAGGGTCTGGCAAGCATTAAAATTTAAAAAATGCATACTTTGTTATATCTAGGCTTCCAAAGTTATGTATGTGCCTAGTAAAGGTCTTGGAAGTCCCTAAAATATGCTGCCACAAGGGCGCGCATTGGGGCTTTCCATCAGCTGATGAACTGTGCAAATGTGCGCCCTTGTGGCAGATGAAATTGGACACATCTAAGAGCATACCCAGGTACAAAATAGAGTGACAAGACATTTATAATACCCAGTTGCAAAAGAGAAATACATGGATACCCAAGTAACCTTAAGCCCATCTTGCCCCAGATACCTAAAGTTGTATCAACAAACCACAAGAGTAAACTGTGGCAATATCTAAGCCCTTTTTGGAGTATAGGAGCATACCAGTTACAAAACAGAGTGACCAGGTAACCTTAAGCCCATCTTGCCTCAGATACCTAAATTTGTATTAACAAACCACAAGAGTAAACTTTGTGGCAATATCTAAGCCCTTTTTGGAGTATAGGACTGACATGGACTAAGGGGGGATGATTGCCAGCAGCATCTATGCTAATTGAAGCATTGAAGCAAACAAAACATACTTATTGCTTGTCAAAATTGTCTGGAAACCACTGGAAAGTGTCTAGAAAGCACTAGAAAAGGCTGCCACAAGGGCGCGCATTATGTCCATCCATAGGCCTCTGGAAGCCCTAAATGCGCTCCCTTGTGGCAGCCAATTTGGGGGCATTCCAAGCCATTTTCAACACTTTGTAGATGTTTTTGCCATGAAATAGTGAGTCACATAGCATGGATACATCAGGAAGTGCATGCCCCACTTAAAAAAGGTGCTAAACGTAGGCAATTTTTCACAATAACAAGCTAATGGCTACATACATACAATAGAAGGTAGACAAAACTTGAACCATTCCTACATTGCATTGTACAGAATTAAAACAATACAATGCGCAGTGGGGTATACAATAAAAGACGCTTATATTCAAATTCTTCCCAATACAATGCATAGAGTGGGATATACAATCAAAAGACGCTTGTATTCAAATTCTTCCCAATCTTGGAGTTCCGTAAATACAAAAAGGTTGATGCCTAATTACAAGCTACTCCTCATGGCGCAAACGGCGAGCAAGCTGCATATCCTTGGGCATAATGGTTACACGCTTTGCATGGATGGCACAGAGGTTAGAATCCTCGAATATGCCAGTTAAATATTGCTATGCTGCCTCTTGGACTGCCTCTATGGCCACGGCGCCCATCCGAAACTGAGTGTTGTACAATTGCAAAACCTCCCTGCATAGCCTTGCAAAAGGGGCCCTCCGAATCAAGAGCTCGGTGCTCTTTTGATAGTGTCGAATCTCCGCAAAAGCACGACTGCGCTTTTGTACCTTCTGAGGTCGACGTGGAGGTGCATTTTTGGCACGAGTCAAGGCAGCTTGCTTCCTCATCTTGTAGACGATGCTCTTTCTCTTTTTTTTCTGCACAGGCACTTCCAACACCTCATAATTTGATTCCACCCACTCTCCATCTGATTTGTGCTCTTCACTATTGACCGGATGTGATGGTGTAGGTCCACTCCCTTTAGGAAGTGTCTTACCCCCAATAGACATGTGAGCCTGATAAGTTTGTATTTGGACGCCAACCCATGGGGCATCTTCATCCGTTTGCGTCTCTTCGGAGCCTTCTGATGGTTGCTTTTGGATGTTTGTTTCTTTGCCCTGGTCTATCTCATCCTCCCTGTTGCCATTAGAATCGTTGAAGTCCGATGAATAGACAACAAGGCGATGCTTCTGTCTCTCTTTTGCTGCTATATAGGACTGGCCATGTTGATTTGAAGCTCCAGCTTCTTCTGTGTGGACTTCACCTTGAGCTTGTGAAGTTCCAGCTTCTGTTGCTGTACCTTTGAGTCGTTGGCCATCCGGCCCCTCTGGATATGCAATCCTAGCTGTTTGTTTTGTTCTTGCCACGGTAGCACCTAGTAGGGAAAATGACAAAATGAGCCCCTTCAACCTTTAAATAGGTTTTTTTGAGATTTGGTCCCTTTCACACTATGCGTCCAATTGAGTGAAATTCAAATAAAGCAATTGAATTTAACAACTAAACATGGATCATGCGGACGGCTGACGCGACGCCCAAACGCTGCCTTTTCGATATTTAGTTGCACGCCAAGCTTCATGGCCCAGGGACGCTCACGAGCGTTTCCACTTCTCGGATGCTGCAGTACAGGAAGTGTTGCGTAACTGCTTTGCTAACATCGATTCTCTTGCTTTCTCAATAGTACGAGTTCTCCCAAAGGTGTGCCTAAAAAACCAATTAAACATCTCTTGGAGGTAGTTGGAGTGTGAACTACCACCACCATGCCGAGTATTCTTGAAGTAGACTCCTTTTGCTCGATAGTGGGACTTCTCCATGCCTTGTGTACTCCATATATCAAGTGAACCATAGCGGTCTATGAAGTATGCACCATGCGCATAGAGATTGTGCTAAAACAACCAAAAAGGAGATAAGCGAATAGAAAAGTTGCATTTTCAAACATTGCATATGTATTAAGTCCGTTAAAACAAACCATGTAGTGTGTAATCTTTCTTTCAGACCATCCATCCTTAGCGGCCTTTGTGAATTCATAAAGCACCTTCTTGAACTCCTCTAGCTACTCAACGGTGGTGCTTGAAAGATTCGTCAATTGCACAACCTTTTGAAAGGATGACCATACTAGCTTGCGTTGGTTAGCAGCCTCCACATTGGGATCTTTGTCCGTCGTACATGAACACAAATCTTTCCACAACTCCCACCACTTCTCACTTGCTAGATCGACACTTGCCTTGGATACCTGCATTGGAGACTTTGACATCTTCTTGAAAAATCGACGTGCCTTGGCTCCATTCATGGAAACCTTTTGTGCCACCTCATATGTCTTCTCCCTACAAGTCTCTGCTACAATGTTCACCCTTGATCGGTGACATCCAATCTCATTAAGGAGCGTCTGCACCCCCTGCAAGGAGTCTTTTGACCGTTGAAGGGGCTTCATTGTGAATGCATAATCAATGTGATGCTTTAGGATCCTATCAAATATTCGCATAAACGCATGCAATGTACAAAAGTGAACATTGTTGAGGGAGAAGGTAATTATGGGGTTCCACCCAGGATCTTTGCTATCCCTATTGGGCACCTACAGCATATCACATCAAAGAACCGAATTTTGCCACTCCCTATTTATATGGTCATCATTATCTTCGTCCTGACCTTCCACTTGAGTTGCTTGACTTGTCTTGTGCCCTTTCGTACAGAATGGACAGGGAAGTAAAGAATTTGCACCTTGTTTGCATCCAAGCATGCACTTTATGGTCTTTAGATCACCACCTAAATGCCATTCAACATCAAACTCCCCACGTCCTGGAACCATGAGCTTCTCACCGTTTATTTGAGCTTTAATGACCTCTGTGACCCATGGGATTCTACTGAAAATCCATGCAAGGACTTCATGTGTCTCTTTAGGAACTTCAATTGCACCAAGCCACCATATATCCTTCTCTGATTGCACACTAAAAGAGGGCTTTGTCGCTTCACTCGAACTGCAAGATTGCTTGGCATAAGCTAGGGCTTCATTCATAAGCGTGATGCTCATTCTCTCCAACTTTCTCCCTTTAACAATTACACACTCATCTAACTTCAGCACGAACACAAGCTTGCCTTCAAGAACTGCCAACAACAAAAAGCCTCAGAATGCTTGTTATGACACATCATAGCGCATGTAGGCAACTCTAAACTAACCTGCATCACTCAAATTGTAGAAAACAGCCATGGACTGCTGCAATCGTATCAAGTCCACAAAGATATTGTTGAATTTTGTGTAAACAAACCCTTCGGTCCGCAACACACTGTTAGAAACAACACGGCTTCCCTTCCCGCGGCCCTTCCTTCCTGGTGATTTGCTACGGAGCGGCTGAAGAGGCATCGTGTCTTCAATATACAAGTAGTCCCCTAATCGGTGAACAACATCTTCATTTGACACCTTCTTGGCAATCTGCACTCTGTGAGGAAGTGGGAATAGGTTTTCCGTGACTCCTCGACTTCTTAATGCATCTTTTAACACTTGATGTATTGCTTGATAGCCCTTGGTACTAATCCCAACAGCATCACAAATATCCTGAACATCTAGATCAGTGACAATATTAGAAAAAACACTAAGAACTCTCTTAGTGATTGCGTCTTTCAAGTGTTTTTCCTCTGGAGCATCAAGCATCCCAATAAAATCCTCTTTGTTGAAACAAGAACGAAGTAAAGTAGCCCTAGCTTCCGCATTCTCGCCGCCGCACGTTTCTTGGACGAAGTTCCCATTGCCCAAAACAACAATGATGAGCCGTATTAGACTTAAACAACATGAGGGACAAAACATGTTACCTCATAGTTGTCACCCTTCTTTTTCTTGCACCTCCACGTGGTGCAAGAGTCTGAATTTCGGACAACTCTCGTTTCCTCACCCTACCTCCCATGGCAGTACTCTTCATGTGTGAAAGAGTATCCTCAAGCTTTTTAATTACATTTTCCTTGGTTGTGATGGTGCTCTTTGCCTCCTCAAGCGCACCAGTAGCTGTTTGCATCTGATCTTGAAGATTGTGGAAACTCCCATTGAGCAACTACCAATGACGCAAGTAGATCTCGGACCGCGCAATCTCGTGTTTGTTGAGTCTCTTGCAGTAGCCCAACAAACCTTGCTCTCCATTTCCAACGTATTGCAACAGTGATGGAATGTTTGTAAAATACGGATGAACATTGAGAGAAGGATCCTTTGGATACAAGCATCCGTCTGTCCAGAGATCCACATTCTTCTCCCCTTGAGCGCGGCGTTTGTTGGCTGAAGGTAATGTACCCAAGCATGTTTTCTTTGTCGGAACATACTATTGAGGTAGGCGTAGGAAAAGCCCTGGACACCTACCGCGTGAAGAGCTTGCTGGGACATTGGTCACGTCGTCAAGAGGCATTGTAGGATGGAGAGATGGAGCGCTTGTAGGATGGAGAGATGGAGCTTGAAGGATGGAGAGGGTGTGTAGGTGCAGGAGCAGGTGCAGGTGCAAGGGGGATGGGTGTAGGAGAGGAGCTTAGATTAGGAGGGAAAGTTTTCAATTTTGGGGGGAATTTCCTAAAAGTTTGGAGGGAGTCAAAAAATGTTGAATTTTGAGTAATTTAACTTAAAAATCTTTTTTTATTATGTGTATATGTTGGAGGTACTTTTTAGGGGGGGATAGAGTTTTTTTGAAAGTTTTTGAAAAAAGTCATTTTTTTGACCTCTTTGACCCACGGATTTGCTTAGGTGGCATGGGAGAGTTAAGAGGCCACTTACAAGTTGGCCAAAAAGTTAGAGAGAGAAGACCCCCTACTTTTCAAATGGTTTACCCCCCCCTTCCCTACTTTTTAAATGGTTACCCCCCCCCCCCCCCCTTCCCCTTACCTTTTTAGGGGTCAAAGGTGGAGGAGACCCTACCAAAATAGCCCCATTCAAAGCCTTTGTCCCCCTTAATCTTGGTAGGCTTCCTTTAAATTAGGGATTCTTACAAGGCCCATGGAGAGTCCATTTTTTTCCTAATGGCCTCATTGGGGGATATGTTTTCTTTTTCAGGTGTCTTATGAGGGATCTTCCAGAGGCTATAGCTATGCAAATTTCCATACTTGATCCTCTAGTGACACAGTGCCTTTTTAACAAGTAAGGAAGCCTTTCAAGTTTTTTTGAAGATTTTAACATGCTGACCTGCAATTACATAATATACCCCTATGTTGAAAGGTAACTCTTAACTCCTAACATGTTATTTATAACTTTTTGTGGTATTCCTAGCCAATTGTTATTTTTTGTAGAGGACATTGGAGTCTCATTATCTTCAATCGTTTGGAGAAAGATATTATATTTATGAATTCATTGTCAAGTACCCATGGAAGAAGTAAACTATAAGTATGAAGTATGATCTATGCTTGATCGCCCATTGTTTTCTATTAGTAGCTTTTTGATTGATATCTTCTTGCAATGCTGTCAAACTTATTGTTGGTCACGTGAGTACCACAAATAAGGATTACAATATAGAAGGTTTCAAGTACTATAATCAAAAAGTGCCTTTACAAACAGACTCAACATGTTGTGGATGGAGGGTGCTTGCCAATGCATGGAGATATCTTGAGTCAAGGGGCCGGATGACTACACTCATTGTAAGTGTGTATCTCATGTGCCATTGATTTATTTTGATTTCTTAATCATGTATGTATGTACTCATGTCCTTTAATTCGTTTTCTATTTGTTTCAGCTGCATGACTATCCAAAGTCTTGGGTCACGTGGGTGAGAGAGAAGGCTGTTTCTATGGTTTTGGAAAGATCAATAAACCCAAATGATCCAGAATCTCCTTTTCCACCAAAGAAAGGTAGAGCCACGAAGGGCTTGGATGCAAAAAAAATGGATCACAAGAAGAAGAGTCCTGCAAAGAAGATCCATACAAAGAAAATCCCTTCAAAGAAAAGGCATCACAAGAAGAAGAGTCCTACAATGAAGAGCCATGCCAAAAAGAGTCCTGCCAAGGGGAAGAGTCCCACCAACAAGAAGAGCCCTGCAAAAAGAAGAGCAGATACAAAGGGCCATCCATTCCACTCACCATTGAAATTCAAGGTTCAAAAGCGTCGTACAGCTAAGAACAGTAAGGGGGAGGCACCTAGCTCACCTTTCAAGCTACCATTCATGTTGCCAAAGAAGGTTGCCAAGTCACCCAAGCCAACCACTCCTCAGGAGCCCAAAGCACCAACTCCTGCCAAGTCCCCCGTGCCAAGCCCCAAGGAGCCCAAGTCACCACCACCCACTCCTGAACTTTCACCCCCTCCTGAACACAAAAGAAAAAGGGTCTCTAAGGATGCAGAATTCTCTCAGGCAAAAAGACAAGTGGAGTTTCATGATTGATTACTCCACAAAAGTTATGTATAGTTTTGTTCATTTTGTCCATATGAACATATACTCTTTGGTGTGATTCATAATTTTGTACTTCAAATACTTAATACCAACTATCAATTCTTAAATGTGTATCATGGTGTCACGTAAGTTTAAAACAACATAAATAATGATCACAATAAGGTAGAGAAAAGATAAATATATTTGCAAAATGCAATGATTACAATATTGAACTTATTTTTTCAAGCTTAAAAA
Organism: Adiantum capillus-veneris; assembly: GCF_014529385.1. NCBI lineage: Eukaryota > Viridiplantae > Streptophyta > Polypodiopsida > Polypodiales > Pteridaceae > Adiantum > Adiantum capillus-veneris. Next base: position 2,748,684 of record NC_140955.1, read on the forward strand.
TGGCTCAAATACAACTCTTTTTGGGGGAAGGCATGTGATGCAAGAGGTTGAATTCTCCATCCTTGTGCTCACCACAATTCCATCCACTTTGAATCTATACTCAGGAGATGTTTCATCAAGAATCTCAAGAGATTCTCTAACATCATGTAATCTCCAATTTGTTGTTACTATAAGGCTTCTATACTTGGTGTGTGGATGGACTATGACCATTAGTTCAAAATATGGACAATTTTCCTCCCAGTCGAGAGGAGCCCAGCTACCTACTTTGCTTCTCCATCTCCTATAGTCATAGCCCAGAACTAATGATTGACGACATAGTTGATATGAGATAGACATAGAATTTGGGCTTACTCTACAACTAATATTATTGCCAATATGAAAAGTTTCTTTGGTACTCCATCCGTCTCCAAGTACATTATATCCAGTTCAGTCATAGAAAGTCTTCTATTAAGCCACATCGTCTTTGTCCTCTGTAAGTCCATTGTTTTGAAACATGCCACAAAGACATGTATAGGCAAGAACCATTGAACTTTAATCCTTCTCGATATCCTTCCCGGAGACATAGCTTTAAGGATGTCTTCTTTGATCTTGGATTTGAAGCTTGATATAGTGCATGCATCAGGAGCTTCCCAGTCAAGTGAACTTATGGTGGGAATAGGTAACTGATGTAGTTCTCCAAATGCACCTTCTCATGATGGAACCTTGTATTCTGTAAAATAGACAAACAAATCCATTGTTTTGTAAAAGGAAGGTGGCTTGTCAGCATACATAGCATCTGCAATCCCTTTATGCATTGCTCGGAACATCCCACTTAGACTCTCCACAGGCTGCCATTCCACAGCTGTTGAAGGAAATATATCTGGAATGGAATCAAAAAATGAGAAAAAACAATGGGAGAATGAAAAATTCATTGTATCAAATAGAAGTTGTTTTTAAACTTACAGTAAGAATGCAATGTGGGATGTTCTTCCCAGTCTAACACCATATCCTTGGCCATGTACACATGTTGAACCTTAGCTAGCCAGCCATTGTCGGTCACTTTGAAAGCAAGAACATGACCTTTCCAATGGTTTTTCACTTTATCATGTTTAGTTCTCTTCACTCTGTGTACACCTTTGCATGAAGGAAGCATTGTTACCCAGTCATTCACACAAAAAGATATGGGCTTCCAAAGACCATCCTCTCTAACATTATAAAAGTCACAAGAAGTTATGTTATGTGAAGGGCGACGTGCAAAAGACGCCATGGAAACTCAGAGATTAGAGAAGAAGAAAGAAAATATAGAGACGGAAACACTTAAACCTCTCACAAAATAGAGAGAGAGTGAAAAAGGTATACGTTTGAAAAAAGTAGGTGATTTGTCATTAATAGCCTTGTTTTGAGAGCCTTCTGATATAGATTCCGTATCTTTTGACAACGCTTTTGTGAAATATAAAAATAAAATAAAAGATTAGTCTTCACTACTTTGGGCCACAAATTTAATGAGCTCACTCACCGGAAGCACCTAAACATAGCAGTTTCAGCCTTATGATCAAGACATTTAGCCATTCTCCGTCAAAATAGGACCACCAAAACCCAAAATAAAGGAGAAAAGAGTGCCATACTTTTGTATACGTGTCAAATGACTATTAGACTATTCCTCAGTCCTTATATTAACAAACAACCCTTTTTGAGTCGTTTTTGTCCCTAATGATGCAGGCGATGTTGAGGATGTTGCAGGTCTTGCTGCAATTAGAGTTGTTTTTCCTATGATAGAACAAGATTTTTGGGATGTAAAAGATGCGCAGGTTCATGCATTGATTTCGTTTTCTGTGAAGCGCACCATTGTTCCTCACATCCGTTCAGCAAATTCTGCAAAACAGGCTTGGGATATGTTGGCTGGTCTTTATGCAAGTCGCAATGAGGATGAAATTGCTTTGTTGCGTGAAGAGCTGGTGTCGAAGATTATGCATGAGGAAGATTATATGAACACTTTCCTTGCTAGTGTCCAGGATATCAATGAGCAACTTATTTCTGCAAGTGAAGTCATTTCAGATAGTTCCCTTATGCAGACTGTTCTTGATGCCTTACCAGATTCTTACCAGACTTTTGCTAGTACTTGGAGACTTATGATCCAAGGAAATCCTGAAGTTGTCAAGCTTGATGCATTATGCACATTGCTGTTGCAAGAGTCGCTTTCTAGAAAAAACAAGACTAGGCAACGTGCAGTTGAACGGTCTTTTATTGCTTCTCAGAGAAAGGGTGGTAACAGCAATACAACCACTTCTTATGGTTCTGCTGTGAGTGAAAAAACTTTTGTTCCTAATGTTTTTGCTTGCAGCAATTTGTTTGGAAATTCTAGTGATAAGGGCAAAAGCGTTGCCATTACTATAATGCTAATGATCACTTGATCAAGTCGTGTCCTAAGTTGAAGGCCAAAGAGGCTAAGAAGAAACAGGGTGGTTCCACTGTAAATGCTAATTCCACTACAAATGCAACCATTGTTAAGTCTTCTGTGAAAGGAGACTGTGTTACTGATGTTGATGCAGAATGGGCTTTTAGCGCAGAGTGCACTTACAATCCTATTGTCCATGATGCATGCTTGTCAGTTGTTTGCTGTAGATTCACATGTGTGGTATTTCGATAGTGGTGCTACAAAGCACATTACCTCACATCGTGAAATGTTCAACTCGCTCGAGTCTATCCCTCATGGAAATCCATTCACTTGTGCCAACAATGCCGCTTATCCGGTTCAGGGAGTTGGAAAGATTGTGCTTACTACTGCAAGGTAGTTCTTTCACACTTGTTGATGCACTTTACGTACCTGGGATCAAGAAGAATCTCTTGTCTGTATCCGCACTTGCTAGACTTGGACTTGTAGTCAAATTTGTGGATCACAGATGGTGGTGAAATTGTTGCATCTGGCTTTTTGTGTCGTGGGCTATATAAGCTCACAATGTATGACAAGTGTGGACAAAATTTTGCAAATGTTGTTGCAGATTCAAGGGCTATTTCAGATGCAAAACTTTGGCATGCACGTTTTGGTCATCTGAATTTTGCCAGTTTGCTGCGTTTGCAAAAATCTAATATGGTTGCTTCTTTGCCGCCACCTGTCAAACATGTTTGTGAAGGTTTTATTTTGGGTAAGATGCAGTGTTCTAAGTTTCCAAAGGATGGTTCAGTTCGGGCCACATGCAGGTTGCAGCTTGTGCATAGTGTTGTTTGTTGGCCCATGCAAACTCCGTCCTTGGGCAATTACCTTTAATTTGTGACTTTTATTCATGATTACTCCAGGCATGCATGGGTATTTCCGCTTAAAGCAAAGTCTTGAAATTTTTATGTGCTTTAAACAATTTTTTGCTATGGCTGAAAATGTCTCGAAATGTACTATGGGCACCCTCCATTCCGATCGAGGGGGGAGTATATGTCTCGTGAAATCAATGCATTTCTGGCTAGTCGTGGGATAAAACACCAATTTTCAGTGCCTTATACACCTCAGCAAAATGGTGTTGATGAGAGGAAAAACAGGTCACTTACGGAAATGACACGATGTATGGTCAAAAGTCAAGCTTTGCTGCATTCTTTTTGGCTTGAGGCCATCATGTGTGCCACTTATGTACTAAATAGGTCTCCTACAAAAGCTTTGCAGTCTATTACTCCATATGAAGCATGGCATGATACAAAGCCTTCTATTGAGCACATGCGTGTTTTTTTTGTGTTTGGCATATGCTTTGCTGCCACAAACACAGCGCAAAAAATTGGATGATAAGGCTGCAAAATGTATTTTTGTTGGTTATAGTGCTGAGATCAAAGGTTACAGGTTGTATCATCTGAAAAAAAAAACGTATTCTGGTTTCACGGGATGTAGTGTTTGTGGAAGATTCTGTTCAGCCCTTGCTGTCATGTACTAGAGACAGTAATGTAAGCTCACAGGACATTTATGACACTTTGTTGCCTCTTTCCAATGGTGGAAATACGAATGTATATACGCCCATTACTCTAGGGCTATCTATCTTTCCATTGCACACTAAGTGACACACTCTCTATTATGTGCCTTGAGCTTCCTTCGTCTTCTCCAAGCTATGTGCGTTTCTCTACAACCCTAATTCCAACAAAGAGGATGCTGATTCGAAAGCCGTTGAGGTGGTGCCAGGCGAGCACGGTGCTGCTACTCTCTATGGAATGCATGCAGAGCACCTACAAATTGAAATGGAGGACATCTGCATAAAGGGAGATCTCTATATAGACGTAGGGAGTTATGTTGAGTTATGCGAGGATGAGAGAGAGACCTCTTAAATCCATAAACATTGTATCTGAGCAATTTGCTCCTTTTTATAATATATATTGTAATCACGTGGAATTTGTCCATTCTTGTCTCTATGCTATACTTGTGAAATTTAAATTTTGATTAATCAAATTATAGCTTGTTCAATTTTTTTTCTCCATTTATTCTCGAGATTTAATGTTCGAGTATTTAATGCAGGTATGGATGATGTTCAATTTCTTTCTTCCTTGGACCCCGAGCAGAGGAGGTGGTACGAGGAGCACCATTTCTCTAGAGCACCGTCGCGTCATTCCACTCCTTTAGCGTCTCCCTCTGCTTCAGAGTGATCAACGTGCTCCAAGAGTTCGGTGTTGACTAGACGATCTACACACTCTTCTAGGCAGCGACGTTCTAGTGATGGCGGTGGCGGTTGCTGTGGAGGAGCCGCTGTTGGTGCTTCGACACCGCCTCGTACTCGTCGAGACTCTTTACCTTCCCTTTCTTTGACCGATCCCACACTAGCCATGACATCGCCCTCTACTCTATATTTTGTGCGATTGTCGACTGCTCCTAGCTACATACCACTCGCTACTCCTCCGCAGTCACCCCAGTGGACACTCCTTGCTTTGAGACCCAGACTCCAGTGAGGACACCTGTCATCCATACCCCCATCGAGATGCCACTCAAGACTCTACCGAGACACCTAGGTTCATGCGTCACACACGAGAGGGCTTGCCGTACTCGGTCGACATCAGTGTCACCATCATCTTGGATTGATGAGGACTGCAAGAAGGTGATCTCGCACATGTGCGGCCTTTGCTCTCAGGTGTTTCGACACTACATACTAAACACCTGGAGTGAAGTGCCAAATGAATTAAAAAAACAGATTCATCAACATGCTGCATGACAAGTTTCCCGTGTCAAATTGGGGTGAGCGCTTCAATGAAGACCTGATTGGTGCGAAATGCGCGAATACTACAAGCACAAGCGTTTTGAAGTGAAAAAGGCAATAAAGCATGGGTGGAACATGCCAGATTGACTGGCCAAAGAAGAATTGGAAGAATGCAAAGCGAGCAACGCACGAGAATCCTGACAAGTGGAAGCAACAAAAGGAAGTGTTTTTGCATTGCCCTTTAGGTTTGGTAGTTATGGGTAATTGTACTTTTAAATTCTAACATAACATATTCTTTGTATGTTTTGAATAGTGATCAATGACAGGACGTGACCCCACACCATACGAGCTCGAGTATGCAGGCAGAAAGGGCTTAAATGCGCTTATGGACATTCTCAGTTCTCGTTGTGGCATGGTTAGTATTTAACTTTACTCTCTTACATTTGTTGTATTTTGATGACAAGCTAAAAAATAGATTGTTTTGTAATTATATGTTTATACTTACAAAATGTCTTATTGTTTTCTTTTGCAGAATCCGACAGATACGCCGCTTGGACGCGATGAGACGTTGGATTAGACGACGTCAATCTAGCCGTAGCCAGATATAACTAGTTTTCTTTTGTCATAGCATGTATAATGAGATGACGTGTGTACGTCATTTTGTTAACTACTGGTCAACAATATATTTTCTCAATAATGACAATTGTGTTGTAACTATTATATTTTGGTCAAATCTTAGCAATCAAGTGATTTTGCCTATGATGTGTATAATTTTGTCATTGTATTACTTTTGTTAATTCACTTTCATCTATATACTTTTGTCAGTTTTTCATCTTTATTATGAAAACTTTATGTTCAATATGGTTGATGGACCATATTGATGGATGGCAGGGCATTCATTTTCCTGCCACCCAAAAAGTTGTATTCTAGGCGTCGCTATAGACGTTTCTATTTAAGGTTCAGCAGAGTCTCTATGAGCATCACTAAACTGGAAGTTGTATGCATCGCTACAAACGTTGCTATATAGCGTTTCCTATAGCGACGTTCACTTTGCGACACTCTTAGCGAAGTGTTTAGCGACACCAGGGAGGAAAATAACCGATTGTATTTTCGTCGCTACAACCATCACAAGTGCACATAACCTCTTGTAGTGCCACCAACCAAAACTTTGGTTTGTAATTCCCATAAAACCTCCGGGGACAACTATTTTTTCTTTAATGAAGTGGAGACCATCTTCGACCCTCTTCCATCTCCTACTTTGGATGGGGGGAGACACAGAAGAGGGAGATCAATGATTTTGATGATGATGAAGATGATGAGATGGAGGATGACGAATTTGAAGATGATGAAGCCAACGCATCCACAAACGACTTAAGGGTTTCTCTCTTTATTGATTTAGGATCCATGGGCTTAGAATTGGATGATACTTCTTGTAGGGATCTTTTGGAAGATGATTCATAAAAATTTTGCATGCTTTCAGTTCTGAAATTTTTTGGTCATGTCATCCATTCATGTCTCTCCCCCCCTCTTCCTCTCTCTAATTTTGTGAAACATGCTAAATTATGTTAATCAGTGATAGTGATTAGTTTAGTTGTGACCAAGAGTAATTCTACATAGCTAGCTATTGTTCCATGTTTTCATATCTCTTTTTTTTAAATTTGAAAATTCCATAAATTTTTTATTTTTAAATTTAAGAGAAGGGAAACACAAAAATTTGAGCGCGGGAGAGGGGGAGGGATGTTTAAGCCAAAATTTGAATATTTAGGCACTAAATTGTGCTCCGGGAATAATCGCGGTAATAGCAGCGGCAATATTAGAGGTAAATATCGCGGAAATACTCGTGGTTATATTTGAAATGCAAAAAAAAACCCCACTCTCCTCTCTTTGCCCTCTCCAGCTGATTTTGGACCTTCTCTCTACAAACACAATAAAAGACCGCGGTAAACAATTCGAGATTTCCATAGTGCAACTTCCAGCATGAGCTACAAGGGGGGGGGTCGACCAAGGAAGGTAGGGTTAACGTGGGGGTATACTCTCCCCCCCACACACACACACACTCATTGTGTGAGCTGCAAAGTGAAAGAGCTCTATCTCCTTCTCCAAGCTTGTTGCGAAGTTGAGAGCCTACACCAACACTCTTGGCTATGGAATGAAAATCCAACCAGGAGCCATGGTCCAATGCTTAAGCTTGCCATCTTCTTCATCATTATTATTATGATGTTATGCTATGCTATGCAAAAAGAGTGATGATAAGTGAGGAACTATCTCTTTCTCGTATGTTACTTCTTCTTTCTCTTCCCTACATTTATTCCCCGCTAGCTCTCTCTGTCTTCGAAGGTGTTTGAGGCCTTGGAACTAAGACTGGGGATGGTTAATAGTTTTTACAAGATTATGTTATGCTCCTGATGCATGAATCTTTCCATCTTCACTGCATCACCTAGGTCACAAGGAACACAAAGATTGTATTGTACCAAGTCTCTCTTGATGGGAAAATCTATAATACAAAAGCCTATTAGAGGGGACACCTGCTCCACGTAAATTCGGTCCTCAACTGTTGTCAAGTTCCCTAACTCTCTCTCCCTCTCTTGCAAAAGTATTGTTCATGCCAAGTTAATTAAATATATGGTTATGTTGCTACCTCCAATTAAGTTCACCCTCTCTGTTCTCAAAGTAGTCTCATGAAAATGCTTACTCATATTCTCTTAATTCCATTATTCTCAAAGTTCATATTCCATTTCTATTACATTTCTCACCACTTTCTAAAATGGTCCAGAATACTCCTGACGGTTGGTTTCCTTATACAAGATTGACACCTTAGGTTGCATTGCATGGATACAACCTACAGCACATGCTTTCGAGCATGTAGCAGATTTTGTTGCAAGAGAGAACCACATGTTGAAAAGCTCTCTTTGCTTCACTGCCACTTGCTAGCCCCTACGACCACCCCTAATCCCTTTCCGTTTTAAAAAAGCATCGCCTGCACATTAGCCTTTCTCAGCGCTAAAATGGTATAGACATACTCCTGATGGTTGGTTTCCTTATGAAGAACTGACACCTTAGGTTGCAGTGCTGGCTACAACCTACAACGTGCTCTCAAGCATATAGCAGACCATTGTGCAACAAAATTTACCGAGTTGATATGAGCATCTCTAAATTCACTCATGCACTATTGTACATGTAAGAGGGTATCATGGAATTTTGACTTATAAAATATGATTGTCTCATTCAATATCAGTCAAGGTGTATGGGGCCTAGAGTTATTGTGTTTTTACTAAATTTTAAAAAAACTTGCCCAAGAGCATGGAAATGACTACTTGGAATGCCCAACTAGCCTTGAATGATGTGCATGTAATTGCATGGAAACCATAAATATGGATTCCCCGATTAAGGTGAAGGTTTACTAATCATTTGTCTGATTGCATGGGTTTGAATTGTGACTTCTTCTATTGGACTTTAGACTGTCTATGTCTTCTGAAGGGTATGCAGAGGGCGATTGGAATAATGCCCTATGTCTTGTGTCTTTCATGCTGCAAAGGACCTCATTCGCTAGTTGTTTGCACATGGTAGCCGTGTGATGTCTGTTCAACCCGTGCTCATTGCAAATCATGATGAAAAGTGACCAATAGCTGCTCTTTATGGGTTGCCCATATTTTTGTGGGTCCGACCATGCTCATGTTGATTTTTGCCCAGTGAACCGATGTGAGTATGGACAGTGTCTCACCTGAAATCGGCTTTAGAGCTAGGTCACACCATGGGTTAGTAGAGTTAGTGTTTACCAAATAAATGCATATCCATGTTTTCCTCCACAAATGTAGAAGACTTTCACAAACCCCATCACCATTTTGAAGAAGGAGGGGAATAAGCTATATTTTAGGTAGTGAAAACCTCTCCTTAAATGTAGGCATGACATCTCCAATCAAATGTCTCTCATGGTCCCCTTGAAAATAGAAACTCTAACCCTTTTCATCTACTACTATGGGTGCTACCCTGTTCAATGCTTCAGTACCCCTCTTGCCCCCACTAACCCATGGTGCAACCCAACTTTTATGCCACTTGTCATCATGCCCATTTTAGGTGTTGCGCTCTAGCACCTCCAAAAGGCTTTTGCCACCTTGCATCCATGCGGTCATACATTTTCTGCCAGGGTTTGGGTGGGCTATGTAAAGTATCATCTTACAAGAATGTTGAAGGATAAAGTAGCATTTACTTGATCGTCTTCAATTGTGAATTTTAGACAACTTTTAATTTAGGTTTGTTTAAAGAACGATTTGCTCTAGATTCGACCCTTTACAATCAACATTTGTTGTGGGCGTGTGAGAAGTTTTAACAAAAAAAAGATACTAAAAAATTTAGTGAAAAAAACACAATTTTAATAATGCTTTTTAACCTATGAATGCGAAGTGTGAATTTTTTTTTTCATGTGGGAAAGATGAGGGTGTATGTCCCAAATTAAGGACATAGAATTCGGGGCCCTTGCATCTCATGCTGTGCTGTGTCGTTTGAGGCTTGAAGTAGCTCATCTGGGAGCTCAGGAGGTGGACATCACGTAAAAGAAGTGCGTAGGCTTATGTCCTGGTCGTGAGATCAAAGGCTTCTAATTATTAGTTACCAAAGGCGAGGCAATTGTTAATATGCACCTGCTGGGATGATAAGGGATCCTTGTTGCATTCTCCGAGTCGCATGTGACCGATTCTACGTAATTCGGTTAATTTGGCCATGGCGCTGAGAGAAGGCTGGACATAAAGCCCTCCGTCTCATTCGAAGCGAGGCGGACGATGAGCTCCAGCTTGCAATTTGTGCCGTTGATGCTGCTTCCGGGACGGGGAGAAGAGATGTTGATGACCCCGGAACCCCACATAGGCAGCAGCGCTCGAAATTTATCATCGCCATGGCGGTGTTTCCATGGACGTGGCGACACATTAGTGTCCAGCTGGCGGCGCATGTGGCGAGGTGGAGCGGACAGTTCTGGCATTCCGTTGCAGATCTCGGCCCAGCACTTCATCAGGGACGCCAAGGAGAAGCCATCAAAAAGCATGTGATCACACGAGCACCCTATCGCTAAGCCACCATCCGGAAAGCTCGTCACCTGCAGTACAATGCAACACCTGATGATTGGCTAATTATGATCAGACGAGCGAGTGTACTCCCAGGTCCCTGCCCCCGGCCAATTATTAGAGCAATATACTACAAGTAGGAAAAGGATCAAGATTCCAGATTACCTCACGCAATTTGAAGGTAGGAAATCCTAAAATTAAATGTGAAGATGAAAAGTCGTGCACAGACACAACCGATGTTTAATACCTGCACAGACACAACCGGATCTTCGGGGTGCAGCCGATTTGGAGCCGTCCGAGTGAGCTGCGCAAAGAAATCCGGCACCTCAAAGTCCTGCTCCTGGAGCTGGCCAAAGCCCCCATCTGAGCAGTAGGCCTCTATGAACTCCACCCCAGCATCGTTGCAATCCAGAACCATATTACCATATTTAAGGGGGCGATCACCCTCAGAGTTGAGAGAGAGAGAGAGAGAGAGAGAGAGAGAGAGAGAGAGAGAGAAGGAGGCTGTTAAGCCTAAGGCACCCAAGAAGGCGATAGGCCAGAATGAGATAGATTGATTACCAGGTGTTGCACTTATATACAGTTTGCATGGTAGTTACAAGGGCGTTAGGAAGCCACGAGATATCTTGGGATGCGGGCCGTTGTGCCTACTAGGATGATGACTGTGTACTGGTGATGTGGATTATTATTTCCCACACGCCCCCGTAAGACACATCGTCCATACAGAGGCATGCATGTGTAAACAGTGTGAGATTCAATCTACGTGCTTTGGATTGTACAATGATCATGCTTATGCAACCTTCATAAATTGAAATCAAGACGAGGCTGTAAATTGAATCAGCCAGGGTCGATGGTTGCCTTCATAAGTAGTCGGATCTTCAGCTCAGATCTTCGCTTTGTACGATCTTTGAAAAACTTTATGTGGTCCACGACATGTATGCTTTCAAGAGCTTGAATACCACATGTTTGCCCCCTCAAGCGAAATGAAAGCATAACTGTAGCTTTGAGATTTGGAGTTGATGTCGAGGTTGCGTCTTCAAGTGTTTTGAAGCAGCTGGCCACCAAGTGGAGGTTGATATGCATTTGCAGGTACAAACATGAGATGATCTTGATGAGAAAGGTTGAGAGCTCATGAAGATGAGGAATTGGCTCATGTGTTGTTGTTTTCACGACACAGCATCCACCAGGGTCAAAAGAAGTAGAGAGCCACGGTTCTAGGTAATGGTATGATTGGTTGGATATTTGGGAGAACTGTTGCAAGACAGCAAGCATCTCAGCGATTTGACCTATTGTGAGGTGTCCCCAAAAAAGAAGGAAGTCACTCCATGACACATCCAAAAAGGGATTCTTCAAGGACAGATCAGAGACGAATATCGAGGTGTGGAGTAAAGAAGGGGAAGACTCTTGGCAGTCAAGAGTAGGAGTAAGTAGTATGGAGATGTTGCTTGGAGGTTCACCATTCATGTGGGGTTGGGTGCCATAAGATTGGCATGGGGTCTGGTTGCCTTGGTGAACGGAAACAACTTCATAACAAGTAGATATGTCCAGGTTGAAAGGATGTGTCACTCTTCTTATTATGTCCAAGAGGGTTGTTTTTGAGGCACTGGCACGCCTGTCTGAACTGTTTGAAGCAGGAACATTGGATGCATCAGATGCAGCACGAAGAGGTTTGTAGGCTGTGGATTGAACCACAACTTGATCTGTAGGAGGTTGGTTCCCAAGGAAGGACTCAATGATGGCCTTATTACCATCAGCATCTTCAGTTGGAGGGTGAGTGGTTGCGGGTTGGAGGGATGCACCAGTGTGGGCAGCGGCATGAGTGCCATTAGATGTGATGGCAGTGGACTTTGCGATATCAGCTTTGGCTGATATGATGGCTACATCAGGAGCAATTGCAGCAGCAAGGGCAGCCTTCTTGGTTGCAGGAGCTGTTAATTCCAGAGAGGTGGCGGTAGCACCGACCACAGAGGGCTCGTCTGCAGATGGTGTAGCAACAACTACTACGGGAGCAAGGCTGACGGCTATCTTGGCCGCATGAGTGACATCAGTCACAACTGCATTGATGGCAGCACAATCTTCGGTTGCAGGGGTTGCATCAATGGTCGCGGCAGGAAGGGTTGCATCAGCATCATCTGTTGAGGGGTGGACAGCACCTGAAGAAGGTAGGGCCTGGGTGGGTTGAACGTCCATTGCGGGGAAGGCTACATCTGCATCTACTTCTCCAACAGAGTATGTGGCCTCATTGAAAGTTGAAGGCCGGGCCTCAATGTCATCTGCTACAGGAAGTTGTGCTTCTTCTGCAGCAGGGGTGGGAGCCGCGCTTTTAGCAGCAGTGGTGGCAACAGCAGAATGGGCTGCAGGTAGTTTATTCACAGGTGCGACGGCACCTCCATCTGCAGCCAGGTGGAAGTTAGAAGGATGGGCGGTTGCTGGGTTCGTGGCTGGTCTGTCTGGAGTGTGTGCAGCAGCGTCTATGCCTGCTGGCTTGGGGTCGTGAGCAGCGTCATCTGCTTCTACAGGATTTGCAAAAGGGTCATCGTTTGCAGCAAAACATTCGTTTGGAGCAGGGTCTCCGTCTGCACCAGGGCTGTCAGGGACAGGGGTTCTCCATGCCATTTGGATGGAGATTGGGTGACTTGACTCATATCGAGGGACATCAATGATTCGTCCTGCATCGCAATCAGCACCAGGAAGTAAATGGGCCAGCACACGTGGAGCCATGGGGTTGGAGGCACGCTGCTTTGCGACAGCAGGGACTGCGGTGCATGAGACATGGCGGACCTGCTGCAGGGCAACATGGAGTGCGGGCGATGGATTTGATGTTCGCCATAGCGTGTGATGTGCAAGAGGCATGGCTAGCTGGGCGAACATCACAGGTCCATCACAGACCCTCCTTGCTGGTTCTCCACACTGCAAGGAGGGTCTTTGCTGTGGCAAAGACCCTCCTTGCAGTGTGGAGAACCAGCAAGGAGGGTCTTTGCCACAGCAAGGGTTGCGGAAGGACTTGGACGTGGGGCTCCGCACAGGGTAGCCAGGATGGCCTGCTACTCTGATACCATGTGAGAGAGAGAGAGAGAGAGAGAGAAGGAGGCTGTTAAGCCTGAGGCACCCAAGAAGGCAATAGGCTAGAATGAGATATATTGATTACCAGGTGTTGCAGTTATATACAGTTTGCATGGTAGTTACAAGGGCGTTAGGAATCCGTGAGATATCTTGGGATGCGGGCCGTTGTGCCTACTAGGATGATGACTGTGTACTGGTGATGTGGATTATTATTTCCCACAAGAGTCACCATCATCATCATCATCACCATCCACAGTGTCGACCAGACGTCCAGCTACGAGGTAGAAGTGCATCGAGAGCGTGGAGAGAGAGTGCTTCAGGCTCTGCACCATGGCGCCAAACTCATGGCCCTCGTGTATTCTGAAGAAATGCACGGTGCAGGCATACCCATACTCACTGCAGTACAGATCCGCACCAGTCAAGGCCAACGCATGGCGTTTGGTGGGGGTTGCAGGCCTTACCAAAGTAGTTTCCATTATATGGATCGACATAGCCAAGATCTCCCTTCCCTCAACTCTACAGTAATGAAGCCCCCACACTAGATATATGTATATATAGGACATGAGTCACGAGTTGAGTTCTCTCTCTCTCTCTCTCTCTCTCTCTCTCTCTCTCTCTCTCTCTCTCTCTCACACACACACACACACACACACACATGCCTTAGGCAATGGTCACGCGAGGCTTAGTTATCAGTTATTTGAACAGATAACTAAGCATCATTCTTGGTCACACGCAAAAAGAAGCATTAAATGACTTACTAAGCTTACCCTTTGTAACTATGCCGAATTTGGCATAGTTGTGAAGTTGAAGGCATAGTTGGGAGGATAAATGAATAACTAAGCATCGCATGACCATGCAAAAGGCTTAGTTTTTCATTAAATGCTTTGTCTGTGCATAGTTGGCATAGTTATCAATAACTGATAACTAAGCCTCGCGTGACCATGCCCTTAGCACATCGTACAATGTACACTGGGTTGAAAATCTCGATTAAAAGCCAGTTAGAAGATCAAGAAAATAGTTTAGTTTTTAATATAGAATTTGCTTAACGAGTGATGCTTTCACATATACGAGAAGGATATGAAGCCAATGAATAAAAACTAATGTAGCATTGCCAGCTTGGTGAAGGATGGCTATGATAAGCATGTCCTCGAATTTGGGTCACAACATACATCTTTCATTGGAATTTTGCAAAAGACCACCATGTGGCACTCTCTTCAAAAGTTATTTGGCTTTCTAAAAGAAGCCTTAGACACTACAAAACGTCATGCGAAACTCGACGTTTGTACTAACGTAAATAAACGGGGTCTAAAGTTAAAATGCATCGAAATAAGCATCTTATACGCGTCAGACTCGTATCGTCGGCATACGCATTGGTATAATCACTTTCTATACCGACGCTGATATAGACGTGTATATCGACATTTATACAGACGCTCCTATCGACGCCTATACCGGTGTCTGTGCAGACACCTATATCCACGCATGTAGAGACACCTATACAGACGCACATACAGAAATATGCACCTATAAATGTTTTTTGAGCAAAGAGTAGTGTCATTTGTTGCTACATGTGCTGCAGTAACAAAGGCACAACCTCTCTACTCAAAAGAAGAAGGCAAATGTGATGGCACTTTGCATTAAGATAGATTGAAAGTGCATCATAAAAAAATAAAAAAGTGTTAAACAAACGACCGTAAATACGAAACTAGAAATTGCAATAATCAAAACCATAATGATAACAGTAAGAAAAACTATAACCTTGAATTTAAACATAATAATTACCTTAACCATAAACAACAAATAACCTTAACCAATGCCAATGACATAATCATAAACAAAACCATGACCATTGTCACTGAGATTGCTTTCAAAAGCCTCGGCCGTGGAAACTAACCCCAAGAGCGAGAGCTTTAATATGAATTACAAAAATGTTTTTTTTGTTGTTACAGGACGTTTCCGCACCCCCCTCCCCAACCGTTTGTCTTTTGGTGCCCCCACTGAGGAGGGCTTCTTGGAATCCTTCAGTTTACAATGTTGAAAACGATGCTGTCGTCGACCATGGACGAGTGGCTCCGAGAAATCTCCAATTGGAGAACGGAGGAGGAAGAAATTGAAGAAGCACTAAGAGCCTTCATCAAAGTGTAATTGGTGCCAGAATACACCGTCGTCAACACCCCGGAAGTAAGTTCTCCATCTCGCATCTCTCATTCTAACCATGAATCAAGAGCCTCTAGAGGGAGGGCAGCAAGCTTCTCTCATTGCCGTCACCCGCCGCACTCTATCAATGAGTGCCATGAATAAAAGTAAAGGAGAAGTGGAAATCCTGTACATCGATGTTCACCGCGAAGAAATCATCCATATTAAGGAAGGAAAGAGGTTAAAAAAGCCTCTCTTCCCCAAGGAATCTGAAAATAGAAGTATAGCCTCTGCTCCTAAGTAGCCCAAAGGGGCTGCTCAAGGGAAAAGGAGGGCTAGGCCAATCCTAAATCACATGACCCCCAAGGAAGAAGAAATACCTGAGAAGGGGAGTGCTGCGAGTTCGGATCTGGAAAGCAAAATCGTGCCTAGGCTACCAAAAAGAAGGTCATCCAAAGGAAGATCGCATATCGATTCGCTGCGTGCATGTGAGTGCTGTCAGTTCACTTTGACAACCCCGAAGCGGAGGTGATAAGGAGGTTCACAACCCTAGTAGAGAGGAGTGGTTTGGCTACTGTCCTCGCTGTTTTGGAAGGTGGTTAGAGAGACTTTGTTCTCTCCCCGTACAACTCATCCTAAAGAAACTGTCTACCACGTGTGAAACCCAGTGGGTCAAAGATGAGCTACAATTAAATGGTGTGGAATTCATGCAACGAATCAATTACAGTAACTAGTTGCAACTGGTGCTAGCTAAAAGTGTAGGAGTGGTCAAACACGTTTCCATCACTCCATATGTGCTAAGCAATGAAGGGAAGGTGGAGCCTATGAAGGGCAATGACCTCCTATGGATGTGCCGACTTGTCAACACTGGCATGGTAAGGGTATAAGTGAGTACTCTACACTCTGTGCATCATGGATAACGAACCAACCGCTTTTCCGTTTATATTTCTGTAACACATGCACGTACATATATATGTAGATAGGAAGATCTTCTATCAGTAGAAGATTGTGTTTTTGTTTGGTGTGCGGTGCTAGGAGAGATCCTTAGCTCCCCAAATCCCATTATCCTCCCCGTGTTGGATTACCATCACTCCTTTAATATTTTGATTTTGATCCTGTTTTGATCTATCCACCTAACGTTGTAAAAAGTTGCTATAATCCGCTAAGCTACTTGTGTTTAAGAAAAGAAAAAAAGAAAAAAAGTCCCCTATTTCAGAGCATGCTGCCCCTGATGCAGAGGACGAGGATACTGAGGCACCCGTGCCAGACACACATGGGTGCTACTACATGATAAAATATGGCAGGGAGGTGGACTTTGGTACAGCACAGAGCAGGGAATTTTGATGCCATCTTCAGATTCTTATACATTCTCCATATAAGAATTGTTTTGTAAACTTCAGAGACCAACTGCCCAATCATGCACGCTACATTGAGGATGTGTTGCATGCTAGATTTCCAAATGCCCTTGATCAGCATTTTTCACAACAGTGTTTGGAGGGCTACAAAAAACCATTTTTTAAAAACAAGCAGTCTAGTGTACGGCACGCAGCAGCCAACCAAGTTAGAGATCCAGACAAGAACTATCATGGTGGCAACATGGCAGATGCGGAGTGGGAGTGGGCAATGCAAGAAAAGAGCGATCAGGCTGCAATGGCCTCATCCTACATACAACAATGCGAAGCTCGCGTAAGACAAACTCCCACGCACTATGGCTTGGGAGGCAAAGAAGCTTGGAAAGACAAATATGTAAGATTCATTAAATTACAACCTGAATCAGTGATTTTAAAGATTATAGTTGATGATTTGCTATTGTTATTGTTAACTTAGGAAAATATCACTCTTACTTGACCAGCCAGAGAGATGGTCTAGTATTGGGAGCGGCATACATAATTTGATACTTCGCGATGGTTGTTTGAGAATAACCACATCTCTCACAAGCAATTCAATGCAGCGGTTGGATCACTACAAGCGGTAACTTTAAATAGATAATTTTGTATCAATTGTTTTGAGTTGTTGATAATTGTTTAATTTGGTTTGGGTTTATATAGAGTCAAGGTGATCAAAAGTACGGGTCTCTCAACGACGACGAGAACAAGGAGAATTAGATAGAAAAATATTTGTCCAAACTTTCGTATCTAGTCCCAATGTGTCACAATGTATATAAAATTATTTTCATTTTATTTGTAGCTTTTTTAAATAGTTGATCTTCTGCACATTAAATTCTCAAGGTAAAGTAAATTCAATTTCAATTCTTTGTTTTTTTGTATACTCTTTCAAAAAACAATTGATGTTTCATTGTTTTATGCAGGTCAAAAATAAAGGTGCTCATTTGGGCCACCCAATTTTGGGTGGCCCAAATGAGTACCTTTATTTTTGAATAGGCGTTTAGCGATAATTAGTGTGGTAATATAAGCGGCAATTGACACGGTAATAGATGCGGGTGCTTTCAAACCACTACCGCAATATGAGCCGCCTGTTGGGGTGTAGGCCAGGTGGCCATGGGAAACCGCCCCTATTTACACTTTCACCTAAATGAATATAGGGAGAGAAAGGGAGAGATTTGACCACTCTCTCACTTTCCTCTCCACTAACCCCAAACGTGCTATGTACTGTGCTTCATCCCCTTCCCCATTCTCTTCTTCTCCTCTCTTGCACACACTCCGTACGGCCGCACAACAATTGGTATCAGAGCTCAGGGCATCCGACCCCGAGCCCCCGCTCACCGCGCATGCAGCGACCCCAATCGAGATAAGGGAGCAAACAGTCGAAACCTTCCGGCAATGTAGTGTGTAAGCTCGAGCTCGATCGACTGTGGGAGCAGCAGTTTGTAGTGAGCTCATTGGGACAGCCAGAGAACCGAGAAGCAAAAGGAGGGCTCAAATGGGGGAAATCAAGCCAATTGAGGCAACCAACTAAAATCGAAAGCTTGCAGGTTTGTAGCTCTCGGTAAATACAGTACGAGTCAAAGGCATTAGCTTTTTGCAAAGCTTGAGCACAGGAAATTGACACAACGGGCAGCAAGGCAAGGCTTGGAGCAGGACTCAAGGCAGTAGCTCGAGTTTGAGCAAATCCTGCAGTGCAAGAGCTTGGAGATGGTGAGCACTTGAATGCAGCCGAGTACAATCAAGCAGGCTAAGGGCAAGAGTTGAAAGGCTCGAATGAAATTGAGCAAGCTTTAGCACTAGAATGGTAACCTAACAGGACATAAAAGTATCCTTTCAGGGTTTTGGGAAAAATTTCCAAAACCATAGTAGATCCACTCATTTTGAAAAATCCTTTCATGAGCTTATAGTTCAATAACTACTACATATGAAAAAAATGAGAAACTTGTAATTTTTCTCATCCCTTGGTCACTACAAGCCTCCAAAGTTGATGGACCAGTGCATTTTGCCCAAAACAGCAATTTCTTACGGTTGATTGCATATAAATAAGAGTGCAAAATTTTGTAGGACATGAGATAAAATGCCTCGTTAACTTCAATGGGTTGGTGACCAAAACATATGGTTGCTTTAACCTCACTAACTTTTTTTTGGGCAAAAAAATAGGTACAAAAAAGTTGCATTTTTGCCATTCTGCGGACCTATCATCAAAGTTTCTATAGTCACACTCAATACAGATACTATATACATGTTTTCTTAGTTCCCTTTGGGCTTCTGGATTCAAAAGGAGCCATGGAGCATGTCAAAAGGATAATGGATCTCTTACAATTGGAACCTTGGGGCAATGATAAAGTTCTAAATACAGCAAACATGAAAAAACTGGGTTTAGCATTATGACCTCTAGAAACCCATAGAAACTACTCAATATCTAGCCAAGTTTGTAGTCTATGATTAGATATGGTTACTATCTACAAAATACACACAATTGGCCTAAGAAACTAGCAATATTCAGAAATTTATATTTGCTACTCTAAAATGTATCATATTCTTCAGCAATCAAAAAACTCAACCATCATCATATACTATGCTATATAGCATATTAGGTCCCCCAAAACTCAAGGAAGATTAGCTTTATGTTATACATTACACTTACACAATCAAAATTGAATTTGGATATCAAGAAAGCCACCAAAAAAATCATAAAAGTGCTAATTTTGGCAAAAAAAAAACAGGATTATGCAATTCTTGTAAATTGGTCATAACTTTCAATTTTAACACTTAGCTCTCCCTACAAGCATCAAAACATGTTGAGAACTATGAAGGTCTAACCTCTAGCCATCTAAATCTCACAAACATGAAGTTTAGAGTGGTATAGTTGCCAAAAATTGAAAAGAAGCCAAAAACAGGACCCGTTTTTTTCACACAGTTTAGGTTCAAAAATGTTGTGCAAGAGTAAGGTTAATGGTGATATCGATACTCAAAAAAAAAATGCTAAGTTTTTTTCAGCTCATAAGGCAACTTTGTGGATATATAGCACCTAGAAATTCATTTTCATACTCTTCAAATAATTCAAGCAAAATGGTCACTTAACAGGACACAAAAGTGTCCAAGGACATAAAAGTGTCCTGTTACCATTCTAGTGTTAGGAGCTAAATTCGGGCAGAGGAGAGCAACAACGAGCTTCAGCTCAGTAAACAATAACTTAGCAAGCATTGAAGCCTTGAAGGCTTGTATCGGAATCTGCAATTAGGCTTGCGAGAAAGTCAGCAGCATAATCGACACAGCAGGAGTAGGAATAGCAGGATCGGGTACAAACCAAAGCCTTGAAAGCAGTTACAGTCGGGAAATTAGGGTTGGAGCTTGAGGCAAGAGAGCGAGCTCGAGCAACATGGCTCTCACACACACTCAAGCTTGCAATAGGCAACGATGTAGCAGGTGCAATTTTGAGGAGTAGGGTTGCAGAAGTCGACACACACACTCGATGTCTCTATAGCAAGATCCCACAGGCTTGCAAGCTTGGGAATTACGGGCAGCAGGTTCTCAACAGTAAGTTGGCATCAATTGCAGTATAGACTTGATTGAAAGCATAGACAAAGCATTGCAATGGGGGGAATTGAAGGCCTTGAGTAGCTTGGGGGGGAGCAGAAGCAGTCGACCTGAATCGAAAGCCGGTAGAGCTTGCACACACACACACTCAGTGGGGGCTCCATTGGGCAACAGTCGCCTACAAAACGAGGCCAAGCAGACAACGCTAGTCAATCGAAGCAAAGGGGAGGGCGCTGGTGGTGTTCTCACACACACACACACTCACACACACACTCAGTGCCCAAAGGCAGCGTTGGTAGCGTCAGTGAAGCAGACAGCGCTAGTCTATCGAAGCAAAGGGGAGGGCGCTGGTGGTGTTCTCACACACACACACACACACACACACACTCAGTGCCCAAAGGCAGCGCTGGTAGCGTCAGTGAAGTAGGCAGTCCAGAATTTTTTTTGACAGTCAGTTATTTTAAGAACAAAAAATTCAATTGACTCTCTCTTGTGTGCAAGGGCTCTCTCCCATGAGAGCCCTCAACATCCCTCCCCCCCTCCCCTAATCGACTCGTAGTTAAGTCCACGAGCCCCCCCCTGACAGCGACAAGAAGAACTTTTTTCAGCCAGCTTGGAGACAATAGCTTGAGAGAGAGTGAGAGAGATAGAGAGAGAGCTTGACACCGTGCTTGCGAGAGAGCACAAGCAACCGAGTTCGACAAGCTTGCGAGAAATCTTCACAGATTGAACGAGATCTGCGATCGATACCAATCCGACTCGGCATTGACCGCTCGATATTGGCTTCGAGCATTGGCGTTTTATGACTATTCGGCTAGCCACTTCCGCCCGGCGGCGAAAGGAGACATCGACATCGCCATCGCTCATGCGCACCAGCTCGACACTCCTCATTGCGGCGGATCTCCGACATCCGGCCCAGACACCGGGCGCTTCCCCACACGAGCGCGTTCTCGCAATCGACGCCCGTGCTTGCGACATGCACGGGTGAGGTACCTCTATCATAGAGGAGTGACACCCGGCATCAGCACCGAGCGCACTCTACGACACAGTTTACGGATACGACACCTTTGGTGGCTATTCAACTAGCATATTTCTGCCCGGCGGCAGAAATCAGCCCATAGCGACACCGACACGCAGGTTACAGGTTACAGGGGGGTTTTTTAGCCCATTCACTTACAGAGTCTCCAGGTTACCAGACACAGCGCTTTCACAGGCGATTTGGCAGTCATTTCGCCAGCAGATTCTCTGCGGACACATGCGTTGATAGATGCATTTTGTTGTGAGGACACTTAGTGCTACTGAGCTCTTTTGAGAGCAGATATCCCCGCAAGGATCACTTTCACTGCATGCAGCAGTTCTTGGCGCGTTTTGTTGTGAGGACACTTAGTGCTACTGAGCTCTTTTGAGAGCAGATATCCCCGCAAGGATCACTTTCACTGCATGCAGCAGTTCTTGGCGCGTGTTTGAGCGCGATTTTACTCATGTACGTTGAGTTGCAGACACTGCCCTATACTATGTGTGGAGCCATTTTTGGCTATTTTGGTTG
This sequence comes from Adiantum capillus-veneris, assembly GCF_014529385.1. Lineage (NCBI taxonomy): Eukaryota > Viridiplantae > Streptophyta > Polypodiopsida > Polypodiales > Pteridaceae > Adiantum > Adiantum capillus-veneris. The sequence continues at coordinate 2,770,543 of NC_140955.1, forward strand.
TTTTTCCCGGCCGTTTCTGAGACTCGGACCGGAAGATCCCTTTATGAGACTGTGGCTAGTCCATTTGTGTCTGCATTAGCCTTTGGAGGGTCAATAGCGTGAGGTTTTCTTTGAGCTAGGGTGTGCTCGAATGTTGAGACACTTTCGGTGATACAGGTAGCTGTAGTTCCCCTTTACGGTACCCTCGCAATAGGATATGTATCTAGACGGTTATTTATGCTTTTGACGCCGAGTTGGCACTCACACATCAGTGGTTTTGTGCAGCACGTGCCCAGTTAGTGCAGTTGGCACATTTATATGCATTTTGAGTTGAGTTTAGACTCCTCATACAAAGGAAAATCTGTCGGATTTACTTCCCGCGAGTCGTGACTTCCATTGTTGGCACTTTTGAGTCTATTTCGGTTGAGATTTTACTCCCGATACAAAGGTTACTCTGCCCAAATTTCTATAGCTTCTCACCATAGTGTGGCACCTCTCAAACCCTCTTGTAAGTGATGGCTTCTTCTTCAGAAAAGGAGGAGTATTTCATTCGGAAGTTCGATGGCAGCAACTTCACCATGTGGAAAGAGCGCATGAAAGATGTTTTGATAAACAAAGGCCTCTCATAACCGTTGAAAGAGCTCGTAGAGGATGATGATATACACGAGCTCAATGGGAGCTTTTGGATGCAAAAGTCATGGCTACAATACGTCTACATCTAGCCGAGTTAGTCTTCTTCACTATCATAGGGAAGAAAACAACCAAGGAACTATGGGATAGCTTATGTTCAGCATGGGAGAGCAAAAGTGCATCCAACAAAGTTTTTCTCATGAAAAAGCTTATGAAGCTCAACATGAAAGAAGCTAGCACAGTTTCCAGTCATTTAAATGAGTTCAACTCCTTGTTCAGTCAGCTGACATCTCAGGGCTTTAAAGAGTTTGACTATGAACTCAAGTCTATCTTCTTGTTATGCTCTCTACCCAGTTCATGGGATATCTTTTGCACAGCCATTAGCAATTCAGCTCCAAATGGCAAGTTAGAGTTCGATGTTGTCACAGATGCGTTGCTCACTAAAGATATTCGTCATAAATCTCTCGATAATGCTAGTCATGGAGATGCATATATGGCTGGCAGTTCAACAAAGCCAAGAGGACGTGACAGGAACAAACACAAAAGCAAAATTAGAGAGTGAAATCCTCGTAGTCCTAGCAAACACAGGAACCAAAGTAGAGACCGCAATGCCAGAAATGTCGAGTGTTACTATTGCCACAAGAAGGGTCATTACAAAAAGGATTGTTGCAGTTTCCTAAGAAATCAGAAAAACATGCAAAAGGATAATTCTAGAAAAAGAAAAAGTACAGTAAAGATTGAGGAGCTCAATATTGTTGAGTCTCTCATACCCACCACTGCAGTAGAGGATGCTCCTCCTCCAGTGATGCTCATTATGCCCACAGAGATTCATGCCGAGATGACAGCAGATGCCTTAGATGTTCTCATTTTCACTTCAGATCTCACTCCACATGCTTTGGTTGCACAGGATGAGGGTTATGCACAGAATTGGATCCTTGATTCTGGTGCAAGTTTTCATGTCACACCGCATAGAGAGTGGTTTTCCTCTTATGCATCCATGCATGGAATAGTCAAGCTTGGTGATTCCTATGAGCTTGACATTATTGGCATTGGTGATGTGAAACTTCAGATGCATAATGGCACTACTTTTGTGCTGCAAAATGTCAGACATGTGCCCAAGCTTACAAAAATCTTGCTTTCTATAGGGCAATTGGATGATCTTGGCTACACTACAGTTTTTGGTAATCGTTCTTGGATGATCCGCAAGAACAACCTTATCATGCTGAAAGGCAATAAAAACGGATCCATGTACTCTTTGTTTGTTTTGAGTGTCGACGAACACTCTATCTATGTTGCCGAGCTGCTGTCTCCTGAGTTGTGGCATAGCCGGCTAGGGCACATTAGCCAAAAGGGAATGAAAACACTTCAGCATTTTGGCTACTTACCTGTGTTAGATTACACGGACTTTCCAATGTGTGAGCATTGTCTATATGGCAAACAGACTAGATTGACATCTTCGCCATTGAATAAGAAACTACAGCAAACCTCTAGACTTGGTGCACAGTGATTTGTGCGGTCCAATGCCACATAAAACTCTAGGGGGGGCGAACTACTTTCTCACGTTCATAGATGATTCTACCAAAAAGGTGTGTGTGTATCTCCTTCAGTTTAAGGAAAAAGTCTTCTCGACATTCCAAAAATTCCTTTCCATGGTTGAGAACCAATCAGGAACAAAGCTCAAAGCTTTTCGCACGGACAATGGTGGAGAATACGTCTCCACAAAGTTCAAGGATTTTTGCAATAGAAGAGGCATTCGACGGCAGTTTATTGCTCCATACACACCTGCACAAAATGGGATAGCTGAAATAATGAATCGTATGATTCAAGAGCGAGTTGTCTCTATGATGTCTATGGCGAAGCTTACTCCAGAGTTTTGGGGGGAAGCTGTTCTGATAGCAGTGCACATCATCAATAGGTCACCTAGTTCTCCTTTGAATTTCAAAATTCCATAGGAATTATGGACTGGCAAAAGGCCAAGGTATGAGCATCTACGTGTATTTGGATGGGAGGCATATGCACATGTGCCCAAAGAACTTCGTCGGAAGTTAGATCCCAGATCACACAAATGCATCTTTATTGGCTATGGTGCAAACGGAGAGATGGGATATCGTCTCTGGCACCCAGAATCAAACAAAGTCATTCGTAGCTCACATATGATTTTCAATGAATCAAAAATGCACAAGAAGCCCATCAAAGATGTTGAGTATAGACGTGTTCGTTTTGAGGATGTAGCCTCCGAACCAACTCAGTTCAGTAGTGTTGCACCTACTCTTCAAGTGCAAGATACTACTATTGCTCCGGAGAGAGCAGAGTCCAGTAGCCAGGCACTCAGATGCTCTGAGAGAGTATCACGTGCGCCCGAGCGGTTTGAGCCGGGTATACACCACATTTTGGTCACTGACAGTGGAGAGCCAACCTGCTACAAAGAAGCTACACAAATGGAGGATAGTGTTAAGTGGGAGCAGGCTATGCAATCAGAATACAATTCGATTGTGGCTAATGAGACATGGGATTTGGTTGAATTACCAAAAGGAAAAAATGGTTTACCTTGCAAGTGGGTATACAAGAAGAAGTATACAGCGGAAGATCCCGAGCCTAGATACAAGGCTCGTTTAGTTGCCAAGGGTTTCAAGCAACAAAAAGGTGTGGATTTCGATGAGATTTTCTCTCCAGTAGTCAAGATGACTACACTTCGCACCGTGCTTGGCTTGGTTGCTATCCAAGACATGGAACTTGTCCAAATGGATGTGAACACAGCATTTCTTCACGGGGATCTAGATGAAGATGTCTACATGAAACAACCAGAGGGCTTCGTATGTGAAACCCAAAAACCAATGAGGACAGAATTGGTTTGTAGACTTCAAAAGGCACTCTATGGCCTCAAGCAAGGTTCAAGGCAATGGTATCAAAAATTCAACAAATTCATGCAGTCTCAGGGTCTTATACACAAAAAGATTGAACAATGGTTCTTTAATCATCTTAATCTTGTATGTAGATGATATGCTTATCGCAGGCAAATCAATTGATGAAATCAATCAGTTGAAAAAGATGCTAAGCACTTAGTTTTCCATGAAGGATTTGGGAGATGCCAATCACTTTCTTGGTATGCACATCAAGAGAGATAGGCAACATGGAATTCTTGAATTATCTCAAGAAAAGTACATTCACAAAGTCTTGCAACGTTTTAGTATGCAAGGGGGGAAGTCATTGAGTACCCCAATGCAACGTTTTAGTATGCAGGGGGGGAAGTCATTGAGTACCCTGCAAGCATACTCCAAACTTAGCAAGGAAGACTCTCCCAAGACAGTGGTTGAGAAAGAGGAAATGACCAAAGTACCATATTCTTCAGTAGTTGGCAGTTTGATGTACGCTATGGTAGCCACAAGACCAGACATTGCACATGCAGTGGGAGTGGTTAGTAGGTACATGGCAAACCCTGGCAAGAAGCATTGGAAAGCAGTGAAGAAAATCCTTAGATATTTGAAAGGTACAGCTAGCAAGTGTTTACGCTTCGAAAACAGTGATGCATCTATTGTAGGTTACACGGATGCGGATTATGCGGGTTGCATGGATCGTAGAAGATCCACATCTGGCTATGTGTTCATGTTTGCTGGAGCAGCTATCTCTTGGAGATCGTGTCTCCAAGATTGCACGTCTTCATCTACCACTGAGGCAGAATATGTTGCTGCGTCACACGCGAGCAAGGAAGCCATATGGTTGGCTCGTCTAGTGGGAGATTTGGGCATTCACGAGGTTCCAGTACTACATTGTGATAGTCAAAGAGCCATTGCTTTGGCAAAGAATCCAGTGTTTCACTCAAAGTCGAAACACATAGAGGTCAGATACCATGTCATACGAGATGCATTGGTTGGCAAGCGTATCGAGCTTGTCAAGGTTCACACTGACGACAACCCTGCAGATTCTCTCACAAAGAGCCTAGCCTCGGAGCGATTTACACATTGTATAGAACTTATGGGTGTAGGATGAAGCCTCGGCAATGCTTCATCAATTTTGTATAGACTAACTATACTAATGCCAAGTGCTATTGGTCACCATGACCTTCAAGTGGGAGGTTGTTGGGGTGTAGGCCAGGTGGCCGTGGGAAACCGCCCCCATTTACACTTTCACCTAAATGAATATAGGGAGAGAAAGGGAGAGATTTGACCACTCTCTCACTTTCCTCTCCACTAACCCCAAACCTGTTGTGTATTGTGCTTCATCCCCTTCCCCATTCTCTTCTTCTCCTCTCTTGCACACACTCCGTACGTGCGCACAACACCGCCATTATTGTCGCGTACGCAATATTTTCTCTTTCCATTTTCTTTTGTTTTTTTGTGGCCCTCGGTAATGCTAGCGGTTATAGACTACTCCTCTTATAGTGGCTTGGCAATAATATAGCCATTGCAAGATACAACATCATAAGGTTCCAAATTACTTCCATCGCTGAGGTGACATTCAGCAAGTGAGACACCATGTCCACCACGAAGGAGACCCACACACTAGGAATTGCATGGATGTCTAATTAGAGCTTTTACTGAGTGCCAGGTTTGTTGCATGGAATCTCACCATGTTGTTGCTTGAACCTTGTAGCTATCCGCTGCTTGGACACTAGCTTTTGGTTGGCTGTTCAACTCAAGGTTTTGATGTTCTCGAGCTTTCGACTGTTTGTTTCCTTACTCAGGCTTGAAAGTGAGAAGGCTCAATCAGAGTGGGGGAGGATGTTTCCTTAAGCAGCTGATTTGAGAAGAGAAAATGAGTGCAAGTTTTAGAGCATCTAATGGCATGTAATCATCCCAACGTTATCATGGGTGTGCAAAGTGCATTTTCAAGGCTCTACAATATTTCTCTGCAAAGTTCTCGAAAGAATCACATGAATAGTCAGATGGAGGACTGCTCATACGAAGGAGAAGAAGCGAGCACAAGAAAAAGCTTGAGACTCATGGTGTAGGCAGGGAGGAGAGCATCATGCCAGTAGGAAGGATAGGGGTGGGGCGTAAGTATCCCCTTCTCTGAGTTCATGATCTGCAATGCTTCTCCGAGACTGTAGCTTGTAGCCATGATCAGTGTACCAAGGCTGGGTTTTAGGCAGTGGAGGTGGTAGAAAAGGGCCAGGAGAGAGCAACACTTCCACAAGTAGGAAGAAGAACAAAAGGAGAAGGAAAGTCAACAGCAACATGAGAGAAAATATGCACCTCATCGCTAATAGTGGCACTTATTTTGAATAAGTGCATTGCCCGTGGTACTCGGTGTTCAAGGCATGCGCCCGCTCTTCAAGTGTGCACTTAGCGCCGTATTGAAAGGGCGAGCTAGTGAGTTGTCCTCAGTTCGAGGCTGACATAATAGCCGTGTGTTGTTGTCCATATTTTGAATGCAAGGTAGGTTGCTATCTGCTGGCAGTCAGAGCCGAATATAATGTGCGCCTCCGCGTTGGCAACCCGTTGAGAGAGTAAGATAGGGCCATCCATAATGACCCCGTGCACACACACACACACACTATGTGTGTGTGTGTGTGTGAGTTTGAGAGAGAGAGAGATAGAGAGAGAGAGAGAGAGATGTTAGCACAATGAGACTCTGATAAGGGAGGTGAAGCTCCTATTTACAACCACGTGGCACTCCATCCATGTCTTTTTAATATACTATATAGATATATAGATATATATATATATATAGATATATAGATATATATTATATGGATCGACATATGTTTAAACTTAATATAATTGCTTAGGCAATCAGTGGCATGGCTGGGAAAATATGCAAGTGGATTCAAAGGACATGGCAAATTAAGTTTTTCAAGACTGATCTGTTCTTTGGTAGTAATAGGTTAGGAAGTCCTACTCTTCTTGTCTGCACTCAAATAATCAGGTAATTAGGTACTACTTCTTTCACCTAATTTGGCAAGCAAGGAACCGCCTCGTGTTTGAGGGGGATCTGGTTGTGGCAAGTTTTTGTGAAATCATACAAGAGAGCAGAGTGACAATGCACATGATCGGAGGAAAACAAGCCTTAGTGAAGGAGTACGAGTGGAAGTGCGACGCGAGAGAGAGTGCGAGGAGAAGAGCACGACGATATGGTGAACTCGCTCTACTGTAATGTGTAGAGCATAGTGAGTTCTTATTAGGTTTTTACAAAAGAATATGTGTACATACCTGGCGGCCCGCCGACTTACCTGGGCGACCACATTGGGCTTTATACCCCAACAACCTCCCACTTAAAGTCCAATGTGGTACTTTAAGTGTGAGAGAAGCTACTATACAAGCTAATATACAAGAGATGTAGAGAAGTGATGTACTACCCTACACCTAACTGCTTGCGAAAATGCGCAAAGCTCTCTGAGGGAAGTCCTTTTGTAAGTAGATTAGCAAGATTTTCTGTGGTGTGAACTTTGACAATCTGAAGTTGCTTATCCTCGAGCATTTCCCTAATGAAATGATACTTCACATCCACATGCTTTGTCTTTGAGTGATAAACTGGATTGCGAGCCAATTGTATAGCACTTTGACTATCACAATATAACACAGGCATCTCTTCTTTGATTCCCAAATCTGTTACTAGTCGATTAAGACAAATTGATTCTTTGCATGCCTCTGATGCTGCAACATATTCAGCTTCTGTAGTCGACTGAGTAACACAATCTTGTAATCTAGAACGCCATGATACTGCTACACCAGCCAATGTAAAGACATACCCTGACGTAGACCTTTGGTTGTCTAAGTCACCTGCATAATCTGAGTCTGTAAAACCCTTTACACTTAGCTCCTGACTCCCATAGCATATACGCATACTCTTTGTAGCTTTCAAGTATCTCAATATTCCTTTCACTGCCTCCCAATGTTTCTTGCCTGGGTTTGACATGTATCGACTTACTACTCCCACTGCAAATGCAATGTCTGGGCGAGTAGCAATCATTGCATACATCAAACTACCCACTGCCTGTTCTTCCTCAGACACAGGACAATCTTGTTTGCTAAGTTTCACATATGGTGGCAATGGAACACTCAATGCCTTTCCCTTCTCCATATTGAAACGTTGCAAAACCTTGTCAATATACTCTGTTTGAGATAACCAAATCAACTTCTTTGATTTGTCTCTCTCAATGCGCATACCAAGTATATGACTTGCCTCACCCATGTCTTTCATGTCAAAAGATTTTGCCATCTTTGACTTCAAAGCTGAAATTTCTTCCAAGTGCTTGCCAGCAATCAACATGTCATCCACATACAAAATAAGGATCAACCAACTACCATCCTTAGCCTTCTTTGTATATAGCTAGTGATCGAACTCACTACGTTTGTAGCCTTGACAAAGCATAAACTTGTGGAATTTATGGTACCATGCCCTCGGTGATTGTTTTAAGCCATAAAGACTCTTTAACAACTGGCATACTCAATCTTCCTTGCCTTTCTCAACAAACCCTTATGGCTGCTGCATGTAAATTTCCACATCTAAATCACCATGCAAGAACGTTGTTTTGACATCCATTTGGTGCAACACCAAATCTAATATGGCAACCAATGCAAGAAAGCATCTCAATGTAGTCATCTTGACCACCGGAGAGAAGACTTCATCAAAGTCAATGCCTTGTTCTTGCTTAAATCCCTTGGCAACAAGCCTTGCTTTGTACTTTGGCTGACTATCATGAGCGGTGATCTTATACCTGTAAACCCATTTACAAGGTAGAGCCTTTTTGCCCTGTGATAATTTAACTAGCTTCCATGTCTTGTTTTTATGCAGAGCTGTCATCTTTGACTGCATGGCCAATTGCCAATTCCCGGAGTCCTTCATTTGCACTGCTTCCTTGTAACATGAAGGCTCATTGCAATCAGTCAACATGACATAGTTCATAGATGGAACAAACCTATCAGGAGGTCGCGTGATACGTCCAGATCTACACAAAATAGGTGGCTCAGGCTCAACCACAACCTGTGGTTCCACTCTATCCTGTCCTTGCTCCTCTTGAGCCCTGACATTTTGTCTTGCACGTGCAGGTCCATCTTCTTGGAAGACAACTCTTCTAATCTCCTCAACCCTCTCTGGTTTAGAATGATATTTGGCTTCATTAAAGTGAACATCATTGCTGCGGATAACCTTTCTGAATTCGGGATCCCAAAGTCTATACCCCATCTCACCAGAATTACCATAGCCTAGAAAGATGCACTTTCTACACTTTGGCTCAAGTTTGTTCCTAAATTCCTTTGCAACGTGAGTATATGCCTCACAGCCAAAGACTCTGAGATGCTTGTATGAGGGCACCTTGCCTGACCATACCATCTCTGCCACTAAATCCTTCTGCAGAACCTTGCTAGGAGATCTATTTATAAGATGAACAGCTGTTGATACAGCTTCAGCCCAAAACCCATTTGGCAGCTGTGCATTAGACAACATACTTCTGACCTTCTCTTGTATGGTCCTATTCATCTTCTCAGCAACACCATTTTGAGGAGGATTGTAAGGAGCAGTAAGTTCACGTTTTATACCTTTTGACTCACAAAAGTCTTGAAAGGCCTTTGAAACATACTCTCCACCATTGTCAGTGCGTAAGCATTTACGCTTCTTGCCACTCTGATTCTCCACAAGTGTCACAAACATTTTGAAAACACTAAACGCTTCATCCTTGTGCTTGAGAAAGTAAACCCATACTTTCCTCGAGTAATCATCTATAAATGTCATAAAGTAAGAAGCTCCCCCTAGAGATAGGTTAGGCATAGGTCCACACAAATCACTATGAACAAGTGCCAACTCTGTATCTCTTCCACTGCTTCTATCCTTATGTGGCTGCTTTGTTTGCTTACCATATAGACAATGTTCACAGAATTCAAAATCATTAAATGAAAAGCCAGGCAAATAACCAGAACGAGACAAGATTTCCATTCCCTTCTTGGACATATGTCCTAACCGGCTATGCCACAAAGAAACGTTCGGCTGCTCGGTTACATTGATTACATTTTTAGAGACATTTGATACATAAATCATGTAAAGTCCTCCAGACTTTACTCCATGTGCTACTATCATAGAACCCTTGGATATCTTCCACATGTTCTATCCAAAAGTGGTGACGTAGCCAACATCATCAAGTAAACCTGTGTTGATCAAGCTCTTTGTAATTGCGGGAACATGTCTCACATTCTTCAACGTGAAAGAAGAGCCATTCTGAAACTTCAATTGAACATCTCCAACACCTAAGATCTCACATGTCTGCCCATTTCCTAGCCGAACATGATCTTTAGTGGTCACATAAGAGGTAAACCACTCCTTGTTTGGAGACACATGAAGTGATGCCCCTGAGTCTATAATCCAGTCACTCAGTGCATTTCCATCAGATGTTGTAAGAAGAGCTAAGTCCATTGTATTCTTCAAAAAGTAGATGTCTCCTGACACTAGACTGTCATCCTCTGCAACAGTGTTTGTCACATTTATTTCTTGAATCTTCATTGAGGACTTGTTCTTCTCACCATGGTCTTCAGCTTTCTCTTTGCCTTTTTCTGCTTTCCATTCTCTGCAGTCTCTTTTCATGTGACCCTTCTTGCCACAATGGTAGCATTCTATGTCACTCTTGCCTTTAGCACTGCGGGACTTGCTACGAGACTGATTCCTCTTTCCACCTTTGTACTTTTCTTTGGTCCTTCCCCTGACAACTAAGGTTGTTCCTTTGCCTTTGTCCATTGTCTTTCTATTGGTTTCTTTAGTAAGCAGACTTCCTTCTACACCTGCTATGTTCAAACCATCTGGAGGTGCAGAATTACTCAAAGCTGTGCGAAAAGTGTCCTAACTTTCCGGCAATGTGATCAACAAGAACATAGCTCTAACAGGTTCATCAAACTTGACCCCTTGAGCTGACAACTGACTATAGATTGTGTTGAATTCATTCAGATGATTGGGCATAGGTGTCCCTTATTTCATCTTCAAGTCAACAAGCTTCTTAAGCCAGTATACCTGTGAAGCTGCACTCTGCTTCTCATAAAGATCACTCAGCTTTAACCATGCTTGATAAGCCAACATTTCGTCTGCTACATTGAAGTAAACGCTTTCTGCCAAAGTCGGCATAATGGTAGAAAGTGCCAATTCATCCATTTCGCTCCATTCATCTTCGTCCATATCTTCTGGTTTTATCCCCTTGAGCTTTATAGGTTTTATCTGCTTCTTTTGTATCAACACGTGCCAAATCTGCTTCTTCCACAATGGAAAATTGGTTCCATCTAGCTTCTTGATATTGTAAAGAGCAGTGTCCTGTGATCCAACCAGCCATAGCTACGCTTCACAGTAGTTTACTTTCGTGGGAAAAATTGGGCAGAGTTTCCCCTGTAAACTGACCTCTGAACCAATATCAACCTGTCAAATGAACCAAGAAAGCTTCAGATTCTGCAAAAATTTTGGCAGAGTCTCCTTTGTAAAATGGCTCTGGTGTACTCCAAAACAGACCAAAAACAGCTCAAAAAACCACTATCTCTCTAACAATGTAAGCTGTGGGTAAACCTGTCCTGCACCTGTACTGTCTCTCACTGTCATGCACTGTCCTGTCACTGTCCTGTAAGCATAGACTGCGACAATGCCTCAACGGCAGTAAAGCAAAGATGCAATCCCAACTGTCTACTCACAGTCAATACATCCTAGCTTCCTATCTAAGGGTGCTCGAGGGATCGCTCCAAGACCTGTATCACCGAAAATATCTTAACATTCGAGAATCCCCCAGCTCAATAAAACCTCACTCGACCCTCAACAAAGGCTGCAGTAAATCTGACAGTACATAGACTTCCCACAAATTCATACATCCACAAATTTCCCACTGTATGCTATAACCGTTGTGGCGGTTGTTTGCTGCGTGACTCACAGCCAGGAAACCCTCAACAGACATACATCATCTCTGACAATACATCCCATGTGGAAGTACCTGCAATGTCAAGATGAAATCTGGAATATCAAGCAGCAAACACAAGCTACTGATAGCCGTTTTTCGGCTTTCCATAATTGCCATAGTAAGCTACCTCACCCTATCAAATCACTCAAACACTGTGGCTATGCCTACCATTTCACTGTACATAGGCATGTGTGAGATAGGGGACTTTTCCCATATCTTCTTAAAAACCCTTAATTAGCTAGTCACTAGGCTAGTTGAGCCAAAAAAAAATAAAAAAAATAAAAATATAAGTATATTATGGCCCATTTGTGTGTAAATATTTCATTGTATATAGGGCCTAAATATAAGGATTTTTCATAATTATTTTGGTATTTATTTAAATATTTATACTTAGGTGTGTGTTATTTATGCTATGTACATTGACTCACCATTACCATATTTTTTCTTACCATTTTGCATACTTTTTATTCTATATAAAAATAATTTCATACAAGCTTCTCTTATTTTTGGTGTAACTCCATCCCAACAAAAATCCAAAAAAACTAGTTCTATTTATGTGTATATTTTTTCACTATTGTGATTTTTTCCTTCCTACATCTATTCTCTATTACTCTCATAAATTAGATCACAAAAAATATTCATCTTTTATGGTAGACTTATAATGAGAGAGATTTATTTTGACCCCTTTATATTTTTTCCACCTATATTATTTTTATTTGACATGTACATATTTTTTTAGACCCCTCAATATTTGATTTTCTTAGTTGTACTATTCATTTATATCATGATCTCAACAATATCTTCAATTATAGACCTACCAAATAAGTTCAAGGGTATGTGGAATGCATACATGCATCATGGGGAGCTCACTCTTGGAGGTATTCAAAAGAATCATCCAAAGAAGGACCTTGTGCAGTGGAAAAAACAGTCGGTTTTGCTGAATTTTTAAAGATCACATGCCCCCCGAATTTGAAAAGGTGATACAAACAAAAGTTGTAGCTCGTGAGCTGAAATTTCACCTCAAATTTTTTCATTTTTTTTTAAGCTACGAGCTGTCAGCTATGATTTTATTGGTGGACCCTAGTTTGCCCATGCTATCCAGCCACACTCCCTCTTCCACTTTATCATTTTCCTCTTTCACACACACTCCTCCTTCTCCTTCCCACTCCCAAACCTGCAACTCCCATGTCCTAATTCACCCTCTTCACCATTTCCACATCTCTCACACCTCCATAGCCTTCATCCTCCATTTCTACACCCTATGTGTCCCCCTTTCTCTGTACATATATGTCCATATTACCACACTCTCTTCAGCTCTGTAAAGAACTTCAAAAAATCAGCAAAAATCCAAGGATAACCTTTGCAAACGAAGGCTTTTATCATGAATTTTCCAAGGTTTGAAGATAACATAGCTTCATCGACACGCGCTGCTTCGCCATGCTGACTGCTTCTTCTTCCGGTGTTGTAAAGAGGTGAATGTCAACTTCTCCAAAGCTTCAACCTCTCTTTACAAGCTCATCCCTTCTCTAACTTTTCTCATCATATATCTCACCATTTGGTGAATGATTTTGTAAATATTTTTTAGTGATAATTACTAACTACTAACCACTAACCTTATTGTAAAATGCACCCTCTACTAGAGTAGGCACTCCCAAATTATTCACTCAATCCTCTCTCCTTTCATCCTCAATAATTCTTTTCCCTTGAGCCCACATCCATGTGACTCAAAGGACAAGAGAGACCCACCCTCATTAAAAAAAATAAAAATATGCATAATCTTTTATTCCTTCAAATAAACTTGATTAGGCCTAATCCTAATCGGGGTTTCTAAAACCTATAAATAGAGCCCTTCTCTCCCTTGTAAATCATCACATGATCACACTACACCACACCATTCTCAACACATAACACACCACTCTTCAAGCCTAGTTGTGTAGAGTGTGTGCATCGTGAGTGCTCTATTCCATCATTACACATAGGTGCATGGAGAAGCTTGAAGTTACTTATGCCATCTAGAGGAGTGGAGTGTATTCCATACTCTTCACCACACTTGTAGCCTACTCTTGTGCATAAATAAGATTTATAGTTTTGGGTGCAATTGTATGCTGCAACTACGACTCTTCTCTCCAAATTGACTTGATAAGTTGGCTCATCAGGTGGTTGAAGGTATATTGTCCTTGAAGTTTGTTGTGCCATTTCATGCTTGGTGGGTTGAGGGCTTGTTGAATTGTTTGCCAAAACTTTCAATTGTAAGAGGGTGCTCGGTGAGAGGGCTCCCGTGACCCTAAGACAATTTGTGTATTGGCAACAAGGTCAAGTTTTGTGTTGTCTCTCTATTTCTCATCAAGCTTTGTGTGCATCTAGTCTTTAAGGCTAAGACTGAGTTGCTCAAGTTGATTTGTGTGCTTTACCTCTCTCTAGCGTGGTGAATGTTTGTGTTTGGTGTGTGTGGCTATCTTGCATTCCCCTCTCTTTGTGCGTTTGAGTACAAGGAGATATCATGTGCGTCCTAGTTCGCATCTATAAGTAGGTGGTGCCCCTTTTCTTGTTTGATTTCTGGATGTGGGTTGTTGTTATCTCTGATTGTGCTTGCCCCAGTCCCAATTGAGCAGCACGGGAGCCTCGAAGGGTGTTTAGAGACCGCTCTTCTTGTTTCCCGCCCCGGACCGCCTCACTACCTAATGAACTAGTGGATATCGCCTACAGTCTGTGTGTAGGTGCGCCTGTGTCGTATGTGACACGCCTCCAAGAAATGTAAGCCGTCCTTCGTTGTGTAGATAGCCACAAATCAGCACTCTGGAAGTGCAGATATCCTCAACACTTGCAGTCGTAGGCCGAAACCCCAAAATTGCAGAGGCGGATCTGCACTCGCCGAGACCACGTAGTCGAAAATGGCCTGCGCAGATCTTTGTTCAAGCCGAACAGTGGCCGAGATGACCTCAGAATGAAATTCTAAGTACACCGAACCCTTCGGGCCCGCCCACAAGAATTGGGGCTATGTCTTTGCCTGTCAAATCTCACTCCAATCTGAGCAGGTGACTCTGGCTACCTTCAAATGCTGCCCCGAACCACGATCTGAGCTCTGATACCAGTTGAAGGAGTACGAGCGAAAGTGCGACGCGAGAGAGAGTGCGAGGAGAAGAGCACGACGATATGGTGAACTCGCTCTACTGTAATGTGTAGAGCATAGTGAGTTCTTATTAGGTTTTTACAAAAGAATATGTGTACATACCTGGCGGCCCGCCCACTTACCTGGGCGACCACATTGGGCTTTATACCCCAACACTCAGAGGACTCGTCTAGAACAATACATGTCATGATAACATCTTGTAATAAGTAAAGCCTAGGAGTAGTTGTAGTTTCTTTGTCAAGCAGAAAACTTGTAATCCTTTGATCCTCAAGGCCCGGTCCGAGCTCGAGGTTGGTGTATATTTTGTTGGTCTTAATACTATCCACTCACAATTGTGAGTTTTGCACAAAAAAAAAAAAAAACTTAATTTAGCTTATCTCCCCTCAATTCTCTACTATTTACAATAATGAAGCCCCCATTGGTTGCAAAATTATGGAACCTACTTACACGAGTCTCTCTCTCTCTCTCTCTCTCTCTCTCTCTCTCTCTCTCTCTCTCTCTCTCTCTCTTAGATTGTAGCAATGTGCTTCCAAACAAGGCTAACCGGATTCAAAGCCAGTTAGAAAATCAAGAAAATAGTTCATTTTTTGATAAATTTATACAATTTTCTTAGGGAGTGAGGTTTTCATATACGAGGTGGAAATGAAAGCACTTGATCACCGTGACTTGGGTCATGCGTTCGAGTGCAGCCAAGCGACCCTCGTAGCACTCATGGACATGATGTCACCTTACACGAGACATGTACGATGATCTACCAAAAAAAAAAACAAAATAACGACAGTGTTGATAGCTTATTGTAGGATGGCTATCAAAGGCCATGTCCTCCAAGTTAGGTCACAATGTGCATCTTCTCCACCATATTCCTCAAACTTCAATGCTACTCTCTTTAAACAAGTGAATAGGTCACGACGGCTTTCAAAAACAATAAGAAAGTGATAAAATTGTTAGGTTGAATTAAACTGGTATCAGCATTTGAGAGAGGATTGCTTCAGTCGATTGAAAATCGACACTAGCTAGTTGCAAATCATGGTAAACAGGAGAAAAATCGAAGAAACATGAAAGAAAGTAATCCAAAAATTCTACAAATCTCAAAAAATTTTCTAGTATTTTTTATTTTCTTCTTTGTAAGAAAGAAACTCGACCACCAGACGCTTAATAAAAGAGACTTTTTCGAACGTTAACACTAACTCGAATCAAGCTATAGAGTGCAAGAAATGTAAATCCATGTGAAGTTGTGAAATGAAAGGTGAAATAACAAGAACTAATTAATGTATGTCTGTGTATAGAATTTATTAGAATTATGAAAGGTGAAGCTTCACTTTAGCATTCTAAAACAATAGAATGAAAAAAAAAACATGTGTGTGTGTGTGTGTAAAATGTACTAAAACTATGTAAGGTGAAGCTTCTCTTTAGCATTGTAAAACAATAGAATGCAAGAAAAGTAAAAACATGAGAGGATGTGAAATGAAAGATAAAACTCCATCTCCATCCATCATGCACTAAAAACAATGAAAGTCTCTCTAACCCAACACAACATTAAACGTTTGTTTTAGAAAGCCAAAAAACTTTTATGCCAGCACCCTCCTCAAAAACTTTTATATGCCTTATCCATATAAGTGAAAGCCACTCTCTTTACAGACTTTAAAAACTTTGATATCCAGACGTCCAGCTATGGTGTAGAAGTGCAAGAGCGTGGAAAGAGATCAATGCTTCAGGCTCCGCACGATGGTGCCAAACTCATGGCCCTCGTGTATCATGAAGACCGACGCATGGCGTTTGGTTTGGGTGGCAGGTAGGCCTTACCAAACTGGTTTCCACTATATGGATCGACATATGCCTCAACTGCTAGCCTAGATCTCTCGTCTAACTCTATATTAAAAATGAAGCCCCCACGCAGCTAGCTACTAGCCTAGATCTCCCATGGGTTCACAATCGGTGGTTGCAAAGTTATCTCTCTCTCTCTCTCTCTCTCTCTCTCTCTCTCTCTCTCTCATGTCTTTGGCTCTCTAGTAGACTGTAGCCATGTGCTGGGCTCAACATAAACGGGTTGAAAATTGTGATTAAACGTCGGTTACAAAATCAAGAAAACAATTTATTTTTTTATAAATTTATTGAATTTTTAATGAATGAGCATTGCACATATACCGAAATTTAATGTAGTGGAGTTGGTAGCTACGTGTAGGATCTTGCCTTGATATTTTAGAAAGGACCAGCATGTGGCCTGTGCCTCAAACTTCAAAGCCCCTCTCTTCAAAAACCTTTGATATAATTCGAAGCCACACTCTTCAAAAGCTTCCAAATCACTTCGACAATGTGAAGGTTCACATTGGCATTCTAAAACAATAAAATAAAGGGAAAGTGATGCAAAGCTCTGAAAATGAAGCTACCCATTGATAACCCAAAAGAAAAAGAAAATTTCAATTGTTCACATGAAAAGTAGGTCTAATCATTACACAAAAATAAATAATATTTGAAATATGCATCCTCTTCTTCTCTTCTGAAGGATTGCTTTGGACAACAAGTAATGGACTAGTTCTTAGAAAAAGGTTCTTTAACCACCATTATAAACTTTCATAGCACAAATGGTGCCCCCTCATGCTTTTTGGCTTTCTAAAAGAAGCCTTAGTGTTGAGTCAAGTTAGGCATCCTTGCAATGTTTTCAGTGCCAACGATGGAGACTCATCTTAAATGTTGATGGAGTTTGTCAAATGGGTCCCTTTCATTTCATAGCCTTACATGGCTTTTTAAGACTTTGCCTTGTTTATTTTTTTTGTCCTTGCTCATCTTATATTATTTTCAACATGAACACACAATTTATACTTGTTCTTTTTTCTTAGGATGGGACTACATTGCTTTTATTTTGTGTACCTTTTTATTTTTAAAGCTTTTAAAGAGTAAAGAGCTTTTTTCACAAGAACAAGCGATTGTGACTCTCTCTCTCTCTCTCTCTCTCTCTCTCTCTCTCTATATATATATATATATAGTATTTTTATTTCCCTCATATCTTGATTTCCTTTTTGGAAAGCCATCGTGAAATCTCACCTTGTTCAAGTTGACATGACTCAATACTTTATGAATTTGTTCCATTTGACAACATACACGGTGCTACTAGTAAAACAGTGCCGCCTTCGGCGACGGCATCATGGCCCCTCTTTACCCTCACACTCCTCACTCTTGACAAATTTCATAAAAGAAGATCAAGAAAAGTACTCTCTCTCTCTCTCTCTCTCTCTCTCTCTCTCTCTCTCTCTCTCTCTCTCTCTGGTATTCATAAAGTGTGAATGAAACTTTCTTTATTAAGTTCTATCTGTATGACCTTAATTAGTTGTTTTCATAGTTAGCACAAATGAGAAGGGCTTTTTGAAGTACTTGCACAGATGAACTTGCAAACGGATTGGGTAGGGGTACGAGGAGTGTACTCTCTCTCTCTCTCTCTCTCTCTCTCTCTCTCTCTCTCATTTGTATTATACTAGAAGCTTACGCTATAACCTCATGAGCGGTCAAAGCGGTGGGAGTGGGTAGACCTCCAAGCATGGTGATGATGGTGCACAGGCAAACGAAGAGACATTGCATAGTGGAAGAGAGAGAGAGAGAGGCATACATAGTGCCACCAGCCAGCTCGAAGAGTCCCTCACTAAGATTGCTCTAGTTGCTAAGACCATAGCTACCCTCTACAAGCTCAACGTCATGCATTGCCTGAGTCGGCTGCCCTCTTCGTCTTGGTGACTACTCTGCTAGCTCTCTTGCATATAGCCAAGGCCGTATCTAGCGTGTCCTCCTTCTATCACCATGAGCTCCCCCACACGAGCATGCCAAACACTCTCTAGAAGATGGCCTCCCCCTTGTCGACCCCTTGGACTCTCCACGAGCTTAAGCAGTTCAAAGCAAGTACTCATAAAGGCCTCCCAAATTGGGTTTTTCTCCTCTGTAGTGATTTATAGTGCCCAAAAAGCTACACATATAATTGGTCTCCCCCTTGTGTGTGTGTGTGTGTGTGTGTGTGTGTGTGTGTGTGTGTGTGTGTGTGTGTGTGTGTGTGTGTGTGTGTGTGTGTGTGTGTGTGTGTGTGTGTGTGTGTGAGAGAGAGAGAGAGAGAGAGTTATATGCATTGCCACCATCTAGCTCTTAGCATCCCTCACTGAGCGTGCTCTGGTTTTGAGTGCCATGGCTACCCTTCATAAGCACAACATTTTGCATTGCCTCCTAGCTGCCCACTTCATCTTGGCAGCTACTCTGTTGTCTCTCTTGCATGTATCCAAGGGCGCAATCTTGTCCTCCTTCTAGCACCATGAGCTCCGTCACACCACCATACCAGATGTCCTTCAAAAGTTGGACACCCCCTTGTCGACCCGCCGCACTCGCCACCAACTTACTCAGCTCAAACAAGGTAGTACTAAAGGCCTTCCAAATTGGATTTTGCTCCTCTATAGGGATTTATAGCTTCCAAAAAGCTACACCCTCCCTCCCCTCAACTCTACAATAACGAATCCCTCACACTAGATATACATATATATAGGACATGAGCGCCCATGAGTTGAGTGATTGCAAAGCTATAGAACCTTCTACTCTCCCTCCCTCTCTCTCACACATGCCTTAGCATATCGTACAATGTACCATGGGTTGAAAATCTCAATTAAAAGCCGATTAGAAGATCAAGAAAATAGTTTAGTTTTTAATAAATCTATAGAATTTGTTGAATGAGTGAGGTTTTCACATATACGAGGAGGAAATTAAGCCATTGAATGAAAATTAATGTAGCGTTGTTGGGGGATATGTGTTTGAAACGTGA
This sequence comes from Adiantum capillus-veneris, assembly GCF_014529385.1. Taxonomy (NCBI): domain Eukaryota; kingdom Viridiplantae; phylum Streptophyta; class Polypodiopsida; order Polypodiales; family Pteridaceae; genus Adiantum; species Adiantum capillus-veneris. The sequence goes on from NC_140955.1 coordinate 2,789,926, forward strand.
GCCAGGTCAACATCGGGATGCTAGCTATCGGAGAAGAGAGAGGGAGGAGATGTACCACACTGCACAAGTGCTTAATATCCTCTCCGAAATGGGAGTGTAGTAACAAATAAATAGAATTTAAATAATGCTGGCGAAAGTAGACGCACAATTGCTAAGGCGGTGCTGTTAACACCACCGTTAAGCTCATTAATTGTAGATTAAGGAGTTTAAGCTCCCATTTACAAAATCTAGGCCAAATTAGTTTAGCCTACACTGATTCAAAATGCGCGTTGGTGATCCCTGTTGATGAATGTAAGGCTGATTATGATGATTTGATCACCAAATTTTTCCATGTGTTTCCAAATCCGCCTCCCATAGCTTATATTCTTGAACGAGAATGGCTTCCTCTCCGCAAGAGAGAGAAAGAGACTTCCGCCTTGCTTAGCTTTGACCTCTTTCTTAGCTTCCTTCGACCTCTTTGCTAAGCTCAGAGAGAGAGAGAGAGAGAGAGAGAGAGAGAGAGAGAGAGAGAGAGAGAGAGTTTTTCTTGCTTTCTTCTTATGCCCTTGCTTATGCCCACCTTCCGCTTCCTGCTCTTGTCAAGGCCTCCAAGCCTCCATTGAGAGAGAGAGAGAGAGAGAGAGAGAGAGAGAGAGAGAGATGAATGAAAGAGGAAAGTGGTTACTACATGAGAATGAAGGAGAGGAGGAAAAGGCTTCGAGGGCTCTCTCGCTTGGTCGACTAAGGCACGAAATGGAAGGATTGCGCAATGCGTCGCTTGGAAACCGGAAAGAGGGATTATGATGCATTTGAGAACATGTGCAATGCTAGAGAGATCAAGTGTTGGGCTCTCAAAAAGTACCTCTTTGAAACATTGGTGACAGCGGAGATTCTTTATGGAGTGGAGGTGTCGGGTGGTAGCATCGGGAAGTCTACTTGGAAAGAGTTTGAGAATGTCCAAAAGCGTTTTCTCACCAACTTTCTCCAAGTTAAGACACAAACACCCTACATTCTCTTACTTCTTGAGTCCGGATCACTTCCCATTGAGGTCTTGGGCATGCAAAGGGTTGTGGGTTACATGCTTAATGTAGCCCTTTGTATCGACTTCCTAGAATCACATATGAAGCAAGTCAAAAGGTCCAAAAGACATGCAAGAGAAATACTAAGTTCAGGGTGGATGCTTGACATCAAGAAATGGTTTGGAAGATGGGATGCATGTCACTAGGTCAATGATGTGTCAATCGACTCCCAAGTTAATGAGGCCTTCTTACAACGCCAATGTATCACGGCTTGGGAGAAATCCGGAGGTTCTCGCTTTAGCCATTACAACAAACACATTGCCCCAAACTACAAATCTCTCTTCTTCTCCGAACGAGGTAACCGAACCCATCCCTACATCCTTGAGCCCATCCCGTTGGGTGTGATCCGCACCATTGCCTCCATTTGTCTTAGCTCCCATTCTCTACGCTACGAGACAGGACGTTGGGGCACTAGCGAGGAGTCTCATCGAGTTTGCACCTTATGCCCTTGTCAAGTGCGAGAGAGTGAGTACCACACACTACTTGAGTGCTCAACTTTTGACCACATTAGGTCCGCTTTTCCCCATATATTCAGCCATGAGCTCTCGCTACATACCTTCCTCTCCAAACCACGATGTGGACTCTCTATTGCAACGTTCATTTCAGCCATTTTTGAGCATCGAGAGTCACTTATGACCTCCACTCACATAACATGATATGTTCATTTGGTCCCCATAGGTCATATTTGACCTCTGAGGACGATAATAGAACTCTCTCTCTCTCTCTCTCTCTCTCTCTCTCTCTCTCTCTCTCTCTCTCTCTCTCTCTCACACACACACACACACACACACACACACACACATCTCTCTCAATCACACATGACCACTTCCATCAACTTCAAAATCTGAGCTGGTAGCAGTGTTCAAGAAAAATGTGTCTCAACTTAATATCATGCCATTCTCTCTCTCTCTCTCTCTCTCTCTCTCTCTCTCTCTCTCTCTCTCTCTCTCTCTCTCTCTCTCTCTCACACACACACACACACACACACACAATCACACCCGACCACATCAATCAAATTCAAATTCTGAAGCAGTCTCGCATGCGTCCTCCCTAGATTTGTGAGTGGATTTGTCGCCACTCGGCGCTCAGTGAGAACAAAATAGACGAAGCTTATAGGTAGTTGTACATGTTGACTTTGTTCTTGCATGTGTATGTGTGCATGCATGCATGCTTGCTTGGATTCAAAGTGTGCGCCAGCATTGTTTAGCAACTTCAGGTAACCCATCGTAGCTGACAGCAGTGTTCGGGAAAAAAAATTCTCAACTTAATATGGTGTCATTTTTAATTTCATAAAAACCTCTTGAGGGCAAGGGAAAAAGGAGAAACCCAGCCCTAAAAGAGAAAAACAGTGTTGTGAAACCTCAAAAAATAAACCTAATTTTTTTTAATTTCCTCTTGGTTTTGAAAAATGATTTTTCCCGAATAGTGGTTGAGAGGCCACATGGCCAATAGGTGGTGGCATCGCAACTGAGACTAGAGAGGCAAAGAGAGAGAGAGAGAGAGAGAGAGAGAGAGAGAGAGAGAGAGAGAGAGAGAGAGAGAGAGAGAGAGAGAGAGAGAAAGGGAGGGAGAGAGAGAGAGAGAGAGAGAGTCGACTCCTCTTCAGTACTTTGAGTCTTGATGTTGACGATCATCTGAGGCCGCCCCTGATGTCCAAAGTGCTAGCGTTGCAAAGGCCACTGCTTGCACGTTGCAACCTTGAGACTCCTTGGGAGTCGAAGACTGGAGTCCAAGTATCTCTCTCTCTCTCTCTCTCTCTCTCTCTCTCTCTCTCTCTCTCTCTCTCTCTCTCTCTCTCTCTCTCTCTCTCTCTCTCTCTCTCACACACACACACACACACACACACATTAGTCTTAGCACTCAGCTCCGTTGAACGTGGTTCTGCAACACGTGGTCACTATGCTTACATCCGTAGCTCACTGTTGCTTCCAATCGAAGACGGCCTCTCTCTCTCTCTCTCTCTCTCTCTCTCTCTCGCTCTCTCTCTCTCTCTCTCTCTCTCTCTCTCTCTCTCTCTCTCTCTCTCTCTCTCTCTCTCTCTCTATCTCGCGTTGTATTGCCTACAGCCCTCTGTCGCTTTCTTCTCGCGCAATGTATTGCATGTCCCTGTGTCAGCGGACTGTAGAGGGCACTGGTAGGAGTAAGTTGTTGTTGAAGCATGTCGGGTGGGGGTGCCATCCTCGTTTGTAAGTGACACAGGGTGTCACTCAAGGGATCAATGGCGGGGAACACGCTCGACAGGGCGGGGGGCTTTAGGCCATCGGATGCACGCAGCAGGGGGGGGGGGGGGGGGGGAGACTTTTATAGTACTGCACTCACCACCTTTTCAAGCAAGCACAACAGGTGGGTTGGATATAGTGAGCGTGAGTCTTAAGCGAGAGGTGATGAGGTCGAGCCCCAAGCGGGGGAGGGTGGGGACGTTTCCTTTTTTCCATGCAAAAATGGGATCAACAGTGGATTCAATATCCACCGTAGATCCATCGAGTGAGCCACGTGACACTTATGAATGAGGGGGCAAAATCCCTCCCCCTTTTATTACAGTATAGATTGAAAACCACTCTCTTCACAAACTTCAAAGTCACTTCAAAAACTTTGATATCTAGACGTCCCACCTACGGCCCTACGAGCTAGAAGTGCATCAGGAGCATGGAGAGAGAGTGCTTCAGGCTCTGCACGATGGCGTCATCGTGTATTATGAAGGAATGCACGGTGCGGGCATATCCATACTCACTCTAGTGCAAATCCGCACCTGTCAAGGCCAATGCATGGCGTTTGGTGGGGGACCGACAGTGTTCTGGAAAAAGCATTTTTCCAAACATACAAAATTCCTTTTCTTCAATTTGCCAATAGGAAATTTTAGAAAATTAGGTTTATTTTTTGAGTTTTTGCACTATTTTTCTCTAATTTGGGGAGGAATTTCTCCTTTTTCCCTTGCCCTCAACCCGGATTTTTGAAATTGAAAACGGCACAATATTAAGCTAAGACACATTTTTCTCGAACACTGGGGACCGGGGTTGGAGGCCTTACCGGCCTTACCAGACTAGTTTCCACTATGCTAACTACTAGCCTAGATCTCCCCTTGACTCTGTAAGAATGAAGCCCCTCACTAGCTATACACACACGTATGGATATATAGGACACGGGCCATGGGTTCACAATCTTTGCAAAGTTATAAAACCCTCTCTCTCTCTCTCTCTCTCTCTCTCTCTCTCTCTCTCTCTTCTTTGGCTCTCTAGTTGGATGTAGCCATGTGCTAGAAAGTTATGCTACAACGGGTTGAAAATCACAATCAAACGTAGGTTAAAAAATCAAGAAAACAATATTTTTTTAATAAATTTATTGAAATTTTTAATAAATGAGATCTACACATATATGAGGAGGATTCCTGGAGGAAATGAAGACATTTAAATTTGATGAAATTTAATGTAGTGCAGCATTGCAGTTGGTAGCTTCTTGTACGATGGCTATGATGACTATGTCCTCGAATTTGGGTCACAACCTTGAAGTTTTGGAAAGGACCAGCCTGTGGCATGTGCCTTCAAACTTCAAAGCCCCTCTCTTCAAAAACCTTTGATATAATTCGAAACCACACTCTTCAAAAGCTTCCAAATCACTTTAACATTGGCATTCTAAAACAATAAAATCAAGGGAAAGTCAAGTGATGTAAAGCTCTGAAAATGAAGGTACCCATTGATAAACTAAAAGAAAAAGAAAATTTCAATTGCTCACATGAAAAGCAGGTCTAATCATTATAGAAAATAAATAATATTTTAAATAGGCATCTCTCAGGATGACAACCAATAATGGACTAGTTTTTAGAAAAAAATTCTTCAACCACCATGCTTTCTTAGGTTGACATGACTCGACACTTCAACAAAATGTATTTTATTTTGTTCTTATTTCAATTGCTATAAGCAATGATATTGGATTATGGTCTCGTCACTCGCCTATTGGATTATCCACTAGACTTAAGTAAGATATAATTATGTCAATCAAAAACTAGAGTATAATTTTTTATTATTTAAAGAAAAAAGCAGATACAACCTTGCCTCACAGGTGGGGAGAGAGGCATCCCATTTTAAAAAAAAAAAATCACAGTACAAAGCTGGCTTCAACCACTAGCTTCAACCATAACAAGATGCTCTCTAGAGAAGTATTTCAGCATTAGGTCCTTCAATATTTGCCATTTGTACTCTCTTTGCAGGGTGAACAAAGGTAGATTGTAGACTCCTTGAATCCTTCCTAGGCAAAAGAAAGTGATTTTCTTAAGCTGGTATACAAATGCTGGTGTATTGTCCTCATTTTTCAGCTGGAGGACTACCTCATTTCTGTGAATCCAAGAAGCCCATAAGTAGGAGATCTCCATAGATTCCAAAGTGGTATATCATCCATTTACACATGCCAATTAGGAGCTCATTAGAGGAAAAAACTTTTGGGTGTCGATCACTGCAGCATTTGTAGAGGGCCTGCAGTTTCCTTTGGTTGGAGGGACATTCCACAAATAGATGGTTTACATCTTCTAGATCTCCACACCTTCTACACTTCCCATCACCATAACCAGCTTTGGATGCTTTTTGTGCAGTCCACACCCCTGATGTATGATAAGCCATGCCAAAAAATTATGCTTGATTGGTATGATGAATCCCCAATTGAGTCCCCATGTTTTATTAAGCTTCCTCCTGAGGCCATCATCTAGATCTAGTATGCAGGAGAACATTATGTATGCCCTCTGAGCAATGTCCCTCATTGTCCAGCCTTTACTATGCCGCAGATTGACTCCTTCTAGCATGAACTGCAGCTCCTTCAACAGCAAACAATTTCATAAAGGCAACCAACAGATAATTTAAATATGTTAGTTATCTCAGCAGGTGTCATCCACTCCCCATTATAGTGCTGGTCTCCCCACTGTTTTATGCTAGCTTTGAAGCACTCGTGTGCTTTGATAGACAACTGCCTACCTTTTCCATCCTATCCAGATTGACATTAGGCAAAATTTGGACTCACAAAGGGGCCCTTTAAGGAGTTTGACTTTACCTCTCTCTACCAAAACGGGCGCATGGATAAATTTTTGTAAACAAACTCCAAAATTGGCGGAGGATTGACAGTTAGAATGCTCTCTTCAAGCTCTATCTATTGATATATAGCACGCCATGAGATTCCTCATATTTTAAAATATTCTTTTTTTTATTCACTTAGATTTCGACAGAGTTGTCACATCATAGGTGAATCAAAAAAAGAATCTTCTAAAATATGAGGAATCTCATGGCGTGCTATATATCAGTAGATAGAGCTTAAAGAGGAGATTCTAACTGTCAACCTCCGCCAACTTTGGAGTTTGTTTGCAAAAATTTATCCATGCGCCCGTTTTGGTAGAGAGAGGTAAAGTCAAACTCCTTAAAGGGCCCCTTTGTGAGTCCAAATTTTGCCTAATGGTCCTGATACAGCAAGGCTAGATCAATTCTTACCTTCTGTGGAACATGCATCTTTTTCTTGACATTAAACCAAGCATTCCACATTCTGGAGGTTATGAGAGAACCTGTTGCCTTAATGGTCCAATTGGAAGTAATCAGGTCCCAAATTGTTAAATTGCTTCATGCTTTATACTCTTGCAAGAAGAAGTTAGGAATGCTCCTTTTAATTAAGCATGCCCAAAAATCAGTACTGTCTATGGCCCTTACAGCCCATTTGGCAGTCAACTCTTTTCTGTCATTTTTTCCATATCCAGAATTCCAAGACCTCCCCTAGCTTTGTGTTGGCAACATATTCTCCATGCAACCTTGGGCATCCTGCTCAAGTCTTTTGAGTCACCCCATAAAAACCTTCTTGCCAATTTAATTACCTGATGCATATGTATCTTGGTTGGCTTCCAGCATGAAAGATGTAGTAATTCATAGAAGGTAGTAGATAATGGTTGAGTACAAAGGTTCTTGAGGAGAGAGTAGGTTGGTAGGAATGCCAATGGAGGACCTTTTTCCTAAATTTGTCCATAACCCAATCCGGTCTCTGTGTCATTGTAACCTTAAATCCCATTGGAATCCCCAATAGCATGACAATTTCCCCATCTAGGATGACCTTACACTTTGCAACAGTAACAGCATTAGGGGTTAGTCCATTGGAAGACTTCAAGCCAGTCTTTGTATGATTCATCATAGACCCACTGGCTAGACATAATAGATTAAGGCATTCCAAGAAGGATTCAGCTGACTGGTTATCTACATTAAGAAGTGCATTGGTGTCACTGCAAACATCTGCATGCATAAGTCTTTGTGAGCACCTTTGAACCTAATTCCTCTGAGTTTTCCTTCTTGCATTTTTTGTTGGACCAGCCACCCAAGAGCATTAGAAGAGACAAGAAAAAGTAGTGGGGCCAATGGACAACCATGTCTGATTGACCTCATTAAAGCAATTACATCAGTTAATTCTCCATTAACAAAAATTCTAGCATAAGCATTTCCAAAGAGCACATGAACAAATTTGATGAACTTTCTGACCAAACCAATATCATGAAGTGATTGAAGAAAAAAATCCCATTCATTTTGTCATAAGCCTTATCAAAATCCACCTTGGAAAAAAATTAGTTGTGCCCATTCTCAACTGCATGTTCCACACCTTCCCATAGAGAGATGATAGCATCTAGAATAAAACTTCTCCTTATAAAGCCTTTTTGTTCTTGTAAAATGAAGTCAAACATAAGAGGACTGAGTCTTCTGGCTAAGGTCAGAGCAAAGACTTTATATAAAGAAGTGAGACATGTGATGGGTCTCCAATTACTGAGCTCTTTTTTGAAGAGCCCCTTTGCCAACAGCTTCTTGCCAAACCATGAGGAGGTATGGCCCAATAAAGTTTTTATATTGGATATAGAATTCATTTGGTATTCCATCCAATCCAGGAGACTTGCCTGTTTTGAGATTGCAGATAGTTTCTTTGAGAGAGAGGTTGGTCAAGGGATGTCATTTTTGGATCCACAGTTCTCCTTCTGACCTTAGCTATGTAAGCTCTTTCCTCTTGAGTAGATTTTTCTTTCTTAGAGAGACCAAAGAAAATATATGTAAAGAACTCATGAACAATATGCAGATTCTCCTTATGAGTTTGATAGTACAACTCGATCCCCATAAATGTTTTTGTCACGTTGGTCCTCAAGAAGGAAGGTAAGTTGGCATTTTTGTGCTTTGGTTAAGAAGAAGAGTGCATAGATCCCTGCTAACCAAGATAACATCTCTGGCATGCGACGATGAGGAGGATTGTTTTGTGATCATTTTACAAATAAATGTAGAAAATTGGAAGATAGTATCATTCACTCTCCTAGTAGGGGGTACCAACCAAAAATAAATCAGAAAATAATCCACTAGTGCAAGGGGGGGAATATAAGGGACAATTAAGATTGCATGCAGTGACAAACTGCATTTGTTTTTGGAAATGTCTCTATCATGTTAGTGTTACATGGGTAAGTGCATGAGACCATCCACATTAGAAGACCTCAAAACCATATAAATCCTCTACTGGCCATGCAATGTGCTACTTGCAAGGCACCTATGGTGGAAGCATGTATGAGGGTAGGTGCTTATAGGGGAAGATGGGCGGTTGTGGACAATAGGGGAGAGATCAAGCAAGATGCATTGCAAATCTGCTATAAGAGTATGTTACATGAGGTGTACCAGTGGGAGGTGTGAAAGTTCCTACAGGAGAAGAGAGGACAGTCACAACTTACCCTACTAAAAGAGGTTTCTACAGTAGCCCAGGTGCATGATATAATAGAGGGAGGGGAGATTGCAAACCCTTGTTCATATTTACCTTGCCAAGCTAGCAAGGTATATTTGTACAAATGATTCTTTTAATAATCCCTACCAGTAGTAGGGTCATTAGGAGAAGGATTAAAAATGTGGTTATGGAATGGATAAATGGGTGGATGCCATGTGGACTAAAATGATACATATGGTAGGGCCTAGCAGTAAGTGGTAAAAAATATAGGCTTAGAGGTTGTAGGAAATAAAAATTTTTATATAAGAAAATAAATATTTTTAATATAAAGAGAAAATATTTTATAAAATAAAAATGAATCTTTTTGTAAAAATTTGGGATAGAAATCAATCTTTTCTTTCTCTAATGACTGCCACTTTCTCCCCCTCTTTCCTAAAAGGAAGTCCCTTCAAAAATGTGTTGGTCATTATCTCCCTCTCTCTCTACTGTATCATCTCTATCTTCTCTTGACTACACCTTGCAAATTGCATTTTGTTCTTCAATGTATGTTTTCCCTCCCAAAGGTTATTACTGCAAAGGCTTGAGCCTCCTTTTCCTCCTCAAGCTTGATGCATTCTCCTTAATGGTAGTGACTGCCTATTGCTCTTTGTTTCTCTGTGAACCTTACTTCACACATCTCTCTAACGCTGTAGATCTGCACCATATCCTACTCCTAGATCTTCTCTCTTGTATGGATTTACTTTGCTCAGTAGCCTCCTTGCTCCTTCTTCCCCATTTATCAGTGTTCTAGAGTGGATTTACTTTCCACAATATCTTCCTTGGTCCTTCTTTCCAATTAACCCAACTTACGCGTGGTGGGGCACAGTAGTGGCATTGACCGTATTTGTATACCTTATAACCTTGCTCTTTATGGAACTAAGGTCACAAGTGTACATAAACTAATCATAAATTACTTTGTGTAGGTGGTGCTACTTCCTTTTGTGCAATCACTAAGTTCTCAAAAACCTAGGAGTGTTATTGAATCAGTTTCTTGCAACAATTTGAACAAGACAACAGGGATCGTTGGCTTATTATTGACTACAAATGGTTTATATGAGCGACAATGTAGCTACATGTAAGCGGTGCACACAAGGTCTCAAGAAGACACATTGCTTCTGGAGCATACCAGTCGAGGGAAAGAATCATGGAGTTCAAGAAAAATGAAGATGATAAGAAGCTAGCAAAGGTATAGTTGTGTAAATAGCTTCACAATTGAAGGTAGGGACATCAATGACTCAACCAAAGTTTCCTTGTGCAAACTATTGAGAAATAGTGCAATAAATGACAGAAATTAAGGTGGGTGGCACGTCGACTTAGCTTAGGACAACGCGGCAGCACCCTGCATCCATTGTAGGCGAGTATTTTCTTGTGTGGAAAACTACTTAGTACTTGATTAACACATCATTAACACATGGCATTAGTGTAGAGATAGAAGAAGACAATATTCCTAACAAAGTTACCAATACACAAAGTGTCTTGCTTCATTAGTTGATTGATCGTGTGCTACAATTGTGGCACTAGGCCTATTCTTTTATAGATAATGAAGAGGTGTGCCTCTTCGTAATAGGTTGTGCCTCATGGGATGAGTCACAACTCTTCATTATTTAGTAACTTTAATCTATGACCTTAGTTGGTCTTACTTATTAATTTCAATATTCCCCCTTAAGACAAGTAAGGTCTTAAGAGAAGGTCTATTGTGTAAGATCTATCCTGGATCATATGGATAGTTAAATGAATGAGCTTTTTCATACGATGTCTTCCTTTTTACTTTTGGTTTTGTCTTTTTAATTTTTGCATTTGGTTTGACTTTATATTTGAAATGTTTAAGTTTATTATTGACACTAGTGTTCCCTTGTAGATCACTATTCCCCCTCAAGGGGATACTAGTGGCAATTAAAAAATTATTATATAATGTAGATGATGTACGGAGACTATATGATAGTGAGTGGTTATACATGATGCTTTAAATGCATGTGTATTTTAGTGTAATGATGTTAAATGTGAGATCGAAGTAGTCCTCGGAAGGTGATGATTTGAAATGAGAAGCATCTATGTATACATGAGGAGGTGGCGATGATGATGTGGAGTTAATGCATGTCGTAGTAGTAGCTTCTTCTTCAAAAAATTTAAGTCCATCAAGGGTCTAGGGATCATTGGATTCAAGCATTCCTTCCATTGAGTTGGTTGACGACATCACATAAGGGAAATCCTTAGCTAGTCAACGTTGGCAGCATTCTTGATTGTGCCCAAAGTCGACATTGATGACATGGGTAGATTTAACAGGTTTGGACGATTCAATATTCGCAGCCATGGGAGGAGGTGCAAAAAATGGATTTATAGTGTACTGCTCACACTTGGAGACAACTTCTTGAAAAGTGTGAGTTGCATGATTAAGCATAAAATTATGGGGTTCAACATCTATGTGGATAGGTGTATAGCTGGTTTTGTTGCAGGTATCAGACGGTATGAAGTGGCCTTCAACGCATATGCATGGAAAATTATCATATATAGATCCAGTGTTTCCATAGGCCGTGTGTTGGTCAAACACTTGATGATCAGCACCATCCTCTTGAGTAGGCGCAAAGGTGTGAGGTTGAGCATCGCCACCATGGGCAGGAGTATAAGGCGGTGCATGTGGAGGTGGTGCTTGCAGGCTATTTACGCCGTCGGAAGGTTTGAATGGCATGCTAAATTTTGAACGGCCAGCACACGCACATGGGCCCTGTGCACCAGCTTGAGAAAGCGAGGGGCTACACTGATATGGGGTAGCACTGATAGGCGAGGGTGCAAAGAAATCACCCACATCCCTTTACCCACTTGGCAAGGAGTGAAACTTGCGTGGAAAGCTTGCTAGCAAATTTATGGTGTGGCTCATATGCTGCTGGCAATCCAGGAAACGGGAAACGAAGACCAAAGAGAGCCTTAGATCCCTCCACGTGGATCGAAGGTCTTTCTTTTTAATATATACTAGTACAGTCGGTGCGCTTCGTCCACCTCTCTCTCTCTCTCTCTCTCTCTTTGTGTTGATGTGCTCCCAGAGCTGCATGCCACACCCGTTGCTTGAAGCTGCTGTTGACGTGTGGAAGGGGCGGAATACCTTCCCCCATTATAACTAGTATAGATATATAAGATTATGTGGAATTTTTGCACATTTTGTTCTACTATACAACTCACCAATGTGCATGAAAATCAAACGCTCCACACTTAACTCCTCATGGTAGGCATTGGACTAGCACACTTGCCGCTTTGACTCTACTCTGCTTGAGGTAATCGTCTTATCCATCACAATGTGATGCCTTCAGAGGCCATCAATTTATTAAAAAAGAAATCTCGCAATGTCCCCTTCCCATCCCATCGCCTACAGCCTCATGTGTATGGCCACCCTTTGCCTCATTTGCACGATGTTTGCCTTTCCAAGCCTCCCAAGCCACCACAAGAATCTCCAAGAGATTCCCCTTAAAGAAATGGCTTCAAAACTGGTGCAATCTTGTAGGCATAAAGGTGGTGTAAAATAAATATTTTCAATATCGAATAAAATCTCTTATAAAATTTTTTTGTTGAAAGCTAGAGTAAAAACCATTTTTTTCATTCTCTATACTGACTACTAATTCTACCCTCTCTCTCTCTCTCTCTCTCTCTCTCTCTCTCTCCTTACCATCTTTATCTTCTCTCCATTCTGATGCATGGTTTTTAGGACCCCTTCTGAAGATGCAATAAAGGCACAGTCAATTGTTGGGGAGATGAGGATACTCTAGTCCAAGGGATCTCGAAAGAGAAGAAAAATCTACTTCACAAGCACCAAAGAGTAAAAAGTGCCATGGACAGAAGATACGTGGGAACGAGCTCTTATGCATGCCTACAACCTATATCTTACAGAATAGCCCATTCTAGGTGTGAATTTCTAGTGAAATTTACACGAGGATGTTCGTGTGGACTCACAGCACAGCATACTCCGTTTTCACTTTTTTACCGACAGTAAATATTTTTTACCACAGTAAATATTTTTTACCTACAGTAAATATTTTTCACCTACATGGTAAATACAAATCACTTTTTACCTACAGTAACTTTTTTACCCATGGTAAATATTTTTTACTGCACCATAAGTACTTGGTAGGTAACAGTTCACTGTTACTAGAAGCAGTGATTGGGCATCAACAATGCAGTTACAGGAGGAGAAAAGGGGAAAATCTTACGGTAAAGGTGAGTCAACAGGGATAAAGACTTTTGAGTTGAAAAGAGACAAGCTGATTTTTTCAAAGAACACATGTCAAAAAAAGCCATGGTTGAGGATTTTTTGAGAATTTGATATTCAGGAGGACCCAGCTGCCACCTCCCCCCCGCAGGTCCCCCCCTGACATGTGCAAAACCTCCAGTTTCAACAGCCACCTTACCTGCTCTTAAATGCTGGTGAAGGCCTTATCCCCATGTGTCACAATCAGAAAAATCAGCATTTACCCTCCCCTCTCACATCACTCTAGAGAATATCTTGATGGTGACATATTAGGTGACCTCAATCTGTTGACCACCCTAAGCAAAAAGTAACCCCAATCAGCGGATTTAAACATGTTTCTCCCTAATCCTAAACCCTCTCAGAAACCTATATAAGGAGGCCTTCTTTCACTCAAAACCAACACTTCACCCACTTCACCAAGCAATGAAGCTATGACGACATTGCTCACAACGAGGAGCTATGGATGGAGCTCTACTCTCTCTCCCTCTCTCTCTCTCCCTCTAGTATGCTACATTACTAGCCCTAAAACCTAAATAAGGAGTCTTCTCTCATGCTCCATGGCCACCATCCTCGCCATCATTCTCTAAGGTATTGATGTGTTGCTAGTAGGATCATACCTACTTGCTGGGTTGATTGTTTTTGACAAGGGATTATGCCATCCTTGGCTTGCTTCTCTATATCCTTGTTATGTATGATCAGATGCCGTTGTATTGTTAAGCTGATGTCTTGTGTATATATATGCTACATAAGGTCCCTAAGCTTCGTTTCTATGTGTTTTGTCGTATGTTTTGATGCCATCATAATGCCAGAAGTCTCACTTGCCTATGTGCACTATGTGTGAGGTCCCTAAACCTCTTAATTTAGGGTGGTGCCCCCTTTGTTTTGTTCTTTGCTTGTTTGCATGAGGCGTGGTTTGTGGAGTGTGCACGAGTACAGAGGCCACCCGATTGCACTGCTCTTTTTCTCGCCATCACATTCCATCTTTCAAATTGCATCTCTTTCTTCACCATCACTTTTCCCTCCCAAAAAAAGGCTCATGCTGCAGAGGTTTGAACCTCCTTTCCCTCCTCAAGCTTGTTGCACTCTCCTCAATGGTAGCCACCACCTATTGAATCTCTCCATTCTTTTGTGAGCCTCCCTTCACACCTCTTTCTAAAGCTACACCGTATCTTACTTCTAGAGCTTCTCTCTTGCATGGATTTACTTTCCTCAATAGCTTTCCTGCTCCTTCTTCCCATCTCTCTAGAGTGTATTACTTTCCTCAATAGATTTCTTGGTCCTTCTTTCCATTCAACCAGCTTGCATATGGAGGGGCATAATAGTGGCATCAAGTGTCTTTGTATACCTTCAAACTTTGCTCTTTATGCAACTGAGACTATGAGCGTACATAAACTAATCATAAACTACTTTGTGCAAGTGGTGCTACTTCCTTTCATGGCGTGAACAATCACTCAAAAACCTAAGAGTGTTATTAACTCAATTGCTTGCAACAATGCAAAAGAGGACAGTGGTGTTAGGCTACTATACAAACAATTTAGGTGAGTGACAATGTAGCTAAGCTCAAGAGATGCACACAAGATCTCAACAAGACACATAGCTTCTTGAGTAGACCATTGGAAGGGAAGAATTATGGAGTTCAAGTAAAATCAAGATGGTAAGTGGCTAGAAAAGGTACAAAATGTGTAAATAGCTTCACAATTGAAGATAAGCACAACCTTGACTCAATCAAAGTTTCCTCGACACTATAATTCCACTTCTTTGTAAAACAATTATGATTGTCTATTTTCTACTTTCACCTCATACATTGCTTCTAATGTGTGCATGAAATACATTGTTTGTTCATTCATGCAATATGTTTTTCCATCCAGTTTTGAGAGTGGGAGCACACAAAATTTTTCAAAAGAACCTTTGAGGCCATTCACATGGGACTTGGCAAAACTACTATATGCTCGTTGTCTATCCTCTGAGCTTGCCTCATGGGACATCTTTTTTTATAGCCATAATTATGTCATGTCTAAGTAAAATGGCTATGGTAGTCTATCTCCTAGTCACTCACCAAGCCTACAGAGTTGGAATGGCCTATGCCAAACAACACATTGATAGCAATAACCAAAAGAATAATGGTGGTGGATGTACATGAAGCCATGAAGTTCATCTATGGGTCCCATAAAGCAATGATAGCATGATTTATGTCTCTTCATATATTTATATATATGAAGAGTTTCATTGAAAAGTGTCCATAGGACACCAACAATGTGAATTTGCAAAGGGGAAGGTGCAATGAACGACTTCCTTACATATGGATGCAAGACCAAGGTGATCAGACACCAAGGAGATACCATTAAGTGCTATGTAATAAAAAAGAAGTTAATGTTCAAATACCATATTGAAAATAAAAGTTTTTCAATGGGTTTTCCCTAAAGAAGGTGGAAGCAAACAATGGGAGTATGGGAGGAATTGTTGACCTTCAAATACGTCTCCATGAGGATGTGGTCTCTCTCCTCCAAAGTCTTCCACACAATTGAATAATCTTGTGAATGCTTGCTCTCCTTTTCAAAATTTCATATGCATCATGTGTTCCAATTTACATGATCCAACCCTTTCCCTATGTTGTTATTGTGTGTTTGTGAGGCCGCATAGATGGATGATCTTTCTATGCAAGATGCATTAGTGTGTTATAGGTAGTCTCAATTGGAGGGTGAAGGGCTACTAACACATGGTTTCATGTTGCACGAAGAATAGGAGTGTTTATAGGTTTGGTAACATTGCTTTGGAGTTGGTGAGAAAAAAATTTGATCATTGGCATTGATATCATAAATCACTTGTTGGTGCCATTAATTGGTCTTAGTGGGTGTCTAAGGAACCATGTTAGGGAAGATTTTAAAGAGTGTGAAAGGGAAAGTGTACAAAGGGTGTGTGTGTGTGTGTGGATTTCTTAGGTGTGTTGGTCTTTTATTTTCCATAAAAGAAGATGGTGCTCAAAAACTCGTTGGGGGGGGGGGGGGGACTTAATATTTATCTGGCTATGATGTGAGTGCAGCAGAAGAGGTTATTAAATTTATTTATTTTTTCACATTTTTAGATACAAAAGGGTATCATAAAACGGAATTGGAAAAAAAATAATAGATTGAATAGAAAAAGGGTATATTTTATTTGTAAAAAATTCACAGATAAGGAGTTTTGTAAACAGTCCTTGAACACACGCGATATAAAAAAGTTATACATAGTAACCCCCCCGAGCCCCAAAACTATGGCATGGGATGTGTGCCTTAAATATTTTATGAGTGTTGGACCATTGGCTTGGGCTCAGAAGGCCCATTTCAAAAATCCACCCTCATAAAAGTGGTGCCCCGACCAGTGAGGAATATTTCCAAGCTACCTTCATCTTTTCTCCATGAATAACAGAGTGGGCATCTATCCTTTTATTTTTTTCACAACGGGCTAGAGTAAACATTCACGTAGAAAGAAATGTTTTTTTCCAAAAAAGGATTGTTTTTTATGTTTGGTGCAAAAAGACTTGGGGAAATATTGGCATCACCCAATCCAATTATACTTCCAATCATCAATTATGAGACTTCTTTGATGCTGTGTTCATTTTGTTTTAAAGGGAGGAACAAGGAGTGATGAAGGGATGTTCAGGAAGTATAATAAGGAATGAGGTCTTCAAAATGACAACAAAGAGTAGCACATGAATCAATCTCAAACCAATACACCTTTAATCATTGTAGCTAAGTTTATATTTCAATCCATAATTAGAAGGATATTTGGAGCCACTTCCTCAATGAGATCAATGCTTAAGTCAATCCATTTATCCAACCTATGATAAACTATGAGCTAACATTTGATGTGTGCGTTTTCATTTTAATGTGATCAACTTTATCGTGTCAACATCTTGTGCTACCCATAAGAGAAATGTGCCTTGAAAATAATCAAAAACTTGAAACAAAATGCAAGTTCTTTTCTCACTTTTCATGCAAAAAATTGGAGAAGATGCTCAAGAGTTTGTTAATGGCTTCAAGATGGCACATCTCAAACTAGGAGGGATTGCAAGAAATATTGTTTTCCGCGTTTGGTCGAGGTGATACTTTAGAGGGATTTTTGGAAGTGTCTAATTGAACATAAGCAAGTACGTGCTAGAAGAGTATCCCTCTTATGAGGAAACCTTTGTCAATCTATGGGATAGGTAGAAGGCTCCACTAGAACACCATGGTGGTGCACCTTAATTTTTTTTTAAAGAGTTATTCATGATTGGTTTGTATCCACATCTTTTAAAGTCTAAAGCAGAGTTAAAATTTCCATCCACCTTTGAAGAAGCACATGTGATAGCCATCATCAAGTTTTGGAACCTAAAAGTTTAAGCACATAGAGCAAGGGGCATGAATGAAGTGGTCAAGATGGAGTTTTTACAAACCATGGAAGCACCAACTAGGGACCCTCTTGCACAATCTTCACAAATAGGATATAATTCTCAACAAGAGGTCTTACAGAGGCTAACTCAATAGCTTGAGAAACTCACCTTGAATCTAAGATAAGGGAATTACAACCAATGATGACAAGCTCAAGAGTTTCTAAAATTGCAATGAAATGGCAAGGCCAAAAAACAAAAATCCAACCCACCTCTACCCCAAATACACACTTATCTTAGTCTCCATCAAGAGTAGGAGAAGTCCTAGTCTCTCTCTCTCTACCCGTCTCTCAATCTTCACACCCTAGCTATTTCTTTTAGTAGAGAGAATTTTCTCTATCTCTTACTCTCTTTTCCTAACAGGCTCTTAGCCACTCAAACCAAATAATTTATATGGTGCTCTTCATGAATGGGTTGATTTCCTCAAATTGGTGTTGCATTTTAGATTCCTTTGCAATCTCCCTCCTCCCGAGTTGCCTGTGCAAATAAGTAGGCTTTGTAATTGTGCTTGATCTCTTTTTTCAAAATTCATATGTTTCAATGTGTGTGACCCACCTCTTTTCTTACGTTGTTAGCGTGTGTTTGTTAGGCCGCATAGATGGAGACGAGCTCTCTATGTAGTCTACATTAGCATGTTGCAAGTAATCTTGTTGCAAGGGTGAAGGGCTACATACATATGGTTTTATTGTTGCATTAAGCTACGTGTTGCATTAAGATACGGGGTGTTTATAAATTTTGTAACATTTCTTTGGAGTGGATGAGCACAATGTTTGAGCAATGGCATTGATATTGTAAAGCACTTGTTGGTGTCATCCAGTAGTGGTAGTGGGTGTCTAAAGGACCACTTTAGGGGAGCATTTAAAGAGTGTTCAAGGGAAAGTATACAAAGGATTGTGTGTGTGTGTGTGGGGGGGGTGGGTAGGTTTTCTTAGGTGTATTGATTTCCTTCGTCCTATGAAAGAAGGCGATGCCCCAAATTGTAGCATGGGATACATGCCTCAAGTCTTCTATGAGTATTGGCCCATTGGCTTGGGTTGAGAGTCCCCATTTAAAAAATTCACCCTCATCAATTTAGAGAATAGTAAGCTTTCTTTGAGAGGACCTTATGTTCTTGCAACGTAGTACTGTAAAAGCTTGCAATTGATGTGAATTTTTCTCCTATCAATGAATACTGTGTTTTGAATCTCATCTTTGGGCATATTTGTTTATTTTTAAGTTTTTCTAGAGCATATCATTTTCTCATAAGTTTTCAAGAAAAAATGTTTATCTTGATTGATTGTGAATGCCGACACTTTCAGGTGGTGTTTGTGTTATTTCTATTTTGAGATTTCTTTTAATCTATAATTTTTAGTTAATTTTAAGGGATTTCTTTAAAAGATTTTGAAGTGACTTTGGGTATATAAATAATTCTCCAAGTTTTTTAAGTTCATTGCTCACATTTAATAATCTCTATCTCTAAGCTCTTTTGGCATCTTCCTCGTGCATGAACACATGGCAACGTCCTGTGATCTACTCCTTGCACAACTCGAAAAGGTTGGTATGGTAGACCAAGGTGCACATGAGACGATGAGTGTGTTTGATGGCTCAATCAACATGTAGGACACAACCAACATACATGTTGAGATCTTTTTAATTTGTCTTGACTACAAGGAGGAGCACATGCTCAAATAAGTAATTGTGGTCTGAGGGATTTGTCACACTGGGTGGTTGTCGGTGGATTTCAACAAAGATCTCCATGGGGAGGACAAAAACTTTTTCTTTCATCTTTTGAGGTTTCTCATGCAACTACAAGATATAGGATGAGGATGACCTCGTAGACTTGGACATGGGGTGTATAGGCACCTAGTTCATAGCTTGGGACATGGTGCTTGTATGGCTTATGCTTGAGGGCATAGATAAGGGAAAATCAAAAGAGAAGGCTAGCAGAAAGGAATCACATATTTTTTCTTAGCACTAATATGAAATCTCTCTCTCAAATGAAGAGGTAAGAAGAAAAATAAAAATAAGAGTCTTTCCATGAATTTTTGAAAGTGAAGGCTATAGCTTGAGTGTTTTTTCACGTAAGATATTAAACAAGGTGAGAAGGCACGAAGGCCTACTAAGTTAAGGCAAAGGAGGGAGAGTAAGTTTAAGTCAGTGCCGAAAATCATATGGAATTTTTGTTGTGTTCAATATAAAATTGTATATCTATTTTTAAAAAGTGGCTCCGACTAGCTCTCTTAAAACAAAATACATTAATCAAAAGATGCCTTCAAGATTCCCTCTACCCTCATCGCCTAGTCCTCACCTCTTGCTCTTGTCGCCAAAACCTTTTTCCATCTATGGGTTGCCCTTCCCTGTCTCTAGAAGCGTCCCTACGAGCCTGCGAATCCACCTTTCTTTTGAGCTTGCACTTTAGCTTTCACCATCATTCATAGACTTGCATATACAAAGCAGTCCCCCTACGTCATCTCCACTATGCCTATATCAAGAGAGAGAGAGAGAGAGAGAGAGAGAGAGAGAGAGAGTGAGACAGAGAGAGAGAGAGAGCGATCCTTAATTGGTGGCATCACCTCCACATGGTCTACCTCCCTCTTCTCAGTCCTCTACCTCTGAATCTCCTCAAGCATCTTCTCATCATCATCTCCACTAATGGACCATTTTTTTACTTTCTTCTAGTCAGTATTCCCTACTCGCAAATGGCTTATATATTACGAAGGGGCCCCAATAATAAGGTAAGTGGTGTATATTGCACATCAAAATTTTGAAACAAAATAAAATAAAAAGGAAATAAAATAAAAAGACACATTACAAATATAAACAAAAGAATATTTTAATGATTTTGTATTATAAGAAAAGATAAATTTAATAAGCATATAATAATAATAAAATTTAGTAAAGTGAATTTTTTCAAAATCCTCAAATGAGAGAATCGTTTATCAATACCTCACTGTATTAGTGTTCAAGAAAGGTGTGTCTGAGCTTAGCCTTAAGCCGATTGAAGGTCGAGATTAGCTGGTTGCAAGGCATTGTAAAGGGGAAAAAACCCAATAAAATATATTAGAAAATAGTTCGAACATTTTACAAATTTGATTTCTTTAACTAGTATTTCCAATTTGTATTTGTATAAGGAGGAAACTTGCCTCTTAGACAAAAATACTTTCTCAAACACTGCATCATAAGACCAAACTCCTATTAATGTTTTGATCTCTAAAGTAATTTTCAAACATAAAAGAAAAAAAGTAAATTGATACTTTCAGCCTAACTTTCTATTCAAAAGTTTTAGTTTTCTATTCACAAGACTTTTGAGTCCCTTAGATAGACTTGTCTTACAATGAAATTTCAGCTACCTTCACCCTTTGGCTAGTAAGCTATTTAGCAAGCCAAAAAGGGTGGTTTTTTTCTTTAAAGGTTCAAATAAAACTTATTTTAAATTAGACTCTTGGAAGATATTCGTGGAGGAGTTGCACTAGATGTGGAAAGTTGCAGGGAACATCAATTATTATATTGAAAGGTGGAGGGGAATAATGGCAAGCCTCTTTATTTGGTAGTTTAAGGAATGACTAATTGGACTACAGGATTTTTGGTGCAATTGTGGACAGTTGAATAAAGCTTGTGGATTAGTCCCACATGGCAAGTAATGATGACAAACTTTTTTTTTTACTATTCTTTTCTAGGTCCTTGTGAGAAGGTGTTGACATTTGTTTACCTCCCTCTTTAAAAAGGGCCATTGGATATTGGGTCACACACAATCTTTCCCATCCAATTTTGGTTTGTTTATTTATCAATTTCTTACAATGCTTCCAAGTGTGTTTCTATCCATCATTTTGGGACTACATAAGTAATTCTTAGTAAAGGGTGGATTTTTGGGTGCAAATTTGGACCATTGGGAAAAGCTTGATGGTTAATGCCACATGGAAAGTTAATGATAATAACCTTTTTTTTTTTTTAAGCACTTGTGAGAGGGTGTTAACATTTGTGTCCCTCTCTTTAAAGAGGGGCTCTATGTATTGTGCCAAACATTATTTTTTATGTGATTCAAATATATTGTAAACTAAATAGTTGATTGTTTTCACACTTTTTTTTCCCAAAAAAGTAATCTTTTATTGCGATACCACATGATTTCAAATACTAGTGTCACTTTCTATTCTTTCCTTTAACAAAAAAACCTTTATTATGAAACTCTTCTCAATTCGGTCTATGTTTTTAAAATCCATTAATTTCTTGAGGAAATTATAAGGAATCTCCCAATTGTAAAGCAAAAATCATGTCCCTGTCTCTGTCATCCCCCGTCGTCCCCCCGCCCCCCCCACCATCACTCTGTCTATAGTGCTGGATCACCTTGGCTTTATACGTTGCTCTCTGTTTATCAACTAGCTCCATTGTCCCCATCATCTTGGTTGCTTCCAACTACCATCTGCTCAATATCCCCAATAGCAATATGATGGTACCATCTAGTGCCAAATGCAGCACTAGTCATAATTGGCTTGCAATCCCCCTCTCCCCTCATCCCATTGTTGCTGCAGTACTCTTCAGTAGGATGAGGTCCAACTATATCCTGCACAGGCATGAGGCCATGGCATCTTGCCCCTCCCAAGCCCTATGCACTCGTTCGTTGCAAGAGACAGAGAAAGAAATCATCTTTAAACCTGCATGTGTGTATGTGTGTGTGTGTGTGTGTGTGTGTGTGTGTGTGTGTGTGTGTGTGTGTGAGAGAGAGAGAGAGAGAGAGAGAGACTCTGCAATCACTCCACAACTCAACCGCCTGTCCATGTGACACCCCCAATCATGTTTGTGTGTGTGTGTGTGTGTGTGTGTGTGTGTGTGTGTGTGTGTGTGTGTGTGTGTGTGTGTGTGTGTGTGTGTGTGTGTGAGAGAGAGAGAGAGAGAGAGACTCTGCAGTCACTCCACAACTCAACTGCCTGTCCATGTGACACCCCCAATCAGGTTTCAGATTCGCAAACCTGGAATTCTAAGGCAAATGTGATGATTCCAAACGTGCTCCATGCATCATTTTGCCTGCAAGGCGAGGATAGACATGAGCATCTTGCCTCCGTTGCATCCTTGCATGCCTCCAATGCATGCGAGCGTGCCCAAAAGAATGAAAAAAACCAACCGTCTTTGAGTTCTTTTTTTGGTATGGATGAGAGGCTACTGCAAGGTTTTTAATTGTTGCAGACAATGGTAACACGTTGTCGTGTTGTGACACGTACATAGTGGGAACGCATGCTACAAGATCTATCTTGTAACTTCTGAATTACATAATTATATTTCATATAATGTACATATGCATATCTAATTATAATAATAATCTTTGTATCTCATCCTATTATTTATCTCAAAGGTAACATATTCTTACTTTACCAATCAAAAAGTACTATGGGAAAAGCATCAATAGCTCCGCCTCTTTAACTTGGGGCAAAAATCATTGATTTTTTTCTTTCTACCATCTCATTATTATCTCACACCCTAGCTAGATCCTATATCTAGGGTAATTTTCAATATATGTATATTCTATGTATTTTTCTTATATTTCTTTTTAAATAGCTACTAGGAGGGAATCAAATCCTAGTGGGACACTAGGTGGCATGATTTCAAAGATACACTTATTTTAATGCATTATTACAAGCATGATTACATAACTTTGTCAAGGATCAATGTCATGCTTTCATATTGCATGAGGTGTCCATTGGAATCAAATGAAAGTCTAAGCTAAGGGGACTACAAGAAGACTTTTGTTGCCAAAACTGTACCTTATTTTGATGTTTTGTCTACACAAGGTTCCAATCCAAATTCAAAAATGCATATAAAATGGAATTCATAGGTAATGAGTTGAATTGTTTGCCCATATTTTTACTTTTTTATTTGGAGCCACGGTTGAGGAGATATGATCAGAATACTGGACCCCAGTCTGCCCACATCATGCAAGGACAACTCATTTCCAACTTTTTCAGTTTCTGTTCACACTGGCTTTTCTCTTCTTGTGTAAACCCTTGGGGGTTCCATTCACCTATAAAAGGGGACCTCTTCTTCCTTGGAATCCATTCAAACCATTGATGAGAGGAATTCTTCAGGGAGTGAGTAGTAATGCCTAATTGTACTTAGCTATTAACATAAGCCTAACCTACAATTTCTCCTGGAGAAAGACTAGCCAGTCTTGTACGCTATCCTTGGAAGATCAACTCTAATCAAAGAAGATCTTGGACTTGGTGTATCAAGCAAATTTGAATTCTTCCCTCTTCTTCTCTCACCATCAATAATGGTGCCGAAGGGTTTGTCACGTAAGACGTGTTCTATATTGATGTTTTCTTGATTTCTTGTTGTTTTCTTTTTCATCTCTAAGCCAACATATAAATATATCTCTATTCTCATCTCCTTAACCAAACCTATCTCTCTCACTCTTATAAATTTATTCTCTCTACAAATTCTAGGTTCTCCTTGCTATAGGTACATCTCTCCCAGCAGTATCCTTATTGCCTACGGGCAAAATAGGGCTTGGGAGGGAAATTCTCTTCTCTTCTCTTCTCTCATATCTATATTTTGCACATACTAGAGTTATCCTAGATGAATAATCTAGATGATGAGAATTTCTATCGTTTCCACTCTGTGCGATCTATTAGAATTAACGTATGGATTAGCCGTAAAATACATTTTCAACAACGTATAGTGTTTCTCTTTGGCCCAGAAAGGCTCAATGATATACTTCTTTCACCGGATCCCATCATACTACCTCTTATAGACTATAAATTTTCTTTTGACGTAAGTGTAGTTATCTTGCTATGAACCAAGAGGATTTGTACACACAATTGATTCCAATCACTAGACAAAACATATATATTATGGTATGCACAAAACTACAATTGCAAAGAACAATTCGTAGCATGTTTGGTCGGCAAATATTCAACGCCATTAACTCATCTATTAACCCTTTCATATTACCTATGATACGTTATGACCATAGCTTTGATGTTTTCATTTTTGTGTTATTTTGATATTCTCTTGTGTATTCTTTGTTTGTGTGTGTGAGTACAAGGGAGAAAGAGTGGGGCTTCTTTGATTGCACTTCCTTCCAAACCCTAGACTTTATAGCATCTATGGTTTAATTCCTTCATATAGTTTTCAGAGTTCTCTCACAAACTCTCACAGCCAAAAGCGCGGCGCTTTCCTGGCAAGATCGCAAATTTTTTGACATATGTTTGGTGAACCCGACGCGAATCTGCCACGGTGAGAGTTTTTGGGTAACCATGGATGATCATGTTGAGCAACAGGGTATGCATTTTGACCCAGCAACAATGCAAATGTTTCAAGCATTTGCAATGTTCAAGCAACAACAACATGCCACTGAAAGAAGGGAGATTTCGGCAACGAAGGCCATACAAGCAGTCGTCAATAGAATGAATCAGTTCAATGGCAAAGATGTAACCAAGTACTTATGCGAGTATGTCAACCATGTCCAGCTCTACTTCGTAAAGGCGGCCAAAGGATGAGGTCGCAACACTTGCATGCCACAACACAAGAGGTATAGATGATGATTGGGTTCCACAAGAGTTCACCAAAGGTGCTTGAGTATACATGCAACCATCTACTATTGGCCCTCATCGTGTGCCGAATTGTGCAAACTTGGATCATTATTGGAAAGGAAAGCTCCTTGGCTTCAAGAACCACAAAGACAAGGGGACTGTAGCCATTGTGCAACATGTTTTCTCAATGTTAAGCATGCAATTGCAACAACCACCTCGATTTCCAACACATTGTAAGTACATGTTTTGAGAATACAAAGCTAGGTGTGAAATCACAATGTAATGTTATTATGGATTCATACTTAAGATTTTCCATGCATTTATAGTCATATATCCATCCACGTTGGTGGAGGAGCAACCACTAAATAGTCTCTCCGGCACATTCAATGCTTTACATGCGGATATTGGAGCAATAATGTTCGCACACTTTGCCCAACCAAACTGGTTCAAAGAAGGATTTTCTTCTATGCTCACTCCTATATTGTGCCTACTTCTACACAAGAGTTTGGAACACGTGAACCCATCAAAGTAACTTCCTTATTAAGTATGGAGTGGCCAGTGCCAGATTTGTGGTCGGTAGCATCTTTCAAAAAAAAGATGATAATAGATGTCCAAAACTCTTTGAAATACTCTAAAGCTTCTAGGTCTGTGGGCTTGAGTTGGTGTTTAATGCCTATTTATTGTTTTGTGCACATTTTTAAAGAGTTTGGATTTGTGGAGACTACCACAATGCTTGTATGTAAAGATGTACATTATGAGGAATTACGAAGGCTTTTAGAAGAGGATTGGGGTATTGTGGAGGGCATGCACAATGGGGACTGGTACTGTTGTAAGGTTGGAGCTTCAGGTATTGGGATACGCTATTTGAAACCCCGCACCTCCTTGTACATACAATTCCACTATGATCGTTGGATGTGCAAGCTTGGAGTGTGGACTCCCTTACACATTGTAGGTGGCCCTATTGCAAGCATTGACATTGCAGTGAGGATGCCCAACGATGCTTTGGAGGCAGTCCAAGTGAACAAGCATTGGACTCTCAGTAATGTGCGAGAAAATTTGGTTATCATGGGTTTTGAGGCCCTTCAACAAGCACAATTTTGTCTACAAGGTCACAAGGTGAGAATCCTTCCACCACATTTTCAATACATCATAGTTTGTCGATCATTGGATGCTTATTGTAATGAATTTCTGCAGATTGGGAAGATAATGGAAGACAAATTGAAGGTCAAGAAGGATTGGGGCATGGATGGAACTATGCTATCGCTCTTATAACTTTGTAACTCTTGCAAATTTTGAGAACAATCCCCGATGTAATCAACATGATTTGCTTTGGCAAATCATGTCTTTGAATATAATTTTTTGCATTGAGATAAAATATCATTTTTTGGTGAAAGTGACTTTTTTTTTTTTTTAAGTGTTTAAAAAAGGGACTATTATAAAAGAGGGGCCGCATAACTCATTCCACTTTTCACTTTCCCAACTCTTGAGCTCCTCCACTCTCTATCTACACCCAGGCTAGAATGGACGCCTCCACAGCCTCCTCTGCTTCTGCACCCACATCCACCCCTTTGTCACGCTTCATCCTCTTCCTTGAGGACACCAATACAAAGGGAAGTTGGACCTCCACACCTTCTTTACTCATCTCCCTGACCTTGATGCCACAATTGCCCTTCACATGGATGCATTTATCAAGATTTTTGTGTTCATGGAGGAGCACATCATAAAATATTCCATATCTATCTCCCCACATGCACAAATCTGGGTGCCTTGCAATCTTTTGTGCTACATACACAAAGGTGATCGCCCATTCTCCAAGCGGTTGTGACGATTCCAAGAAATTGCCATCGATGCAGGCCATTTCTTGGATGAGCAAGCCCCACGGGTGTCAGCACTCAAGAAGCACAAGTTGGGGGTGGAGTAGCTTTCATCTTCTTGGTGAGCGAGGAACCTGATTTGGAGGAGCTCCACCTACCACACCTTCAGGTTGGGTCCTTCATCAAGGACACCAAGGAGCAGATGGTTGACCCGATGAATCTTGCAGAGCAGAAGGACGAACACTTCAGCTCGAGTACCCTAAGGGGCTCAAGGAGGTGGTAGAGAAATCCATCGTCGTGGCTGGCCCTAGTGACATTATAGTTCCACTACCATCGACGGATGAGGCTATCCTAGAGGTGGAAACAAGCCACTTCTCCTCAATGGTAGTGGATGGGGATGAGTATATGTTTATGCATGATTTGGAGGAAGCATTTGGCCTGCGCATGGATGAATTCTTGAGCGTGCTATGTAACAGCACCAAATGTCCCTTAGACAATACGCTAGATGCCCTTGAAAGCAAGCTCTTGCCACTTGGGGACTCTGTTGCTGACACTATTGCAGTTGTGTGTGCGGAGGTCCTGGCAGTAGAGCAGTTGCACGTGGTTGAGGAAGAATTCCAAGCCATGTAAGCCAAGGGATGCCTATGCCACTACGCAACCCCCCATCTAATGATCCAAAGCTCGTAGCTACGGTGCATGGGAGCATTGACTTGTATAGAAAGGGCAACAGGGAGGAGGACGACAAGGAGCAGGAGGTAAACTCTATCCTAATTTCATGTTATTTTTTAATCCTTCATTGACTTTTCTCTCAACCTTCATTGGTTTATGACAGGACGTCATGGAGCTTGATGTTTTTGCAGCAAGGCAGTCCCCCGGGGGATTCACCATGGAAAACTTACCGAACCACGTAAGTGCAGGGGAGGGGGGGGTTTTACAAGTTACATAAGTGTATAAGTTAGGGGTAGACCCCCAATAATTTATTTTCCAAGCTTAAAAATAAGGGAGGGGGTATCATATTTATGGGGAGAGGGGGAACTTGACCCAGGTTGATTACTTGTAACGATTGGTCACCAATGTGCACTAGAACTTTGATGAATTTAGGAGAAGTTTTTTATCAGGTCACACATGAATATTTTGCATCAAGCTAATTATAGATAAGGTCTAATTTGAAGCAGTTTGATCTACACCAGCTTTGGATGGGTCAGAATTGGATGAGTAGCCACAAGAGTGCAGGTTGATCGGGCACATAGTTTGAAAGTCTAACTAGGACACATTGAGGATACATGTGGTTATCAACAGAAGTGGTTCCTTAGTACATTGCCAGTCACTATGCTACACACTCTTTGACTATCTTTATTGAGTTAAATCATATGAGACTTAGATTTTATATGTAAGATAGGGGTATGATAGTTTTCTTCATTGATTGTCATATAAGCATAGAAAGGGGGGTCATATTCCCTAATATGAGTCGTATATAAGAGTTTTTTCAAAGTTGTCCGCTCGTAGGTGTCATCCTGTTTTGTATAGAGTGAATCCCGCGGGATACAGCCAAAGAGGGTGCGAGAAAGAGTGAGAGAGGGAGGGTGAGTGTGTGTGCATAAGAGGGGGGGGGTGCGAGGGGTTCAAGGTATGGCCTGAGGGTGATGGAACCGGGGTCAAGGGGTGATGCAAGGTGTGGCATGGGTGATGAGGGCCGTGAAGGCCAGGTGATGGCGGCAAGCTGGCCAAAGAGGGTGCGAGAGAGCATGGGGCCGAGATGAGGGGATGTTGGCCAGGGGCGATGGCGGTGGCGGGTCAGCTGAGCAACCAGAGAGAGAGAGAGAGAGAGAGAGAGAGAGAGAGAGAGAGAGAGAGAGAGAGAGAGAGAGAGAGAGAGAGAGAGAGAGAGAGAGAGAGTTTTAGTGGTGGCCTATGGTGGTGGCACCAAGCAAGAGGGAGATGGGGAGGCTGGTGGCCCAGTTGTGAGCGCAAGGAGGGGAAGGTGACGGCCTTGCTTGCTGTGAAAAAGAAACTTTTTTTTTATATGATCTTGATAAGGCTCCCCCT
This sequence comes from Adiantum capillus-veneris, assembly GCF_014529385.1. NCBI lineage: Eukaryota > Viridiplantae > Streptophyta > Polypodiopsida > Polypodiales > Pteridaceae > Adiantum > Adiantum capillus-veneris. The sequence goes on from NC_140955.1 coordinate 2,818,719, forward strand.
TGGGTTGACTGCCCATGGTTGAAGGTCGTGCAACCTTCTTTTCAAGGTGTTGTAGGCCATGAGGGTGGTCTACGCTCCAAGTTGCAGCCTCCGCTTAGAATTGGGCCAGTTGTGGCACTTAGATCAACCAAGGCATTGCCGGGGCTATCAGCCATGTCGCACGTGCTTCGGACAGAGGGAAAAAGGAGCGGTTTTTTTTTTCTGATCTTCAAAAACCAGCTATCATTAGCCCTCCCCTTTTGGCTAGAGGCATTCATGCTTCTAGCTTTGCTTCTAATTCTCTAGCAGTGGAGTTGGAGGGTTCTCCCTCTTCTAGAATATCTACCATCATAAACTCCGGATCAAACCTTAAGAAGTACCTTTTGAGCCTCCATCCATTGACTCTGGTCTTGTGAATTTGACCATCTTCTTCTATCAATTTGTAGCTACCATTGGCATATCGCCTTTTGACAAATGGCCCTTCCCATCTGGGCTGAAACTTCTTATCTTTCCTAGTGTCAAATCTGTTGTCATATCTCAATACTAACATGCCTTTCTTTGAACCCTTTTCCTTAAGCCCTTGATTGAATGTGAGTCAGCATCGTTCTGCTTGCATTGCATAGTAGTTGATTGCATCTTCCCTGTCTAACTGAAGCCTTTTTAGATCCAAGATGTGGTTGCGGAGATGGGCAATTGGGCACTGTAATTGACTAGCCATGACTCGCAAGCTGGCTATCTGCACCTCGATGGGTAGAATGGTCTCTTTTCCATATACTAGATGGAAAGGGGTGAAATCTATTGATGTTCAAAATGTCATGGGGTAGGCCCAAAGAGTGACCATGAGATGCTTATCCCAATCACTTTTGTGGTTATTCACCTGCTTTGTGATGATTTTATAGATCATGTCGTTTACCTTTTCCACTAGACCATTGCATTGTGGATAGTATGGTGTTGAGTGTTAGCATGTGATGCCCAGCTTTTTCATCAGTTTTCCCACCAAGTCACCTCTAAAACCTGGCCCTCTATCAAATATTATCTCCAGAGGTGTGCCAAAGTGGCCACAAATGTGTGCTTCTCCACTTCCTGGGCTACGATGTGTGTGGTGGCTGTTGCTTCCGACCATCGGCTTATGTAGTCTACACCAACTAGAATGTACAGTTCACTCGATTGGGCCCTTGGTAAAGCACCAATTGCATCTATTCCCCACTTCTCAAACGGTCCATATGAGATGATAGGAGTCTGTTCGATCACTGGATACTTGACAAGCTCTACATGTTTTACACCAATCATGCACATCCTTGTTTAGACTAGGCCAACAGAATGCTGCCTGTAGAATCTTCCTACTAGTAATATCTAGAGCAAAGTGACCGTCGCAAACACCATCATGGAAACTTGAGATTACCTCTGTAATTTTACTAGAAATTGGCACTCGCCTGAGGATCTGATTTTTGCCCTCGCAGTACAAGGTGTTGTTTATAAGGCGGTATCTTGTTGCCTTTCGGACAAGCCATTGTTTTTGGCCCTTGGTATACCCTTTAGGACATTCTCTTGTATCTAAGAGCATGGCATTGTCAAACACATTCAGGCGCTAAACCCCTTGCAAAACACTTTGTTCTAATCCAAGAATTAGGGCCACGTATTCTGCTTCATTGTTGGAGTGGGAGTGTAGTAGCTACGCAATAGAGAAGACCTTTTCCCTTTGCTCATTAAAAATGATGATGCTAGCTGCAACCTGGTCCACTGTCTTTTTGTAAGCTCCATCAAAGAAAAGAGAGTGAGCTCCTTCTATCTTAGGAACTTTCACCATTGGTGTCACTCCGTTTCCTTCTGTGTTGACCTTTAGCTTCTTCTCATGGTGACGATGAGTCTCTGGTGGAGTTCTCCACTTGCATAGTGTAATCAAACTTTTGTAATCTAGTGATCCACTTAGAGATTCTAGATGATATATCCACGTGTTGCATTACATACGGAAAGATTTCTTCCATTATTAGAATTACAAAGGGTCTAGGCAATAGATAAGAGTGTAACTTTGTAGTAGCAAACATCAATGCAAGCACCACGTGCTCTACCGTGGTGAATCCTTTTTCTGATGGGGTCATAACACAACTAGAGAAGTAGATAGGACACATGAAAGAGGTTTGGGGATTAGTGCGGCCCCAAGTGTATCACTTCCTACACTAGGGTTAACATAAAAGGGCATGTCCCGTCTAGGGGGTACAATGGTGGGAAGTGAAGCCAGGATCTATTTCACTTCACTAAATTGTCGCTCATTTTCTTCACTCCATAGGAAGACATCTCTATGGTTGACTTGTTGTAAAGGGAGAACCACTTGAGAGAGCAAGTGAATGAACCTGCTCAAATACCTTACCTTCTGAAGGAAGGAGACCGATTTCTTAGCTCTTGTGGGTGATGACAAAGATACTAAAGCTTGAACCTTACTTGGGTCAACCTCAATCCCTTTTCTTGAAATGGCCAAGAAGAGTGACCTTGCTTTCACTAATGTGACACTTATCTACGTTAAGTTTGCCACCCAAGGTTTGCAACCTAGCCAAGCCATCATAGACCTTTCTCAAATGGAGGGAGCAAGAGCTGTAGATGTAGAAATCATCTATGAAAACCCGTATTGACTTACCAAAGTATGGATGGAAGATAAAAGTTACATAGCATTAGAATGAGGCCGAAGCGTTGGTGAGTCCAAAAGGCATCACTCTGTAAGCAAAACACATAACGGTGTTATGAAGGTTGTCTTTTTTTGGTCTTCTTCCGCAATGCTAATCTGGGAGTAGATTGAGTAGCCATCATATACTGTGTAGTGCTCATGACCTGCTACCTCGTTGAGAATCTCATCTTGGAATGGGAGGGGAAAATGATCCCTCTTTGTTGCTACACTGAGAGGTTTGTAGTCTACACAAACCCTCCACGTACCATTCTTCTTTGGCGTGACAACCACTGGAGAGACCCACTTTGAGTCTTCGATGGGATAAATGGAACCTACCTGTAGCAAATTTGTTACCTCTTTGAGCAATGCCTCTTGCTGAATTACACCAAGCCTTCTAAGCTTTTGCGCTACAGGCTTACTTTCTTCTTTAAGTCTTATGCGGTGCTGCACCACTATGAGGCATGTGATCTTGTCATAGCCATCATTGAAAAGTGTGGTGAAGTTACCCAGCATAGAGATGTACTCTTCTCTCTCTTCACTAGCTAACGCGCTGGAGAGCATCCGATGTAACTTACTTGTATCCACCAAGGGTTGTGCACCTGATAGTCTATCTTGGTTCTCTAATGGTGCTTTAGACTGTGTCGGTCTCTTTGGATCTTTGAGGCTGACTCCCATCACTTCAATGCTATTGTCTCTCTTCTCCGTCGTTGTCATATCTTCTCCCGAGGTGGTCGAAGAGTCACTGGTGAATTCATCTTTCGATGCCGCCAAGATCATGTTGTGTTGCTTACTAGTCTTCATGTCATAGAATATGGGCTTTCCTTTAGCATCCTTCATCTGGATCATTCCGCTAGTCCAGTCCTGCCTAGCCTTCATAGCCATTAGCCATGGTCTTCCAAGGATGATATGGATACTCACTAGCTTAGGTTATCGATCTCCGGTAGCAACATCAAATGTTGGGGGCAATCGTAGCATAACCTAATCAACCCAAGACCAACAAAATTATCAATCTTAGGATCGCCAACCCAGCTAGTGCATGGAAGGACGAGCATCATCGAATGTATCGAATGAGAGGATTCAAGAGAATGCTCTTCCAATGCAATAGAGGTTAGCCATGAATCACTAACTCTAATCACATCATCCATCAAGCATCACCTATACACATTAAGACCACCAAAGTCCAACTTGCCATAGACTAGAATCTCAAAGCACACTCATGACAAGCACACACTAATTGCATTGGTGTTGGCCTCTCCAATCACCACATGCCAATCAATGTACTTCATCAAAAGCTACACACACAAGGTGAATAGTGCTAGAGTTCCATAAAACCCATCCACACACAAACAAACAATAGGACACATACACTAATCAAGGGATTAAGAACCAACTTAATCAACCTAATTAGAGATATTAAATATCACAAATCAAGTGCTTATAGAAGGATAGGAGTGGTCAATAATCAAGAAGTCATCACACACACTCAAATCTATAATAATGAGGAGGTGAAACTACTTCATGACATAATGAAATATAGAAGAATTAAGACTAGTGAAGAAAGTAGAGATTAAATTAAGAAATGCTTCTCTAATTACATTGGATTAGTACTAGTCTTATAAGCATGGGCATTAAGCTCAAGGCTAGGCCATCCATAGAGTGAACACTCAAGAGAGAGAGAGAGATCTCAACAATGACTACTCAAGAATGAAGCCTCCTTGCATAAAGGCTTCCTTATAAAGGTTTGCACCACAATCCCTTCTACTATGGGATTAAGTTGATCCCTCTAGCTAGCATATACAATTTGGAACTCCCAATGAGCCCAAGACCTTATACAATGTGGATAGGAAATATCGTGCACATCCATAGAAAATCTCCCACTTGGTGCATAATTGGTGTCGCATGTGCTAGCTACTGCTAACATTCCCTCCTTCCTAATTTGGCGCAGGGTCCTTATGTGCCGGTGAAGTAAAACACGGAGACATGATGGTAGAAAGCAAGTCCATGGAAGAAATGTTGAGATGCAAAACATAAAACAAGTAATCATGAGCATCAAAGGCCAACAAGGATGAATAAAACATGAAGTACAATGTACAATCATGCAAAGTGAATTTTTTGCTTCTAAAATATGGATCAATCATAGTCAAAAACTAAGCAACATAAAGCAAAAAAATACTATACTATTGTGAAGATTAAACCATTTGAAATTTTAGTTTTATGCCTGAAACACAAGTAATCATTTATGACCCTAGGCTGATGCAAGTTCATAAACCTACTAGCCTAAAAACTATATGACCAATCTTAATAAGGCATTCAAGTCTATCATGTCTACGGCTATAAAAAAGCTCTTAATCTATTAGTACACTGTCACACTTTTTTGAAGCTCATGGAAGTTTTTTTTTGTCATTCATAGAAAAAAGTAAAGCACAATACAAGGCTACCACCCAAAAGGCAAATCTAGCTACGACTCTCGGCTCCTTGAACCCTCAAGAAGGTGTTCCAAGAATATACTAACCCACCAAGGCAACAGCTAACCCTTATCAGCCCATGGCATCGGTTTATGGCCTTGATCAAACGATCCAAGGTGATTTCCCTTGCCTTCCAAGTGCCAATAAGGCGCTAGGCCTCACATAGACACACCATAACATAGAGATTTTGATTTTCATGTGTCTAGTAGCATTTTTGCTACTTTTTCTTCACACTTTTTTGCTTCATTCTTTCATTTTTTAAGCACTTTTTTATTGCTTCCATTATGAGATGTTTTTATGGAAAATGGACTAAGGGACTAAAGCCTAATCATAGCCCTAGGTCATGTTAAAAATTAATGAAGCATTAAAACTATCACTAAGAGTCTAGGACTAATATGAACCTACATTAATCAAAGGTCAAGGCCAATTACCTATGATTAGCACAGATAAGACAAAAAGTTTAATGAGTTAATACTCACAAATCAAAGTGTTGAAACTTAGGTTTTGAAAATGAAAGAACTATAGCTAAGAAGCAGATTCACTAAATCCAAGCATGGGGAATGGAGAGATAAACAAAAGAGCAATATCGTGGAAGGATTTCACCTATTCATGCTCTTTTGAGCATCCTTGAGCAAACATCCACTTTGTGTAGAGAAGTTTCACTTCATCAAGCAGTGTCCTAAGTTGAAGGCCAAAGAGGCTAAGAAGAAAGAGGGTGGTTCCACTGCAAATGTTGGTTCCACTACAAATGCAGCCATTGCTGAGTCTTCTGTGAAAGGAGACTCTGTTGCTGATGTTGATGCAGATGGGCTTTAGTGCAGAGTGCACTTAAAATCTTGTTGTCCATGATGCATGCTTGTCAGTTGCTGCAAATTCACATGTGTGGTATTTTGATAGTGGTGCTACAAAGCACATTACCTCACATCGTGAATTGTTGACCTCTCTCGAGTCTGCCCCTCATGGGAATTCAGCCACTTGTGCCAACAATGCCTCTTATCCGGTTCAGGGAGTTGGAAAGATTGTGCTCACTGCTGCAAATGGCAGTTCTTTCACACTTGTTGATGCACTTTATGTACCTGGGATCAAGAAGAATCTTTTGTCTATATCTGCACTGGCTAGACTTGGACTTGTAGTCAAATTTGTGGATGACAGATGTACAATTCATGATCTCAGTTTTGGTGATGAAATTGTTGCATCTGGCCTTTTGTGCCGTGGGCTGTATAAGCTCACTTTGTATGACAAATGTGGAAAAAATTTTGCAAATGCTGTTGCAGATTCAAGGGCTATTTCAGATGCAAAACTTTGTCATGCATGTTTTGGTCATCTGAATTTTGCCAGTTTGCTGCGTTTGCAGAAATCTAATATCGTTGCTTTTTTTCCCCCTCTTGAAGCACCTGTCAAACATGTTTGTGAAGGTTGTATTTTGGGTAAGATGCAGCGCTCTAAGTTTCCAAAGGATGGTTCAGTTCGGGCCACATGCAGGTTGCAGCTTGTGCATAGTGATGTTTGTGGGCCCATGCAAACTCAATTCTTGGGCAATTACCTTTATTTTGTGACTTTCATTGATGATTACTCCAAGCATACATGGGTATTTCCGCTTAAAGTGAAGTACGAAGTTTTTATGTGCTTCAAACAATTTCTGGCTATGGCTGAAAATGTCTCAAAATGTACTATGGGCACCCTCCGTTCCGATCGAGGGGGGGAGTATATGTCTCATGAATTCAATGCATTTCTAGCTAGTCATGGGATAAAACACCAATGTACAATGCCTTATACACCTCAGCAAAATGGTGTTGCTGAGAGGAAAAACAGGTCACTTATGGAAATGGCACGATGTATGGTCAAAGTCAAGCTTTACCGCATTCTTTTTGGCTTGAGGCCATCATGTGTACCACTTATGTACTAAACAAGTGTCCTACGAAATCTTTGCAGTCTATTACTCCATATGAAGCATGACATGATAGACAGCCTTCTATTGAGGACATGTGTGTTTTTGGCTGTTTGGCATATGCTTTGGTGCCACAAACACAGCGCATAAAATTGGATGATAAGGCTGTCAAATGTATTTTTGTTGGTTATAGTGCTGAAAGCAAAGGTTACAGGTTGTATCATCAGCAAACAAAATGTATTTTGGTTTCACGGGATGTAGTGTTTGTCGAAGATTCTATTCAGCCCTTGTTGTCATGTACTAGAGACAATAATGTAAGCTCACAGGACATTTATGACACGTTGTTGCCTCTTTTCGGTGGTGGAAATACGAATGTAAGTTCCAATGAGGCAAATGTACAGCCTATGGGGGTTTCTGAAAATGTTACAGATCAGCCTATTACTGATGCAGATGTACATGATGTACTTGATGAGGAAAGGGCTGAAAATGAGCAGGCTAGAGGTATGCCAAAATGGATCGTGCATACTTTGCGTGACAGTAAATTGGATGCACCTTTGTCTATTCATACTCGTTCAGGATCTCACCATGCATCTTATGCATCAGATTGTTATGATTTGGCTTTGTCTAGCTTACATGATGTTGAGGAGCCTCTGTCTTTTGACGAAGCACAGAATTCAGAAAATTGGATGGCTGCCATGCAATCAGAATATGATGCACTTATAGAAAATGACACATGGACTTTATGTGATTTGCCTCCTAGCAAAAAGGCCATTGGTATGAAGTGAGTTTACAAGTTGAAACGCAAGCCGGATGGTGAGATCGATCGCCATAAGGCTCGACTTGTTGCAAAGGGTTATGCACAACAAAAAGGCATAGATTATGAAGAGACTTTTTCTCCCAGTTGTCGTATGAATAGTGTGCATTTTCTATGTGCATTGGCAGATCATTTTGGTTGGGATGTACATCAATCAGACATTGTTACTGCTTTCTTGAATGGTGACATATTTGAGGAAGTTTATGTAACGCAGCCTCGCGGTTTTTTCATAAAAGGAAAAGAGGACAAAGTGTGCAGATGTAAGAAGGCTTTGTATGGGTTGAAGAAATCTCCTCGTGCTTGGTATGAGAAAGCTCACACTCATTTGGTCAAACAAGGCTTTCGTAACAGTCCAACAGAAAGCACACTGTATGTAAAGCATGAGGGTGATGTACTTCTCATTGTGGTTCTTTATGTCAATGATTTGCTGATCATCGGACCAAATGAGAGACATAATGCTGAGTTTAAGGCTGATTTGAATGCTACTTTCAAGATGAAACATTTGGGGATGTCGCATCATTAGTTGGGTATACATTTTAAGCAGTGTGATGGTGGTATGAGGCCTTGTGTCGGAAAAGTTACATAGAGACATTGCTATGTAAGTTTGGACTTGAGGATTGCAAACCTATTGCCACTCCCATGGAAATAGGGTTGAAGTTGAGTCTACATGATGCTGGTGATCCTGCTGATGTCACTCTTTATCAAACTGCTATTGGCTACCTCATTTATGTATGCAACACGAGGCCGGATATTCAGTTTGCAGTCTCACAAGTTAGCAGATTTAGGCATAGCCCAGGGTCTACGCATTGGCAGGCTAAGCATAGACCAGGGTCTAAGCATTGGCAGGCTATCAAGAGGATTTTCCACTACCTTAGTGGCACTTTACATCTTGGCTTGTTTTATCCCAAGGGGGGATCATTGCCGCCAGACTTACATGATTTTTCGGACTCAAGTTGGGCTGGTTGTTTTGACACGCGAGTGTCCACAAGTGGTTTTTGTTTCATGCTTGGTAGATCATGTATATCATGGTTGAGCAAGAAGCAACCTACTTCGAGTTGTGAGGCTGAGTACAGGGCAGTCTTCACAGCTACGGTTGAGTGTGTATGGCTCAGACGCCTTATAGCTTATTTGGGTGTTGGACAGAACACTGCCAACACTATCTACACTGACAGTCAGAGTGCATTGGCAGTTGCGAGGAACCCAGTATTTCATGCTTGCACAAATCACATTGAGGTGAATTACCACTATGTCCGGGAGAGGCTCTCAGCAAGAGAGATCAGCTTGGCTTATGTGCCAACACAGGACAACCTTGCAGATCTTTTCACAAAGGCATTGTCTCGTTAGAAGCTTGAAGCTTTCCGCAAAGCTTTGGGCTTACTCCCCTTTGTGGATTGATTATGTCCTCAGGGCATGGCACTTTCCTTTACTCATGTGCCAGCTCTCGTTCACCGCATCACTCCAGGGGGGATTTGTTACCATATACATGTGGTAGTGATGTGTGTGAACACACTAGGACCACCGCGGCATTTTTTCCCTCTTTAGAAGGTTTTTTCCCCCGAGCATTGTATATACGCCACTATCAGAGAAAAAAATTTCCTTGTCTACCATATTCTTGGTCATGATAGACCATGGCTAGTCTTGTTCTGCAAATGAGACCACAAACTTGGCGCAAAAGAAGTCAACATGAACCGCAGGGTTGAGAATTTTAAGGCCGCCTTGGAGCAACGGTCGAGCGATGCCTTCCCACTTGGCCCATTGCCATGGTGACAAGAGTTTATTGCTATTCCTCCATAAGAAACTTTTAACAGATTTCAAAGACTCCTTCTAGTTACTTTTGGCTATTTTGAGGAGCAGGCTTGTGAACGCATGTGAACGCAATGTAGGGGAGCACAAATGAGTTGATCACGCTAACCCGACTTTGGAAGGGAAAAATCACAAACTCCCATCTATTTTTCTTTTTTAAATCTTCTCCAGAACCCATTGGAACCTTTTCTTGTGAGTGGCGCCGAAATGACAAAATATCCTTCCTAACACATTCTTCCTTGTCCAGTCTGATGGATCAAACGTATCGTTTCCCGTAAAAGAGGACAAATCTAGACTTCTCAATACTACACTTTGAACCTGAAGCCAAAGCAAATAGTTGCACAATCTTTACGGCCTTTCTTAGAACCTGAGGGCAAGCTTTCAAAAAGAGGAGGGAGTCATCTGCAAACAAAAGACATTGGACAGGCCATATAGAAGTTTTTAAAGAGAACGCTCATATAAAAGTTTTTGACAAGAGTGTCTTTGAAGTTTGAGGCACATACTGGTCTTTTTTAACAAGATGCATATTGTGAGCCAAATTCAAGGACACTAGTATGCTGCCGCTAAAAAGACATGGACTCTAGTCATAAAATATCATCTTTGAGGTAAAAAATATCAATGCTTTTGTTCTAGATATAAGGCACATATTGTTTTCCATTGTATTGAAGTGCCATTGGCACCTTAAAACTTGATAGCAATGGAAACAAACATAGATCATTGAGTTGCTTATCTTTCTGAGTGTTTTATGCATCATGTTGAAGTGAAGGGTGTGTTGCAAAATTGATTGTGTGACCCATAAGAATGTACTCTCTCTCTCTCTCTCTCTCTCTCTCTCTCTCTCTCTCTCTCTCTCTCTCTCTCTCTCTCCATCCACCAAACCCAAATAACAAAAGCATGTATGACAGAAGAGACTGTGTACAACTACTAACATGCTTCAACCTATTCCTTTACCTGCAATTCGTACCATAGCAACCATTTGGCTTAGCGCCCACTCCTACCAATGTACAAAGACCGGGTGTTGAGGCTTACTAAAACTAATCTCTTGATGAATTTCACAGTCTAAGCAACCTCCCCTACTTGAGTTCCTGACATTTATCTTGGACCACTGCCTACATAACTTTTTTCCCCACCACTCTATGGATTGTGAGTTGCCATCCTCCATAGTCTTCAAGCATTGTTGAGTCTCTCCTTGTGTATGTATGTGTGCACTTGTGTGTGCGTGTAAGCGCTTGAGCTCAAGAATCTTCTTTTTCTTTGCCTCTCTCTCTCTCTCTCTCTCTCTCTCTCTCTCTCTCTCTCTCTCTCTCTCTCTCTCTCTCTCTCTCTCTCTCTCTCTCTCTCTCTCTCTCTCTCTCTCTTCGGGGCTTTCTTGATGTAGTTAGTTAATTTGATGATGTAAAAGGTGCTTCAAATTTTGTTCAAGGGGATTTGTTGTGCTCCAATTACACACAGCTGGTTGATTTCAAGCCTCACTCACCATTTGCATGTTGTTTGGGGATTGATTGCAAGTTGGTAGTTTGCTAAATTCTACTAATTGCAAACATTCTTTGGTCAACTTGTAGAGAGTAGCTGATAATCCATGGATTTATAGTAGAGTTTGTGATTTGGAGGTGGGTGTGATATCTTAGATGGCTAGTGGTGTTGAGCCTTGCCCTCTAGCATTTTGTCTACAGTCACCAAAGAAGCCTCCACCCCACGCCCATAGACATGTCACCCTTTCTTTATATTTTGATCATCCTAAAAGCCCTTCATGGCTACACATTATCCTCTCCCTTTGACCTATTTGTGGCTAAAGCTATAGGCAATGTTGGAATCCACGGAATATGCGTGCATGATGCAGTTAGAGGTGGGATGGGAAGTTGACGCATGGATGCATTGAGCTGCTGAGAAATTTTTAGCGCAAATTCCCAATGCTTTGACACATGGATGTTGCTAGTGCTCAACATTTTCTCTACCTCTTTATAAAATTTCCTCTCTCTCTCTCTCTCTCTCTCTCTCTCTCTCTCTCTCTCTCTCTCTCTCTCTCTCTCTCTCTCTCTCTCTCTCTCTCTCTCTCTCTCTGTACGAGGACTTTTATTCAAGACTAGTCTTCTAGATCTTTAAGGTGAATTGCAATGGGACTTTCATTCAAGAATTGTGAGGTAGATCATTGATCATGTTAGAAGGTCTCTTGGACCCCCTTGGGATTGCTCCAATGAAGTTAATAGCTCTCTCTCTCTCTCTCTCTCTCTCTCTCTCTCTCTCTCTCTCTCTCTCTCTCTCTCTCTCTCTCAGACACCACTGTCCAAGCATGGCTACACCTTGGGTAGCGAGTGTATGGGAGATGGATTTAGTGTATAAAGGACCTTAGTTCAAGAGTCTCATAACTCTCTCTCTCTCTCTCTCTCTCTCTCTCTCTCTCTCTCTCTCTCTCTCTCTCTCTCTCATTTCAAGACTCCAAATTCCAACTCATCCAATAGATGTTGAGGCCTCTTATGAGTGTTTTTCTGATGTGAAAAATTAATCTAAATTATTATTTTGTAATTGGTGTGTGTGTGTGTGTGTGTGTGTGTGTGTGTTGGGGGGGGGGGGGGGGGGGGGGGGGGGGAGTAGACATACTATATATGAATAAGAAGAGGAAAGTCCCGAGTTGTAGATTGGTTATCTAAGTTTCCACTTGAATAGAATGTTTGAGCTCAAGCCCCATTGCATAGAACTTACAAGTCTCTTGAGATTGTTCCTACAACATTGAAAACTTCTCCTCTCAACTTCTTCATCTTCTTCTCTTTAGTATGATATGTTTAGAGACATGATTGAGCACATGAGCACCAAAATTAGAGAAACTACTAAGAGATGTCATGCAATCAAGCTCTTATCAAAATTGTGAATGTATGTAGATGATCTAGTAGAAACATTTACATGATGAGGATAGTATTTGTTGGTGGGATTAGAAGCTGGATAAAAACTAATGGCTGAATTAATGGGGTTGACTAGACTGAACATAGGATTTATAATTCCACCCTCTTTTGCACCAGATCTGCTAAAGAAAAGTAACGTGGGCATGTTTGCACAAAAGGGTCAAGCGTGCTAGTGTCATGAACTACACTCTCTCTCTGAGGGCTTGGTGCTCTTCGATTGAGGCTATAGATCCCCTAAATCGGAGTTCAAATGAGTGAGTTATGGTCAAAAGAGTGAATTGATGTAACAGCATCTCAGAACCGAAAAAACTGTCAAAACTTTTCATTTTTGTTTTGCCGACTTTAAGGGAATGTCAGACAAAACTTGCAAGGGTGAAAAATCCACACTCGCCATGGAGAATGATGCGAAATCTCCAAGGAATTTGGATGCTAATCCAACCACATCATCTACAACAATGGAAGCAATGATCATGGCTTACTTGATCTCATTAGAAGAAACCGTCAACAAGCAAGGTGAACAGTTGCGCACACTTGCAATGGAGAATGGCACTTTAAGAGTTCTCATTGTGGGGAATGAGCACCTCAAGAAGGTTCTTGAAATGCAAACAACGCGCTTGATGCATCTTGAGAATGAAGTTCAAGAATGTAAATGCTCTTTTGTTGACATGAATGTATTGAAAGAGCGCTTGAGTAAAGTTGAGAGTGATCATGTATTGAAAGAGGAAACGATAGATACAATACGACATGATGTATGTGAGATGAGAAATGCATCCAAATCATGGGCTGATATATGTAAGGATAATGTGGTTTCTACATCTCCTATCACGCAAGCCGTTATCCAAGCAAAGAATTTAGAGAATGTGGACACTCAAGAATTGCAAGAACGACAAAAATGCTCAAAGAACATCGTCATTCGTGGAATCAAGGAGGAAAGCATGGAAACACCCCAATATCTTGAGGTTGCTTTTTTGCTACACACTTTGACATGTCAAGAATCATGGCTTATGGTGCACATCCAATTGTAAAACAAGGAGTCCCTCACTCGGGAGAAAGACCTATTGTATGTACCATGGCTGATGAGGTGAAGAGAAAGATCATCCTTGACAATAGTTGGATCTACCTCAAAGGAACGGGTTGTAATGTATATGAGGATCGCACTCTTATGCAACAAAATGTACGTCGTAAAGCATATGAGGAAAGAAGCAAGAAGGATAAGGTGTCATCTCAAGAAGAAAAGCCAATTGAGGAGGATGCAAGTCCACCCAACAAATAGGGACACATGATCTATGAGACCAACTCACACTTGTGAATAAGCTTTTGAAATTGTACGGGTATCTATGGAATGCGGGAATTGGCATTGATGAGCTTACCAATGACTCTCATGTGATACTTCTTGTTGAAACATGGGAGCATGATGCGCAAAGAATTCTTGAATTTGACAAATAGGATGTGCATTCTTTGATGTGGGCCAAAAATGCAAAGCAACGAAGAGGCCAAGGAGGTGTAGCATGTATGACCAAAAAGGGTTTGAAAGATGTTTTCATTGTCAAATAAGATAAGTATAAACGCTACTTATGGCTGAAAATCAGCCCACCAAATCGTCAAGTCATGTTTGTGGCTGGTTGCTACATTCCTCACTATGACTGCAACTTTTATGCTCGCTTGGATATAGATAGAGATCAGCCCTTTGTTGAACTAGAGGAATACATTGCTCATTACAAGGATCAAGATGAATTCATTGTTTTGGAGACATGAATGCTCGCACAAATACGTTACAACACGACACACAACAAGTCAACGTGCCGCATGTCTCAAGAAGAATGGATGACTCATACCTGTATAATCAAAGTCCTAATGATGCAAAAGAACTGGATCACTACATGGAAAGTCACTTCTACATATGTGCAATAGTACCAGAATGCTCATTGCAAATGGTGTATCTCTATGGCAAGGCACCAATGACTTTACATGTAGAAAGCACAATGGTGATACCGTGATTGACTATATGTTGTTCTCGGAAGCCACTCTAGAATGCATAGAAAGCTTTACACTTGGTGAATGGAATCCGGAATCAGATCATAGGATGTTATGTATTGACCTCAAGTGTGGTAAACGGCCCGAGCATGTAGCCTCCAATCATGATGTTAATCATTTCTACCTACGTCTAGACTTCAAACGAGCACTTATATATGCTGATATGGTGGACCAAATGTTAAGCATGATAGAGCATCAAGAGAGCCCAACATTAGAATGCAAGTGGAAAGTTTTCAAAGAAATAATTTTCTCTTGTGCAAAGGAATGCTTTTCGGTGAAACACATGTCTTGCAAAAGGTCTAAGAAGGGTAGCACCAAGAAGAAATGGTTTGACATGGAATGTTGTCAAGCCCAAAAACACTTGCGAAGATTGGATGCAAGCAAAGACAAGGAAATTTACTTGGAATGTTCACACACATACAAAGCACTTGTTCAAAAGAAGAGGAGAATGTGGGAAGTCAAAAAACAACTTCTTTTAGCACAAGAGAAAGCACATGCATGTGGCAAGTTTTGGCAAAAATCTAAACGGCAAGCGTGTTGAGAGCTTTGGTGACTTGACTCTTGAGGATATGTATATGCATTGCAAGAACCTCTATGAGCAACCCAATGATGATAAGATGGAGTGTTGTAGCTCCCTTTCATTTATGTCTCCCTTCTTTACCATTAAAGATGTATGCCGCACACTTGAGAAACTTGCTACTCACAAGGCAGGGGACCTTCAAGGTGTCAAGGCTAAAATGATTAAATGGACAAGCAAGAAAACATGATATTGGATATGGGATATGTTTAACCTTGCACTTCAGCATGACATGCCTCATGATTGGAGTGCAAATTGGATCGAGCCTTTGCACAAAGGAGGAGATGTAAACAATGTGAGCAACTATCACACTATAATGGTTGGGTACTTGGCCAAGTAGGTTTTTGAAAGCATCAAAGCAGTATTGATCACCTTGTCACTCTTTGAGTTCTTATGGAAGCGTCTCGATTGAAAGGAAAAAAGTTATATTGTTGCTTTGTGGATTTCAAAAAATCTTTTGACATGGTACCGCAAGGAAATATTTGGAGACGTATGCAAAGCCTTCAAGTGTCGAGAGAATTTATGCATGCAGTCTTTTGCATCTACCAAAAAGTGATATGTTGATTATGTATGGGAGATGGAATTTCAAAATTTTTTGCAAGCACCATTGGTGTCAAACAAGAGTGCCCACTTTCCCCAACCCTCTTTGGCTACTCATTGATAAATTGGAATGCATGGTTCTTGATTTTATGCAGCAAGAAGGCATAGAAGAGGTTAAGATTGGAAATGCAGTGATCATGCTTTTGCTTTATGCCGATGATGTAGTGCTCTTGGCACATACTTTAGAGGATGCACAAAAGCTTATGAGTGTCTTGGAACACTTTTTCCTACATAGCAGGCTGATTGTGAATGGATCCAAAACCAAGGTTATGCTTGTAAAGACCCTCAATGATGAAA
This sequence comes from Adiantum capillus-veneris, assembly GCF_014529385.1. Taxonomy (NCBI): domain Eukaryota; kingdom Viridiplantae; phylum Streptophyta; class Polypodiopsida; order Polypodiales; family Pteridaceae; genus Adiantum; species Adiantum capillus-veneris. Next base: position 2,834,732 of record NC_140955.1, read on the forward strand.
ATCCATGCATTGTATACAACAATGAGCACAAAAGCGTATGAGTGTCTTGGAACGCTTTTGCCTACATAGCGGGCTGATTGTGAATGGATCCAAAACCAAGGTTATGCTTGTAAAGACCCTCAATGATGAAAATCCATGCATTGTATACAACAATGAGCAACTTGAAGTGGTAGATCACTTCAAGTACCTTGACCTTGAGGTTCCCTCCAGTCATAAATGGAAGGATTGTGCAATGCGTCGCTTGAAAGCCGGAAAGAGGACTTATTATGCATTTGAGAACATGTGCAATCCTGGAGAGATCAAGTGTTGGGCTCTCAAAAAGTACCTCTTTGACACATTGGTGACATCGGTGCTTCTTTATGGAGTGGAGGTGTGGGGTGGAAGCATCGGGAAGTCTACTTGGAAAGAGTTTGAGAATGTTCAAAAGTGTTTTCTCACCAACTTTCTCCAAGTCAAGACACAAACACCCTACATGCTCGTACTTCTTGAGTTCGGATCACTTCCCATTGAGGTCTTGGTCATGCAAAGGATTGTGGAGTGCATGCTTAAGACACAATGTAGCCCTTTGCATCAACTTCCTAGAATCCCATATGAAGCAAGTCAAAAGGTCCAAAAGACATGCAAGAGCAAAATACTAATTTTGGGGTGGATGCTTGACATCAAGAAATGGTTTGGAAGATGGCATGCATGTCACTTGGTCAAGGATGCATCGATTGACTCCGTAGTCAATGAGGACTTCTTATAACGCCAATGTCACGGCTTGGGAGAAATCTGGAGGTTCTCGCTTCAGCCATTACACCACACACGTTGTCCCAAACTAAAAATCTCTCTTCTTCTCTGAACGAGGTAACCGAACCCATCCCTACATCCTTGAGCCTATCCCGTTGAGTGCGATCCGCACCATTGCCTCCATTCGTCTTAGCTCCCATTCTCTACACTGCGAGACAGGACATTGTGACATTGGCAAGTGTTACCATATACATGTGGTAGTGATGTGTGTAAACACACTAGGACCGCCGGGGCATTTTTTTCCTCTTTCGGAGGTTTTTTCCCCCGAGCATTGTATATACGCCCATCACTCTAGGGCTATCTATCTTTCCATTGCACACTAAGTAAAACGCTCTCTATTGTCTGCTTTGAGCTTCCTTCGTCTTCTCCAAGCTGTGTGCATTTCTCTGCAACCCTAATTCCAACAATTGGTATCAGAGTAGGTTACCTCCTCTCGGGCTTAGTCGCCAGCTGCTCCAGCACACGCCTGCTCACTTTCTCCGATTACAGTGAGGTTTGGCGAGCGTTTGCAGGTCGACAAATATTTCAAGAGAGCTCGTAGATCTTGGTCTGCTCAGATTTTTGATTCGGACTCATTTCTGCCTTCATTTCCACTATAGGCAGGTCTGCACAGGCAATTTCGTCATTTTGTGTAGAATTTATGTTAGTGCCAATTTTTGCATAACAGGTGTCTTATAGTCTTCTACGGTTTGTGCTATATAGCACGTATTGTTCCCGCTTCGTTTCTCCTATTTTCAGACAGTTTTCACATTAGGTGCAGCATTTACCATGGCTGACAACAACACAGATGTGTTCAAGATGTTCGCTGCTGCTGAGGACAGGTTGGATGGAGACAATTACCCAATGTGGACTTATATGTTGCAACACGTTCTTGTGTCAAAGGGCATCTGGAATATTGTGCACGGCATTGATGTACGTCCTGAATCTCAGGATGTAGGCGATGTTGAGGATGTTGCAGGTCTTGCTGCAAGGGTTGCTGCTATTAGAGTTGTTTTGCCTACTACAGAACAAGCTCGTTGGGATGTAAAGGATGCGCAAGCTCATGCATTGATTGTGTTGTCTGTGAAGCACACCATTTTTCCTCACATCCGTTCAGCAAAATCTGCAAAACAGGCTTGGGATATTCTTGCAGGTCTTTATGCAATCCACAATGAGGCTAAAATTGCTTTGTTGCGTAAAGAGCTAGAGTCGAAGATTATGTATGAGGAAGATGATATGGACACTTTTCTTGTCGATGTTAAGGATATCAATGAGCAACTTATTTCTGCAGGTGAAGTCATTTTAGACAGTTCCTTGTGCAGACTATTCTTGATGCCTTACCAGATTCTTACCATACTTTTGCTAGTACTTGGAGTCTTATGACCTAAGGAAATCCAGAAGTTGTCAAGTTTGATGCATTATGCACATTGTTGTTGCAAGAGTCACTTTCCAGAAAAAACAAGACTAGACAGCGTGCAGTTGAATAGGCTTTTATTGCTTCTCAAAGAAAGGGTGGTAACAGCAATGCAGCCACTTCTTATGGTTCTGCTGTGAGTGGAAAAACTTCTGTTCCCAATGCTTCTGGCAATTCTGGCGATAAGGGAAAAAAGAAAATGCGTTGCCATTATTATAAAGCTAATGATCACTCGATCAAGCAATGTCCTAAGTTGAATGCAAAAGAGGCTAAGAAGAAAGAGGGTGGTTCCACTGCAAATGCAGCCATTTTTTAGTCTTCTGTAAAAGGATATTGTAATGTTGATGTTGATGCAGAATGGGATTTTAGCATAGAGTGCACTTACAATCCTGTTGTTCATGATGCATGCTTGTCAATTGCTGCAGATTCACATGTGTGGTATTTCGATAGTGGTGCTACAAAGCACATTACCTCACATCGTGAATTGTTCACCTCTCTTGAGTGTGTCGCTCATGGGAATTCAGTCACTTGTGCCAACAATGCCTCTTATCCGGTTCAGGGAGTTGGAAAGATTGTGCTTACTGCTGCAAATGGCAGTTCCTTCACACTTGTTGATGCACTTTATGTACCTGGGATCAAGAAGAATCTCTTGTCTATATTTGCACTTGCTAGACTTGGACTTGTGGTCAAATTTCTGGATGACGGATGTACAATTCATAATCTCAGTTTTGGTGATGAAATTGTTTCATCTAACCTTTCGTGTCGTGGGCTATATAAGTTCACTTTGTATGACAAAGGTGGACAAAATTTTGCAAATGTTGTTGCAGATTCGAGCGCTATTTCATATGCAAAACTTTGGCATGCACGGTTTGATCATCTGAATTTTGCCAGTTTGCTACGTTTGCAGAAATCTAATATGGTTGCTTCTTTGCCGGCTCTTAAGCACCTGTCAAACATGTTTGTGAAGGCTATATTTTGGGTAAGATGCAACGTTCTAATTTTCCCAAGGATGGTTTAGTTCGGGCCACATGCAGGTTGCAGCTTGTGCATAATGATGTTTGTGGGCCCATGCAAACTCCGTCCTTGGGCACTTACCTTTACTTTGTGACTTTCATTGATGATTACTCCAGGCATACATGGGTATTTCCGCTTAAAGCAAAGTCCAAAGTTTTTATGTGCTTCAAACAATTTCTGGCTATGGCTCAAAATGTCTCGAAATGTATTTCAGGCTAGCCGTGCGATAAAACACCAATGTACAATTCCTTATACACCTCAGCAAAATGGTGTTGCTGAGAGGAAAAACGGGTCACTTACGGAAATGGCACGATGTATGGTCAAAAATCAAGCTTTGCCGCATTCTTTTTGGCTTGAGGCCATCATGTGTGCCACTTATGTACTTAACAGGTGTCCTATGAAAGCTTTGCAGTCTATTACTCCATATGAAGCATGGCATGATAGAGAGCCTTCTATTGAGCACATGCGTGTTTTTGGTTGTTTGGCATATGCTTTGGTGCCATAAACACAGCGCAGAAAATTAGACGATAAGGCTGTCAAATGTATTTTTGTTGGTTATAGTGCTGAAAGCAAAGGTTAGAGGTTGTATCATCTGCAAAAAAAAACGTATTCTGGTTTCACGGGATGTAGTGTTTGTGGAAGATTCTGTTCAGCCCTTGCTGTCATGTACTAGAGACGGTAATGTAAGCTCACAGGAATTTATGACACTTTGTTTCCTCTTCTCCGTGGTGGAAATACAAATGTTAGTTCCAATGAGGTAAATGTACAACCTCTGGGGGTTTCTGAAAATGTTATAGATCAGCCTATTACTGATGCAGATGTAGATGTACTTGATGAGGAAAGGTCTGAAAATGAGCAGGCTAGAGGTATGCCAAAATGGCTGGTGCACACTTTGCGTGACAGTAACTTGGATGGACCTTTGTCTAGTCATACTCGTTCAGGCTCTCGCCATGCATCTTATGTTGAGGAGCCTCTGTCTTTTGACGAAGCACAAAATTAAGAAAATTGGATGGCTGCCATGCAATCTGAATATGATGCACTTATAGAAAATGACACATGCACTTTATGTGATTTGCCTCCTTGCAAAAAGGCCATTGGTACGAAGTGGGTGTACAAGTTTAAACGCAAGACGGATGGTGAGATCCATCGCCATAAGGCTCGACTTGTTGCAAAGGGTTATGCACAGCAAAAAGGCATAGATTATGAAGAGACTTTTGCTCCCACTTGTCATATGACTAATGTGCATTTTCTATGTGCATTGGCAATTCATTTTGGTTAAGATGTTCATCAATCAGACATTGTTACTGCTTTCTTGAATGGTGACATATGAGGAAGTTCATGTAACGCAGCCTCACGGTTTGGTCATAAAAAGACAAGAGGACAAACTGTGCAGATGTAAGAAGGCTTTGTATGGGTTGAAGCAATCTCCTCATGCTTGGTATGAGAAAGCTGACAATCATTTGGTCAAACAATGCTTTCGAAATAGTCCAACAGAAAGCACATTGTATCTAAAGCATGAGGGTGATGTACTTCTCATTGTGGTTCTTTATGTCAATGATTTGTTGATCACTGCACCAAATGAGAGACATATTGCTGAATTTAAGGCTAATTTGAATGCTACTTTCAAGATGAAAGATTTGGGGCCGTTGCATCATTACTTGGGTATACAGTTTAAGCAGTGTGATGGTGGTATTGCCTTGTGTCAGAAAAGATACATAGAGACATTGCTATGTAAGTTTGGACTTGAGGATTGCAAACCTATTGCCACTCCCATGGAAACAGGTTTGAAGTTGAGTCTACATGATGCTGGCGATCCTGTTGATGTCACTCTTTATCAAACTGTTGTTGGATGTCTCATTTATGTATGCAACACGAGGCCGGATATTCAGTTTGCAGTCTCACAGGTCAGTAGATTTATGCATAGCCCAAGGTCTAAACATTGACAGGCTGTCAAGAGGATTTTCTGCTACCTTAGTGGCACTTTACATCTTGTCTTGTTTTATCCCAAGGGGGGATCATTGCCGCCAAACTTACCTTCTTTTTCGGGCTCAGATTGGGCTGGTTGTTTTGACACGCGAGTGTCCACAAGTGGTTTTTGTTTCATGCTTGGCAGTTCATGTATATCATGGTTGAGCAGGAAGCAACCCACTATGGCCACTTCGAGTTGTGAGGCTGAGTACATGGAAGTCTTTACAACTACGGTTGAGTGTGTATGGCTCATACGCCTGGCTGATTTGGATATTGGACAGGACACTGCCAACACTATCTACACTGACAGTCAAAGGGCATTGGCAGTTGTTGCGAGGAACCCATTTTTTCATGCTCGCACAAAGCACATTGAGGTGCATTACCACTATGTGAGGGAGAGGCGCTCAGCAAGAGAGATCAACTTGGATTATGTAACCTTGCAGATCTTTTCACAAAGGCATTATCTCTTGAGAAGCTTGAAGCTTTCCGTAAATCTTTGGGCTTACTCCCCTTTGTGGACTGGTGTCATGTCCTCAGGGCATGGCACTTCCCTTTACTCATATGCCAACTCTCGTTCACCGCATCACTCCAGTGGGGATTTGTTACCATATACATGTGGTAGTGATGTGTGTGAACACACTAGGACCGTCGCGGCATTTTTTCCCTCTTTAGGAGGTTTTTTCCCCCGAGCATTGTATATATGCCCATCACTCTAGGGCTATCTATCTTTCCATTGCACACTAGGTAACACACTCTCTATTGTGTTCCTTGAGCTTTCTTCGTCTTCTCCAAGCTGTGTGCGTTTCTCTGCAACCCTAATTCCAACAGTGAGGAGTCTCATCGACTTTGCACCTTATGCCCTCATCAAGTGCGAGAGAGTGAGTACCACACACTACTTGAGTGCTCAGCTTTTGACCACATTAGGTCCTCTTTTCCCCATATATGGAGCCATGAGCTCTCCCTACATACCTTCCTCTCCCAACCACAATGTGGACTCTCTATTGCGACGCTCATTTCAGCCATTTGTGAGCATCGAGGGTCACTTATGACCTCCACTCACACCGCGTGACATGTTCATTTGGTAATAGGTCATATTTGACCTTAGAGGAGGATAATAGAACTATCTATCTATCAATCTCTCTCTCTCTCTCTCTCTCTCTCTCTCTCTCTCTCTCTCTCTCTCTCTCTCTCTCTCTCTCACACACACACACACACACACACACACACACACACAGAACAACATGTTTTACATTTTTAACTTAACTTTTGACCCTATCAAACAACTTGGCCTTGCAATGTACAATATGTTACCACATTTTCATTTTTTTGAAGAATAAGCTAGGACAACTTATTTACAGAAAAGGAATAAATTAACCCTTCTAGTCAAAAACAACTTAGGAACTTGACGTAGGTTAAAAAATTGTATGTCAACTCCATAGCCCTTGAAATACAATTCACATGATGTAGTGCACACATGGAACGTTTGGCCGACACTTGGTGACACCACCAACCATCTCACATCGACTATCTATCTATGCATATGAAGCCAATTGGTGGGGAATATGTGGAGCTAAAATCAAAATGACTCTGACAACGAGTTGGTCAAATACTAGCATTGTTCGACTCATCAATTTGACAAGCATTCTCTCAACTTGAACATCGGTATGAGCTTTGATGTGAGCTGGGTTCCGCTCAATAGAATCATCTCTATCACAAAGCTCTGCAATAAAGAGGTTTGCTCTTGCATTCGTCAATGACTATCACCTCGAGTTGAAATGGGACACCTAACTTCTTTTAATTGCTACCTTGAGCACAAAGCCCCCCCGCCATTGCTCACCCCCTTTGACTTCCCTCAATGTGCAACTCCCTTCTCTTTCTCTGCCATGCATCACTGCAGTCCACTACACCATCCCTCTCATGCCTCACAATGAAAAATCTCTAGACTATTCCATTGCCGAGACGATGCAAACCAAAAAAATCTCTCCCTTTCCATGTCTTTGCTCACACACGGGTGCATATGTCTCTTTCTCACTTTCTTTCTCCCCTCCACGTAGCACCTCATGAACTCCCAGCCTTTTCACCTAAAAAAGCATAAGAGCATCTCGCTAGATTCTTTCTAATGAAAACACTTTAAAATTTAACACACTTACTCATGACTTGAGTCTCCAAATATAAGGAAACAAGTGATAAAATCAGGAGGCCTGCCTAGGTGAGAAAAAAGAATTCAATAGGTGAAAATTGTTCCCCATAATAACTCAGGACACATTCACAAACATTTTGTAATCCACAAACCAAGAATATATACCACACATGATTGTTCAAGAGTGATTGGTTTTCCCCCTATATGCAAACTGTGGGGTTTGCAATGGCCGGAAGCAAGGTGGGTGATGGTAGTAAGTAGCATTTAGAATCCATGGTGGCCAACATAAACCCACAAATGATAGCTTCCTAAATATCTCTAGATATAAACCTTCTAGAATGATGGCTTCCTACCATAGTATTGACACAAGCATGATGCACTACAATTGGCCATCCTTGTATCATGCTCTCAACAAGTACTAATGCAGAACCTTGATGTAAGTACCACATCACTTGCTACTTAGACACCCTATTAGGAAGAAGCTTTGAAGGTTTTCCATCTCCGAGCATGCCACACTATTCCATCAATCGCTATCATGCTATGCCTAAATATATCCCATTGGGCACAATCGCAACCCACCCAGCTATACAACTAACAAACTTCTACTCAATGTGAAGCAATGGACACTGTACAATACAAAATGCAAGGCATCGTGTGTGTGTGTGTGTGTGTGTGTGTGTGTGTGTGTGTGTGTGTGAGAGAGAGAGAGAGAGAGAGAGAGAGAATGTAAATCAACACAAATATTACAACCAAAAGTTCATTCACACAAACTTTCAAAACATTTCCTATCTATATCTCTTATAAAATTTTGGATGGTGCACATTATTTGGTAGGGCAAGAAAGACAAACCTTCTTACAAATGCTAATGCGCCAATGCGATATCAACTCCACATTCTAGAACAACCCCTAGTAATGAAAAGCATATCTTATAAGATGATCAAGTAGCAAATGGCTACCTCAACTCAGCGAAGAGATTTGCAAAAGGAACCATCATCAGTGCCTAGCAATGCTGATAGCGTTAGCTAGAAAATTGATCATTGTTAATATATATTTCATTCCAATAGAGCAGTGTCATATTCAAATGGTGAAGGAACCTAGGTGAAAATCCCACAAACTATTTTCCGTTTGCATGATGATCCACAAAGTATTGATTTAGTCCATTTGTTTAGATTCATAAAAATCACCTCCATGTTGTATCTTTCAAAGGTCTGCTCCTCTTTCATCATAAAAATAGTTAAAACCAACTACAAGATAACTCCCAATGAAGTAGTCGCTTTCGAGCTCGACATCTAAGCTAAGCCATTTCGCAACCAATGCGTACATGCTCCACATAACGGACCCTAAGATTTTTTAAAAAAAGAAAAAACGTGCTTGCCCCTTCCTTTGGCGTCAAGAGAGAGGACGGATCTACAGAAGTTGATGATGATGCAATGAGGAGAAAGATCTGCGAGATAGGGCTATGGCTTCCAAGGTGAGGAAGTTGATGATGTAGTGAGGAGAAAGCTCAGTGAGACATGGTTAGGGCTTGGAAGGTGAGGACGGATTTGCAGAAGCCTTGAAGGGACAACATATCTATAGAAGTTGAGACGATGCAGTAGCTAGGGTTATGGCTTCAAAGGTGAGGAAGTTCAAGTGAGGGAGGTCAAGTTGTTGCCATGCAGCTTGCTCACCTTCAAAGCCCTAAATCTATCTCGTTGAACCCTTTTCCCGAATCCCCTCCCCTTTCTTGCTACTATTTGCTCTCTCTCCCACGTGACTCCCTTCTCTCTCTCTCTCTCTCTCTCTCTCTCTCTCTCTCTCTCTCTCTCTCTCTCTCTCTCTCTCTCTCTCTCTCTCTCTCTCTCTCTCTACATGTTCTTTTCCTTCTAAGTTCTCACCTTGGTTCTTTAAAACACCATAGTGAGGGTCTTCTCCACCCATCACCTCCACATAATTAGTGCCTACCATGTTGAGCCTCAAGCCACATGCCCTCAGGCAGCCTCTTGCTGTGCCCTTAGGTAGCCTCCATCAAGCTTCTTACTACCCCTCATTTCCTTGCTCAACATTGAAGAATTTCCATTGTACCACTCTGCATCCCTCTCCCCTCAAGACAGCGCAACCCCAAACAGATATAGCATGGCATACAGCATGATGCAAGGGAGAGAGAAAGAGAGAGAGAGAGAGAGAGAGAGAGAGAGAGACAGAGAGACAGAGAGAAAGAGAGAGAGAAAGGGCCTAAAAAATCAAACCTAAGAGATCCGCAAACTCAAATATATTATTTTGATGCCATTTAATTTTAGAATCATAGGTTGATAACCACTTGAAAGTCAGGACTCTTGGGCTAGGAGAAAAAGAAGTGCTCTTCTAAATTAATGATTCATGTTGGTTGTATCAGTGATATCACCACCTGTTTTCAAAGTGAGGGGTTCTCTAGGGTTGACCAGAAAAGCACCGGGCCTTTGGCTGTAGACAAGAGCATAGAAACTTTTCTTTCTCTCACTTAGTTGCATATGGAGCACCCCTTACTATTTGTCCGGCTCTTTCACTGGCTTGGGAGGCTTTGGGATGGCCTTGTGGCCCTTTAAATGTGGCGACCTAATCTCTCTCCTCTCTCATGAACCCATCCTCAACCATTATTTCGAGCGGCAAGCAAAACCTATAAATGTATAAGTACTATTGTGCGCTTCTACCGCGCGTGTCGGAGGCTCGGGACTTGCCTAACACTATGTGCTACCCACAAAAGGCTGCAAAGCACAAAACTAGACTATCTTACTAAGCTGAAAGGGGCCAATAGTGTGTCACTCACCACTCTACACTTGCCGTCATGAAGAATTCTGTGCCGCGAAGAAGAGGGAGCTACCACCGCCGTGCTCAACCGCCTCTCCATCCCCGATGCTGCCACAATGCTCGATCACACACTCTCTCTCGCTCTCAAGCGCGCGCACACGCGCACACACACACACACTCCGTAGCACACCATGGAGAAGAAGGTAGAGGTAGAGAAAGAGCATTTCTTAATCTTGCACCTCTAGAATGAGGATTTTAGGTCAAAATGGACCTTTTACATGAATCTGACCCATTCATACATGCACCCACAATGGCCGATCATAGAAAAAATAATGTAAAAATGAGATAAGTAGTGTGCCTCTCATCGGCGATAACCTATGCACCTATAGGACCAACAAGCAAAGTCTATAAGTCAAATAAAAATATAAGCGTTCATCAAAGGTGATAGGGTGTCCGTAAGTGGTTAACATGCCCCCCTTCTTGATGTAGATTTTGTCCACGAAAGCTAGTGAGGTGAAGCCCTCTCGTTGAGGTGGAAGAGAATCTGATATTGAATTTCTTTAGCTTTCTTCAAACAGTGCAAAATTAACCATAAATGGCATAGTAATTGCATTCTCATATAACATATATAATTAAAAAGCATATGCAGTGAATAGGCACAAAGATTGATTAGTAACAGAATATTAAACAGATTTTTAGCAGTAAACATCAAATTGTAATATAATGAAATGCATAAGCACTTGTAAAGGTCAAAAAATAAACAAGTCTAGGGTAGCTAATTTAACGATCAAGAGGCACTAGAGATCAACTATTAATACCATGGGCAAGATTCTCAATTCTCTCTTGTCAATTAAGCTGTTTAATCGCGAGGCAAAGTATTTCATGTCCAAGGGCTGACTAGAGGCTATACCTAGAAGACCTTCTAGTTAAGGTGCGATAAAAGGAATTGCATATGAAGTCATCGCCTAAATTATTCCCTTTGTTTGACCCCCCAAAGTGTTTTCCACGTTGATTCAATTTTTGACGTGTGTGCTTTTTTTGTATGCCTTGGGCTTTTTGCTTCTCAAGGAAAAGCGTCCACACTGGGAACCTCTAGAGCTCCAGTACCATAGGCAATACAAGTGAGTAAAGTACCAAATCAAGCTGGGATTTCTCTTCCAGCTTAAGATTTTACATTTTTGGCACTTTTTTTCACTGCATTTCAATTTTGTAACTTTGGGGGGTCATATTGACAATGTTACCCTCCCTTGGTTCATCACAATAGTAAAATCCCTTTATAATACTTAAGCTAAAGGTCAAGAGGGATTAAGCCCACTAGAAAGCATGAGTATATTGCACACAATGCTTCATAATATTGGATTAAGAACCTAAAGTAACCATTGAAAATTAGGAAGGCATTTCCCATGGTATTAAAAGAAGATCTCTAATGTCTATCTTGGTCAAACTAGCTAGACAAGGGACTATGATATAAAATTATATTGAATCTAATGTTTAATACTAAGCAAATGTTATAAATATTGTGTTATCAATCACAGTTAAAGGAGACAAATATGGATGCTAAAAAAGACAAGAGGAAATGATAATGGACAAGAAACACATTCGTATTGAAGTATTGAGCGAAACCAACATAAAGAACCCTAACCTAAGTATCAACCATTCTAATTACTCAAAAATTTTCTCACATGCTAGTGTATCTACCAAATCCCATTCACAAGAAAGCACCGGGTAGACTATATGAAACACTTGTGAAAAGTAAAGAGGGTACCTCTTACCTGTTGGGATATAGGCGCCTGTACCTTGCCCGGCCGCCCAGAGTTTGGGTGCCCACTGACTTGTATACCTTATACATAGCATAAGTGTATAGGGGGTTGCTCACTCCTTTGAGTCTCCCCACCCATATCTGTGTTATGTGTCTCCTTCTCTCTCTCTCACTCTCCGTCTGTGGTGCTCCCCGATCCCCTTCAATTGGTATTAGAGCGTAGGTGCGGAGGGAGTGCGTGTGTGCACAGTCACGACGACAGCGGAGAGCCACTTTCATTTCCGAAATCGCGTCCGCGCGCGCGCACCTTCAAGAGTGCAAACAGGGTTTCGACTTCGGCATTGGCAAATTCAGCTTTCCGAGAGCGTTTCCAGCAGGTGTTTTGACGTTTTACCCCCCTTTCGAAGCCATTCGAGCCATCAAAAACTTCATTCGAGCTACGGTTGAGGAGCTGCATTTTTCAGCCCTCTTTTGGCAGTTTATGCTGCGTTTTTGGGTCGAAACGGAGGTTTTTTGGCATAGCTTTCATACCCGGACTCGGATACATGTGATCCAGGAGTCTACCTTGGGGTTTTGGCACGCTCTGGACACGCTCGTCATATCAGAATTTTAAAATTCTGAACGCTGAATTTTCTGCTGCAGCAGTTGTTTATTGTGTGTCGAGGATTCCAGACATGGTTTGCTCTCAGATGTGAGAGTGATATTTGCTGCAAGTTTCCTCACAGGTGGGAGGATACGATGTATGCCTTATGTGGTTTGATGCTCAGGGAGACTAATGTGATTGCATTTTGAGCTCGGCAATGTATGCCTCGAGCATGTTTTTTGGCAGTCACAGGTAGAGCAGATATTTGTGTACTAGATTTGCAGGTGTTTGCAATGATGTATGCAAAGTGTGGAGATTGGTGCATGCATTTGGAGTGCGGTTTGATGCGCTTTGGTTGCTCATGGTTTTGAGCATGCAGTCAGTTTGGTTACTGGTTTTGTGGCCGTTTTAATGACGAAACTCTCGTGAAATTTTCCCAGGAGTTTTATGCGCATCATTTATGCGATCTAGGTAGAGATTGCGGGTTGCACTGGGCATTTGCGTGCGGTGTTCTTTGCAGGTGGGACATTTGAGCATGTGTATGCATCGATACTGCACAGTGTGGGCTTGGTGATTAGCCCACAGATTGCAGTGTGATACTAGAGCAGGTGAGGCTTGTATTGACATTGCGGGAGCTCTATTTTGGAGTGTGTCTCACAGGTTTTACATTGTGTTTCTGGCCATATTTGTAGACAGTTTCCAGGTGTTGTTGGTGAGGTGGTTTTGCTTTCTAGTTTGCTACATTGTGCTCATGGCAGAGACAGGTGATCGATCAGATTGTGACCTCTCACACATGCGCATGTTTGATGGGTTAGACTTTGCGGCATGGAGAGAGTGTATACTTGACACATTGACACAGCAAGGGTTGCATCGACCATTGAGTGGTGATGTAGGTAGACCTTCAAACATGTCTGACGATCAGTGGCAAGAGCTAGAGGAGATGGCACTATCTACGCTCTCTTTGCACCTTGTGGAATCTGTATATGCTCTTGTTATGTATGAGGCTACTTCGAGAGCACTTTGGCGCAGATTACATGATATGTATGATAGATCTGAGTCATCAAGGACTCGTGTGAGACATGTACATTCACGAATATGCCGACAGGTGACATGTTGGTATTGTGGTCATTCTGGACACGTTAGACAGTGCTGTTTTCGTCGTATGCGACATCGTAGGAGACATGGCAGTCTCAGAGATGTATGTAGTCATGCCATGGACTCAGTTGCTTTGACAGTTGAGGCACATGTAGTGTCGGAGTATACTAGTGACGGGGATGTCACTTTTACCTCGAGCTATGCACGAGATGCTATACATGTAGATAGTGTACTCCCTTCGCAGTGGTTGCTAGACGCAGATGCTATGTTTCATGTCACGCCGCATCATGCATGGTTTTGTAGCTATTCTAGCAGGATGCTTGGCAGTGTACGTTTGACCGATGGATCGGTGCATGCGATAGCAGGTGCAGGAGATGTGAGACTGTCATTACCGAGTGGTGCATCTTACTTGTTACGACATGTGCGCTATGTACCAGATTTGATAGTGAGTTTGATCTCGATTGGTCAGCTTAGAGATTGTGGATGTCAGAGCGAGATTTTGTGATGCATTTGGGTTCGCTAGTGATTGCGAGAGGTGCCAGGAGTGGTACAGGTTACCCATTGCATGTGGATCACGCAAGAGACGGTGTTGTCTCTGTGATCACGCAACCAGGTAGAGAGCGAGAGAGCAGGCGAGTCTCTTTTGCTTGTGGGTTGCAGGATGCTTTGCATGGAGTGCAGAGTAGTGAGATTGTTGTGCACACAGTTGGGGCACGACTTGAGCAGTCACACAGAGAGGCGACAGAGTCAGACATGCATGCTTTGCTAGTGACTGAGCAAATCAGAGAGTCGGTTGTGCTAGATACTTCTATGCAGGATAGACAGGTAGAGCGGTCTTGCTCTAGTGAGTCACGACAGGAGGACGTTGTGCAAGAGTCTATGCATACGGAGTTAGAGCATGAGAGCTCTAGTGAGTCACAGCAGATTGAGTGGTCATGTTTGCAGTGGATGATTGCAGAGGAGGCTAAGATGTCAGCGATTATGCAGTCATTCCTTTCTATGCTCGACAGTGAGCATGGGGATATAGTTGTGCAGGACATGTCTTCCAACAGACACCTAGAGCAGCTGGTTTGCTCTGAGGTTGCACGACAGGTTGATGCGTCTTTTGCGGACAGTCAGGAGATGCATGTGGCTGACATGCCTTGTCAGTCAGAGATGCCTATTGCCAGGGATATATATGTTGATGCATGCTCCGTAGAGCTAGCAGGGCCCGCTAGCATTGCATCGGCATTCGGTGGTCTCATGTATGAGATGCTGATCTTGAGACCGGATATCGCAGCTGCAATGGGAGCATTTGCAGTTGGGGTTGTCAGTCGTTTGTTGACTGATGATGGCATAGTGCACGAGGGAGATATGCAGGTATTGCATACATACTTGCAGTACGTGTGCGGTACATCTGGTGGTGTATGGACTTACACGGGAGCAGGACAGCCGGATGCACACGATCACAGCCAGCCAGTGGGCATCGGTTGAGAGCGGTTTTCTCTCGCCTTTTGTAGTCTTTAGACTAGGTTCTCTTGCTTAAAGGCACAGTCGCCTTTAAGTGGGAGGTTGTTGGGGTATAGGCGCCTGTGCCTTGCCCGGCCGCCCAGAGTCTGGGCGCCCACTGACTTGTATACCTTATACATAGCATAAGTGTATAGGGGGCTGCCCACTGACTTGTATACCTTATACATAGCATAAGTGTATAGGGGGCTGCTCACTCTTTGAGTCTCCCCACCCATATCTGTGTTATGTGTCTCCTTCTCTCTCTCTCACTCTCCGTCTGTGGTGCTCCCCGCTCCCCTTCATTACCTAAGGTAGGAGTGCATGACTCTAGCGTACTAGCCATATCTGTATACACAAATAGATTTTGGTTAGTGTGCAGACATTATAAGGGTCATGTCAAAAGGTTGTGTCCTTGTGCATAATGTGTTATTATGATTTTTGGGTCATGTACTAGAATTTGTAGATTTGAAGATTTTTTTTGTGGCTCTTGCTCTTTTACTTTTTTATTTTTGTTTTCTTGAGTATAGGGCTATATATAACATTCCCTAAGATTGGGAGACTGAGAGGTCAATGATAGATCCAGAAGCAACAAAGAATCTAATGTCTTATGATACGTAGATAATGATGGGAAAGCCACCAATCACCGAGCTAGAGGAGATAGTGTACACAAGTTCTAAAACGACGATTCCTAGATTTGGCATGGCAGAAGCCGTCGTACTCAAGTTGAGTATTGGAGAGTACAAGGATACTGTCCGCATAATCGAGTCCCATCATATCAAAGAGAGTCTAATTGGCAGAAATCTAGAGGAACATCTTCTTTCAACCACAAGGAAACAACACCATCAAAAGCTCCAAAAGCACCTCAAGTCAACGCAAAAAAGCAGCAATCAAGCATAGCAAAAAAAAGTAAATCTAAGGTAATTTGAAGTATATCAACCTCGCAAGACAACTTTACCCTCAACGATCCTCGATCAAACTTCCTACAAAGCCTCTACATCAAGAGCCAAACCATCAACAATGCAATGGAGATCAAAGCAAAAAGTCTATCAACCAAAGTTTCCATCACAAAAAAGCATCCAAAAGAATCCAAAGAAAATCAACCACGTGCTAGTATCCAAAGAGCATATCCAAGTCAAAGACCCAGTTTGGATACATGAAGCACAAGTTCAGTCTCAACAACATAAAGTGATAGGGTGGTAGCATCAAACGAGTCAAGCACTTCTTAGGGCTACTTCCAAGGAAACACTAATGTTTGGGCAAAAATTTACCAACCTACTCGACAAAATGGTGGCATCCAAAGACCAACACATAGGAAGAGGCCTAAATTTCTAGAACTTATGGAATTGGATTTTTGGCCTTGAACAGGTAAGTCCAAGTTGCCATTAAACATACATGGCATAAAAGTCAGAGTCGGACAGCTAAGCCGCTAAATGAGCAAGGTGTGAGTCCCAAACCTTCATGTCATATTATCTATGGTTTAAGCGTCTTAGCTATTCTAGGTACTGCTCAAGCTGGAAGAGTTAAGGGTAAAAGCATGTTAACGTGACACGCTTTTTGTGCTAGTTAGCATATCTATAAAAAAACTTGGGCACACGATAAAATTTTCACAAATAATATCAAAACTTGTCGGAGTTTTTAAATTTAATTTCCTTGTTTCAGGAGCTATTGATGTATCATACATCATAGATCCTAAAGATCTAGCTCATGTTATTGTACTAGTTAGCATATGTCAAAATTGTGCTAACTAGCACTATCCGAGACAACAAAAATCATGTCACGTTAACATGCTTTCACCCTTAATCATAATTACAATGTGTCGCTCATGCTGGTATAGGTGAGCATAAGAGTCAAAGTCGTTGTAGTATAGTGGTGAAGTGAAGGAGGAAGTTCAAAAGACACTCACGCACTCAACACAATGAGGTATGAGTGGACAAAGCTTCTACAAATTTGTCTGAGACCAAACATGTTGAAATGCATGCATGTATTGAAGAGAAAATTAGCTTGTATGAGGCAATTGGCACAAACATAGCAATGGAAATTTGACAATGCTACAAAGTGTCAAATATGATGTTTATCTTAAAGGTTATAGGTATGCTCCTAGTACTAGAATTATTGATCATGCACTCAGGTTCTTAAGTCAATCATCAATTGCATCAGCTTCCAAATCATTGGTCGATTTGACTCACTCTTCAATGTCAAAGATGAGTATACAAACCCACTAAAATAAATAGATCTCCCTTGTGAGAGAAGACTATTAAGACGAAGTGATGAATATTTGATGATGTGAACTATGTGCTTGAAGAAGATAGTCATAGACCAAAAGACTTTATGCATGTCAACAATAAAGATACTCATCTAGGCCATCCAAATTGGAAGGACCAGATGAGCATCTTTATTTTTATAAATCCGTATGGCGATAATATGCGTGGTAATACACAAGGTAATATGTGTTGTAATATACGAGATAATAAGTGTAATAACATTAGGAAATTTCAGAGGTCATTTGGAGGGCCCTATGAAGAGAGAGAATAATAGAGCACGTCCAATGAGCACGAAGGCTACGTTACATAGGAAAGTACGTGGAAAGACTCAAAAAATAGGAAAATAGCATAAAACTTTCACGAATCTAGGATTGTAGCATCGTAATTTCCTTCCTTTTACCGAGCTTTTAGGTGCTTGCATATGGTCCCACTTCTGATATTCTCTTATGGTCATTAACGTACTGGAGGGTGACCATTAAGCCCGCACAAGATATTGGAATTCTAAAACACTTTCCCTCCATTAGAATGCTTTCAAAGTGAATCTCCCTCCACTAAAGCTTTTCTCTGAGAGCTATGGCTTCCACGTCTTCTCGCCCAAGAGGCTCCAGGTGTTTACTGTCTCTCACACCAACAACCAACAACTGCACTTTGCCTAGAAGGCCAAGTAGTAGCATATCCTCAATTACAATATCAACTTCAATAAGTGCAGAGAACCAATGGGTTGGACAAAGGATAAACAAAGGTTCATGGGTCCTCATGCAACCAAGAAGACCCAAGAGGTCTAGTGGTATCAACGTTTGCCGCTCAGCATGGAAGGCCAGAGTGTTGGATTTCAAAGTTGAAATCGGCAAAAGATCTGTAAAGGAAGTTCTTGTTCAGCATGTGTTTACCCATCCAGAGGTGATAGCAAACGGTGGAAATGTATCAGATATACATCAACCACGTTGCAATTGTAAGTACTCTTGACATGTGAACTTACTGATACTCTCATTATAACTTTTCTTATATATTTTGCAATGTTTCTCCCGCTTGTTATGAGCAATGTCTCCATTCTTCACAGCTCAATTATATTAGATTTGTCATTTTTACTTATTGATACTCTTAGTTTAACTCTTCTTATATATATTGCAGATGTTTATCCCTCTTCTTATGAGCAATGGGAGCCTGTGGAGTGCATAATAGGCCTCTTTCATGTTGTTCATGCCCACATTGGTTCTCTACAGTATTCAGGGAGGAGCAACAAAAGACTGGCTGATGAGGGAATATTTTTTTATGACCACTTCTACCAACTCAGCTCAGGGAATAAGAATGGCATGTTGGTGAAAGTGCCTCTACCAACCGATTGGAACACTGTGGACTGGCCAGTTCCCGAGGAAACAATGGTGGAGGCAATGCGAAGTAAGCTCTACAAGGATATACAAAGGTCTCTACGTAGCTCTATTCCCACCAAACTGGTTAGAATTGCAAACTTTTGTCCTGTTGCACTCTTCATAGAGTTGTTTCATAGCTACAACATCCGTGTTACGAAAACTATGTTCATGTGAAAGTCATTTCAGCAGTCATCCTGTGACAAACTTCTTGACAGAGGATGGTATGCAAAGGAAGAGATTGGTTTACGGTGCGAGGTCGCGCTTGATACTCTAGTTGTCAAGTACATGATTGCAAGCCAATCACTGTTACTCTCGTTTTGGTATATGCGATCACAAATGCTCAATGGTAAGTACATTCCTATGGACCAGGTTTCTGCAGGTTTGGAAGATAATCCTGCTGTGGATGTGGAAGTGATTGATAAAGAGCATGGCCTACAGTTGGTGGTTACAATAAGGGAGCTATGAAGTCTTCAGCATTTGCGGCATGACATAATTGAAGAGTCAATGGACAAGGACCTATCAGATTTTTCCTTTTTCCTAGCTGGCCGTAAGGTGATGCGACGAAGGGAAAAAGATATTTTGTGCAAAGAGTTGGATGGTCGGGTTGAAGTAGTGTCAATGTAACAGATATTCTTGTGAACCCAAGTGTATACAAATGACTTTCAATACATGAAGTTTATTGAGCTCATTTTTCAATTGTGCCCTGTGAAAAAGTGTGCTTGAAATACATTTCTTTACCATGTCAAATCTCTCTCTCTCTCTCTCTCTCTCTCTCTCTCTCTCTCTCTCTCTCTCTCTCTCAATGTTAGACAAGACAAAGACATGATAGAAGAGTCATCTTAATTCATTAGAAAGTACAAACTCATCCGTGAACAATGGACTGAGATACAATTTCTGTAAGTATGGAATCAGAATGTCTTCAAGGTAAAAATCGAAGGAATGCCCCTCGAAAGAAGGTGGTGAGATAGTTGTTCCCGGTGGATTTAGTTCTCCCTTTTCAGGAGTATCATCAATCAGTAGTGTATTAGTTGCATCAACGGGTACACCGATTTGGCTAAACGGTTTGTACAAAAGAGGTAAGTGTGGTTTTTTAGGGTGGTAGTGGCCCTCAACGGTAACGCATTTTCTTTGATCATACAAAAAGGCAAAATTTGACGTGTGAGCATCGCATACAGTGCAAACTATTGTAACTAGTGGCGACAAGTTTTGCCTTTGCATTGAAGACCATATGGCAACTCTGAAGCGTGGAAGAAGAAACTGAATAAATTCCTTGGTTCCTGGACGAACCACGACTCGAAAAGTTCCCATCCGAAATGTTTGAAAATCCTCAAAGGGTTCTGTGTCACCGAGAGGCAACCTCATCAGCAGCAATCCATTGACGTCCAAGATAATCAACCTCTGTAAAAGTTGACAAGTACATATAAGTAGTTAGAAGCTGAACATATTTTGCCATACTTGAATAGACATTACCGGAACAACCGTATCTACAGGTAGCAAGGGTCCATACTGGGTCTCTGTAGTGTTGATGTCGTTGTTGCTCTCCTCTGCTTTATCTTCATCATTCACATCTTCATAGGCATCATTCACATCTTCATCAGGGGTCTCCCCCATGGCTCTTTCTGCCTCATTCAAGGTTTCCTCCAAGGTCTTTTCCTCTCCCTCGGTTGACCGGCTTGCCTCATACATCCTTGCCTGATCCATATCAGTTTGCTCATCCCTAGGCCTGCTTTCCTCATCCATATCCTTTTGCTCATCTATAGGCCTGCTTTCCTCATCTTGGGTTTCAGCCATAGGCTCTTTTGGATCCTCCACTGGCTGACTTGGCTCTTTCATTGTCTCCTCTAGTTGTACACTAGCACCTTCCATATGCTCATTTAACCTTTCCTCATCCTCGGCTCTTTCATCTTCTGCTGATATGACCCCCTCGGCCCGTTGTGATTCCACTGTATCGGATGCAAGGGTTTGTTGTGGTGGCACGTCATGTATTGTTAGATCAATAGTGTGGTCATCCAAGCCGCTATCTTCAAGCTCTCTGGGGCT
Source organism: Adiantum capillus-veneris (assembly GCF_014529385.1). Classification (NCBI taxonomy): domain Eukaryota; kingdom Viridiplantae; phylum Streptophyta; class Polypodiopsida; order Polypodiales; family Pteridaceae; genus Adiantum; species Adiantum capillus-veneris. The sequence continues at coordinate 2,855,398 of NC_140955.1, forward strand.
AGACATAGTAAGCAGGTGTTGTATTAAACTTACCTGGTATCTTTGCAAATAATCATATGTGTAGTTTTTTAAAGCACTCTGCAAAATTGAAAGACCACATGGTGAGAATTCTTTTATAAACTAAACCAAAACTAACTGAATGCATTGCCAAATGGGTACCTTAGTCATGAAAGGTTTTAATGCAAAGTAGCTTTGCAGGACACATTCTGCATGGAGAAGACATCTTCAGCCGCAAGAATTTCCATCAGTTTGATTTGGGACAGGTACATCTTTGATTGGGGCCTTGTATAGTTCATACCTTCCACATAGCTTTACGTAGGCAAGCAACAACCTCTTTATACAACTGCACAAAGCAATGTCAAGATGTTAGCATGAGGCTTCAAATTTACATGGATATCTATAAGAAACACTTTCTGATACAAAACACTTACAGCCTAATTTCAGGGTGGGTTCCTTTTATTGAATTGAACACCCACACTGCTGGTTGGTCAACATCAAGGCATATGAGACTCCAGTGATGGTTGTTCTCATATGGAAAGATGATGACAGTAACTTCCAGCATAGCACAGTGGAGAAACCAACCCTCAAAGGTCCCAGATGGACTGTTCTTTTGTCTAATAATCACTGACATTTGTGGATCAAGAAGAAACACCTCTGTGTGGGTGTGCAGTGGGAGTTGACTTTTGATCAGGCTGCAGAGACTTTACCTGAGTTAGCAAACCTATTATCTGAGTTTTCAAAGCTAGCAAGATAGTAACACTTACTTAAGACAAGCATAGATAATTGTGTCTGAAATCTGAGCATCTGGATTCTGCAATAAATTAATGTCCACTTTTTCCAGAGCTAGCTTTCTGGCTCCATCTACAAATGGTATCTCTGCAAGCAAACCATCCTTCATTGAAAGTAGAGTTTCTTGATTGCTTGCCTCTATGGACAGGGTCACATTGCATTCTGTTTGCCTCTGGGACTCTACTGCTACTTTTGCTTTCTCCTTAAGCTCTGCTTCCCTCATGTCCTCTGTTTGGCGAGCAATAGTCTCTGCCCTTGCCCTTGTATTCACATCATGTGTGACATCTACAACTGTGAGTTGTGGCACTAGCTCCGGGGGGTATAACAAAATTTCCCTCATTTTCTTATCCCTACAGACATTGGGGACCAGTAGTTTGTCATACCTCCACCTTATTCTTTTCAGTGTCTCACTATCTTTGTCCATTATAGTAACCCTGTGGGCATGGGCTGCAACAATGGTCATGTCACTGAAGTACTCCAGTAGGAAGTCCTCTGCTGCTTCTTGTAGAGCCATTAATGCCACCACCTTCCACCTTTTGTTGCCCCAGGTAGCTTCTTCACATATGGACCTCACCATCCTCTGAAAGGGCAGCTTTGGTATGCATAAATCTACACATTTCTGTGCCTTTCTGATTTCTCTGAAAAGTCCCATGCAGGTTTGTAACTTCTTCACCCTTGGACCTTTCAGAATTTTATTGGGTTTTCCAAGTCTTTTCTTTGGGGTTGCAGATCTGCTACTTGCTTTAGATGCTAATCCTTGTCCCTTGCCTGCCTTCCTTGCAGTGGCTTTTGTTCTAGCCATTTCACTGTATACAAAAAGAGGAGTCTCTCTCTCTCTCTCTCTCTCTCTCTCTCTCTCTCTCTCTCTCTCTCTCTCTCTTTCTATAGCTTAGCATATTTAAATAGAGAGAGAGAGTGAGAGAGCCCATTACTAAAGGCGCGCGTGGAGCACGTTTTGACCTCAACAAACACCTCCGCGCGCCGTTAGTATAAGGTAAAAGAAATACTCACTCTCTCTCTCTCTCTTCTCCCCGCCTTACATCCTCTCTCTATAACACTCACACATACACTGTTCAATGCACAGTACTAACGGCGCGCATAGAGACATGCACACCGGTTATGCCTCTCTACGCGCGCCTTTGGTATAGAGAGAGAGAGAGAGAGAGAGAGAGAGAGAGAGAGAGAGAGGCTATGTGTGTGTGTGTGTGTGTGTATTTGTGTGTGTGTAAGTTATATTTGTGTGTGTGTGTGTGTGTGTGTTTCTGATTTGTGTGTGTGTCTCTCTATGTGTGTGTGTGTGTCTGTGTGTGTGTATGTTATATTTGTGTCTCTCTGTGTGTGTGTGTGTATGTTTTATATGTGTGTCTGTGTGTTTGTGAGTGTGTGTGTGCGTGTGTTGTGTTTGTGACTGTTTGTGTGTGTTGTTTGTTAAGACTGAGCTTGATACTGTGACAGAAACACACAGAGAGAGAGAGAGAGAGATAGAGGCAAAGGCAGAGGGAGAGAGAGAGAGGGCCAAACCTCCTGAGGTCGCAGACCTTCGTTATGTTGATGGGTCGGCTTGCTATCGGAGACGCAGACGACGGCTCTCGCACTCTCTCTCTCTCTCTCTCTCTCTCTCTCTCTCTCTCTCTCTCTCTCTCTCTCTCTCTCTTTCACTCACTCTCTTTCACAAGGTGTGGTTTTTCTCTCTCATGACCTCTATATATGACGTACAAAAGTATACGGTCTCAATAATGACCGCACGTGTGACAACATGCAATTATACTCTAATTTATAGTAACACGTGGGGCGCCGCCGTGTGTATCTGTTATAAGTGTGATTTTGAGAGAGAGAAAGAGAGAGAACAATAGAGAGAGAGTGTGTGTGTGAGAGAGAGAGTGAGAGAGCCATAGAAAGAGAGAGAATGATAAAGAGAGAGAGTGATAGAGAGACAGAGAGAGAGAGAGAGAGAGAGAGAGAGAACAGATTGTGAGAGAGATAGAGAGAGGGAGAGACACAGATTGAGAGAGAGATAGAGAGAGGGACTCCTTACTCTCAGAGAGAGAGAGAGGGAGAGAGACAGAGTCAGTTTGACAGACAAAAAGCAATGGAGGAGACACCTCCCTTGGAGTTTCTGCAAACCCCACCAACAAAAGGTGATCTCTCACTCTTTCTCTCTGTATTTCCAACAGTTGGTACAAATTGTGTGTGTGTGTGTGTGTGTGTGTGTGTGTGTAAACAAAGAAAAACCCAGACTGTTGTTCAACACACACACACACAGACCTCAACACATACTTCCATAGACAGAGACACACACACACATACACATACACACAGACACACACACAGAGATATACACATTCTCTCTCTCCCTCCCCTCTCTGTCCCCGTTACTAACGGCACGCAGAGCCAACCAAACACCGGCTGCAGCTCTCTCCGCGCGCCTATAGTATAGTTATGACTCTCTCAAAAAGCACGTTTTTGTCCTTGCGCGCCTTTCCCTCAATTGTACTTAAGGTGCGCGTAGAGAGTTGCAAAAAGCACGTTTTCGTCCTTGCGCGCCTTTAGTACAAAGAGACACATACACAGAGAGAGAGAGAGAGAGAGAGAGAGAGAGAGAGAGAGAGAGAGAGAGAGAGAGAGAGAGAGAGAGAGAGAGAGACTATGTGTGTTTTTGTTTGTGCTTTGGTGAGAGACAGATATATATATATATATATATATATATATATATATATATATATATATATATATGGAGAGAGAGAGAGAGAGAGTGAGACTTGTCATGTTTCCTGATGAATAGGATTAAGGTCCAGTAGGCAGAAGAGGCTGAAACCAGACCCAGAGCTTGTGCCAGGATTTCAACCTTTGCTGGCTCAGTTGCTTAATGTTTCTGCCAAAAGAACTGTTGACTTTTGTCAGGACATATCTGAAGAAAAGTCAATTGGTGAAGATCAATCAGAGAGGTCACCAGGGCAAGAGGATCCCTCACCCTACAAGGCTCCCTCACCCTGTACAGTACTTGTGAAGAAAAATACAAGAAAGAGGAATATAGACTTCTCAGATGATGCACATGTGCTAGAAAGTAGTCCCTGTGCAACTAAATGTAAAGCCAAAGAGGATGTGTCTTCTCTGGAAGACCCAGCTGCAACGGATGAGAGGTTGTTTGATTTTGCAGCATCTTGTGGTGCTGGGGACAAGTTTGATCTAGTTCATTCTATGTTTAATCCAAAGTTTGACATTGAAGACCTGTTAGCTCAGCACAGTAATTTCTTGCAGTCCTACAGAGATAAGTTTGAAGTGATGGTGCATGTAGGGAGGGTTGTTCTGCCTACTATGACTCTTGTGCATTTAAATGACTGTGGTGGAAAGGGACAGGGACTAAAGAAGTATAGGGAATTACCACCTTCTTGCCGACATTCAGCCTGCCCTTTGCATCAAAAAGAATGCAAACTCATTCAGAAAGCCTTTGGCTTTATGATTTACCTGAACAGCCTGTTTGGATTCCTCATGCAGAATCCTGATGAGGTGTTAGAGGAGCAGGATGCAGCACCAGATGAAGAATGCGAGGAGACAACTCATATACAAGAAGTCGAGGAGGTTGAAGACACAGTCGACCTTGAGGTTGAGGCAATTGAAGTACAAAGAAGTAAGATGCTCTCTGTGAAAACCACAGAAATCAAACTTCCATTGGATGTCAGTAACTTCACTGAGAAGCATGCTCAGATGATGTTTCCTGTTGTGCCTGACTTCAGGATTGGAGACAGGACCTATATCTTCTTACATGATGTGCAAAGTGTCTTTTATTTAAGGGAGGATTTCTCCTTGGCTATTATTTCCAGAGTCCAAGAGGAGAGGAGTGGATTTGTTTCAGAGGATAGTAGTGATGATGAGGCAATGGAAACATCCAGCAATCCAATCGAATGCCTCCGAAGATGCTTTGAGAAAGCTGAAAAATACAAGGAGACACTACCTGATGAAGCCACCTTCCAAGCAATAAGACAAAGCCTAAGACCATCAACAAGTAACAAAGAAGAGGAGGATTGGTTTAACCATTCAGGTCAGGGGTCAACTACATCTGTAGACCTGTGGCAAGAAAACCTCTTTCTGCAGGATGAGAGCTTCATGGTAACTCTCTCTCTCTCTCTCTCTCTCTCTCTCTCTCTCTCTCTCTCTCTCTCTCTCTCTCTCTCTCTCTCTCTCTCTTTGTGTCACTTCTGACATGATATGTGCAGTCTTGGATTGCTGACAAGGATGACTTCCTTCGGTGGCGGACTCGAGAGTATCGAGGAAGGGATGCGGCCCTGGCGCAGTACCTTTCAAAGCTTTGCGAGTCGCCGATAGTAGTTTTTCACAATTCCATGTCACAAGAGGGTTCAATAGCAACTTACACATTCAAGACACTATCACGCTTCTTGGGTGGACCGGTGCTGCCCAAAAGTGCAGATAAAGTCATTCTTGTGGACAAAGTGTTTGCTAGAGATTGTTTTGGTTACTGTCCGGGCTATACAGGTGGTCGGGCAGCGTATTACTACACCTACACAGCAATGGCACTAGCTCTTGGTAGACAAAACCCAGATGAACTTTTAGAGTATTGCAAACATCTCATGATTCGTTACAAGGGTGACGTGCCAAAAAACAAAATTGAACCTTCAAAATCTTGATACACTTCAAGTAGCAATTGTATAAGATCATGTATTACATAAATTTTGTACAATGTCATCCACTCAGAGTATCTTTCTCCACTTGTGATTCACATACACCATTGTCTCTCTCCACCTTCGTTGACTTTCACGAGCTCCGGAGTTATTGTATGCCATTGATCTTTTAACTTTTTGTTGTTGTAAATGTCTGATGGCTTGTGTTGTTGCTGAATTTTCCAAGACTTCTTTTGCCTGCATTCGATAAATGATGCTACGATAGAACCATTCAAATAGTTCTCTCAAACTGTTAGCCTTGATTCGAGAGCCACCATGTCGTGTGTGCCTGAAATAAGCATTTCTTGCCATGTAATGAGACTTTTCCATCCCTTGGGTATTCCATATTGTCGGGTTCCCATACTTTTGTATAAAATATGGTAAATGATTGAAGATGATGTGCTGGATATGAAAACAGATTAGTTAGAATGTTTTACACTCACATATTTGCACATAAGAGAGAATGAAATACACGATAATACCATGTAGTGAGTAATCTGGGTGTCTGTCCATGCTGTCTTGAATGATTTTTTCAGAAGGTTGAGATTTTCCTTGAACTTGTTCATATCACCTTGTGACCATTCATCTTTGTCGCACATCAAAAATAGGATGTCTATTGATCGCCAAACCTCAGCCTTCGCGTTTCGAGTAGTTGGTTCTTTGAGCTCTGATACTCTACCTTGCTAACATAAGATGTGTTATATATTTTTCCATGTTTTGTTAGCTTCGGATCTCTTGTACCTTGGGGTTTAGATAAAAACCTCCATGCCTTCACCCCACCGATGGATGGTTTGCATGGGACATCCTTCTCAGCAGTTGATCTCTTTTCATCCCGTTGGATTTTCACATTGCCACCATGAAGCCCCATATCCGACAGTACCATTTCTAAGCACTGCAGGGCTACTTGTCATTCTGCTGAGTTCTTAATCTTCCAAGCAAACCCGATGTATAAATAGACCAATTTCTCCACAATTCTACAAAGGGCATGCATTGTACAAATGTGGACATTCACAAGTGGTATTTTCAAAACCGGTCGAAAAGCAGGATCCTCAATGTGACGTGTTGGAGCTTTTCTCCACCACTTTGGGTCCATGACCTTTGCAGGCTCCATGCAGAACAAACACGGCGACTTTGCCATTGCACCCATTCCACAATTATACATGCACTTTAATGTTTTGAGGTCACCTGCAAGATGCCACTGAACTTGAAAGGCTCCCCTTCCATCTAGACGTAGTACCTCTCCCTGGTTAGTCTGTCGATCAATCACCTCCGGAATATTAGTTCGATGGAACACCCAATATAGAATCTCATGATCTTCTTTCTTTACCTGCAACACAAAATAAATGAGACTTAAGTAGATGTGAACATTTGAGCTTACCTGAGAATCTCGCTTACCTCAAACGCACCAAGCCACCATATGTTAGATTCTGATTGAACACTAAAATATAAAGGATCATCACTGGGACACTTTGAGAGGGCTCTATTCATTAAAGTAATAGTAACACGCTCTAGCTTTTTCTCTTTAACAAGCTCACACTCATCCAGTTTTAACACAAAATGTAATACCCCTCGTGACTCTTCAAATGTGATGTTGTAAAACTCCACCATTCTCTTCTGTAATATCCGCAGGTCCATAAAAATATTATTGAACTCATCATATGCCATGTTTGCTCCATGGCCACTGTAAGTTGCTTTAATATGAAAGGGCTGTCCAAGATAGTCTCCCTGTGCCTCGTTAAGCTGAAGCCTCTCTTTCCAAACACTTGACGCTGATGGTAGAAGTTTGGATTTTATACCCTTCTTAACAAAGATGGATGAGACAGACTTTTGGATAGCCGAATATCCTCTTTTGCTTACACCAAGTGAATCAAGTGTGCCTTGTATCTCTTTTGCAGGCACTGAGTTCTCTGAAATAAAGCCGTCCACTACATTTCGTTGTAGGACCTTAAACTTCTTGTCATGTACTATATCTGCTGCCAGGCTTCTACTTATAAGTGGCTTCAATCTCTTTCCTATATTGGCTTTGGGGTCAATGTTTTCCTTGTCAGGATAGATTGAATCTCTACATAAAGACAATGCATAAGTAAATAACAGAAAATTTGCTTCACTGACACTATTTAGGCACATGAAAACAATGCATAACAAGAAAAAACAAAAAGATTACTTAACTAAGACAATGTAGCCAACCAAGAAGCATCACCTTAATGCTCGGATTCTTTTCTTGAGACCTCCTGATGCAACCTGCAATGTTTCAAGATTGCGCAATTTCTTCTTTCGGATACGACCACCCAAGATGGTGTCCTTCATTTGACAACTTCGCACCTTTCCTTTCAGTTCTTGTACCTCTGTTTTACGTTGCAAAATGGTAACCTGATCTGTAGAATGTAAATGTGAAAGGCGAACAATCTCACATTGTTGAGCTTCGAGAATGCTCTTGTAAGTTTCAGCTTCTCTTGTAAGAGATTTACAATAACCCAAAAGGCCCTTTTCTCCATCACCAGCAAAGGTCAATAAGCTTGTAGGATTGACAAACGGTGGAGACGCATTAGTCATTGGATTCTTAGGGTAGAGAGAGCCTCTCGTCCAGATATCTATGTGTTTAGCTCCTTGAGCTCTGAGCGTGTCTATGGAAGCGGGAGGTATATGTGTGTTTGTTTTACTGCGCTTAATCAATGGTTGGTACTCATTGTCCAAATCAATGTGAAGGTGATATTTGGCTCGTTTTTGGGTAACATTTGTGCCATTTGAGGAGTGCGCCATTAGCCAAATGTGCAGGTTTAATGGAAAGTGAATAGCGGTTGCGCCTTCGTCCCTCCATGTTAGCCTCATTCCCTCCATATTGACGAGGTTCATTCAATGCAACTGAAAAGAGGATTATCCCTCAATCACTACGAACGAATGTTCAGAAGAGTAAGGAATCTACTTAAAGTACACTTTTTGAACTTTTACTATGAAAGACCCAGCTCTTTTATTTGCCATTTTTTCTAGAGAGAGAGTGCAAAAAATACATTTTCTTAGAAGGCCCTCCAAATGACCTCCGAAATTCCCTCATGTATGCACGATAAGATTTGCGATAATATTACCGGTCCTATTATTGTGTATATTGATGTTAAACCACTACCGCGTCCTTTGCCGCTACTATTGCTGCACACGAAATATTTTTTCTTTCTATTTTCCTTTGTTAATCCGCACCAATGCTAGCTGTTCTGGAATTTTCCTCTTATAGTGTTTGCAGCAATTCCAGTGCTTGAGCTTGGAACTTGTTTTGTAAGAAAATTTGCCCATTGTTCTTTTATTGGTGTGTAGACCACTTCAATTGTCTTTTCTTCAACTGAAATACTTCTTAAAGTCAATGTGTCTGGTTCTTTCACTCTGCTTGTGTTGCTTAGTCATCATGATGGCAGACTTGTTGTCACAATGTAAAGTGATGGTGTAAGGCATGCAAGGCCTTTTTTCTTCTAGGAATCGTTGAATCTAGATTCCTTCCTTAGTTGCTACAGATAAGGCAATATACTATGCCTCTATTGATGATTGTGCTACTGACTTTTGTAATTTTCTTTGCCATGAGATTGCATCACCAAAAAGTGTGAAAATATAACCAGAAGTTGATCACTTGGTATCAATGTCCCCCCCCCCCCCCCCCCCCCCCCCCCCAATCGGCATCCAACCATCCAAGTAGGGGAGGGTTGATGGTTGTCTTTGAATACACCACGCAAAGATCCCTTGAATGGTTGATATATCATAGAAGTCTTTTCACTTGCCACCAATGAAACATGGACAGATGTTACATGAATCATGATGAGTGCGCGTGTGCGTGTACGGAGTGTGTGCAAGAGAGGGGAAGAAGAGAAATGGGAAGGGGGAGATACACAGGCAGCCACTGTGTGGGTTAGTGGAGAAGAAAGAGGAGAGTCAACTCTTCCTCTTTCTCTCCCTATATTGAATAGGGAAAATCAAGTGTACAAGGGTGGTTTCCCACGGCCACCTGACCTACACCCCAACAACCTCCCACTTGAAGGTCATGGTGGCCAATAGTGGCATTAGTATAGTTAGTCTATACAAAATTGATGAAGCATTGCCGAGGCTTCATCCTACACCCATAAGTTCTATACAATGTGTAAATTGCCCCGAGGCTAGGCTCTTTGTGAGAGCATCTGCGGGGTTGTCATCAGTGTGAACCTTGACAAGCTCGATACGCTTGCCAGCCAATGCATCTCGTATGACATGGTATCTGACCTCTATGTGTTTCGACTTTGAGTGAAACACTGGATTCTTTGCCAAAGCAATGGCCCTCTGACTATCACAATGTAGTACTCAAACCTCGTGAATGCCCAAATCTCCCACTAGACGAGCCAACCATATGGCTTCCTTGCTGGCATCAGACGCAGCAACATATTCTGCCTCAGTGGTAGATGAAGACGTGCAATCTTGGAGACACGATCTCCAAGAGATATCTGCTCCAGCAAACATGAACACATAGCCAGATGTGGATCTTCTACGATCCACGCAACCCGCATAATCGGCATCCGTGTAACCTACAATAGATGCATCACTGTTTCCGAAGCGTAAACACTTGCTAGCTGTACCTTTCAAATATCTAAGGATTTTCTTCACTGCTTCTCAATGCTTCTTGCCAGGGTTTGCCATGTACCTACTAACCACTCCCACTGCATGTGCAATGTCTGGTCTTGTGGCTACCATAGCGTACATCAAACTGCCAACTGCTGAAGAATATGGTACTTTTGCCATTTCCTCTTTCTCAGCCACTGTCTTGGGAGAGTCTTCCTTGCTAAGTTTGGAGTATGCTTGCATTGGGGTACTCAATGACTTCCCCCCGTGCATACTAAAACGTTGCAAGACTTTGTGAATGTACTTTTCTTGAGATAATTCAAGAATTCCACGTTGCCGGTCTCTCTTGATGTGCATACCAAGAAAGTGATTGGCATCTCCCAAATCCTTCATGGAAAACTGAGTGCTTAGCACCGTTTTCAGCTGATTGATTTCATCAATTTATTTGCCCGCGATAAGCATATCATCTACATACAAGATCAAGATGATTAAAGAACCATCGTTCAACATTTTTGTGTATAAGCAGTGGTCCTCTTGACTTCTAATGTAACCCTGAGACTGCATGAATTTGTCGAATTTTTGATACCATTGCCTTGAACCTTGCTTGAGGCCATAGAGTGACTTTTTAAGTCTACAAACCAATTATGTCCTCGTTGGTTTTTGGGTTTCACATACGAAGCCCTCTGGTTGTTTCATGTAGACATCTTCATCTAGATCCCCGTGAAGAAATGCTGTGTTCACATCCATTTGGACAAGTTCCATGTCCTGGATAGCAACCAAGCCAAGCACGGTGCGGAGTGTAGTCATCTTGACTACTGGAGAGAAAATCTCATCAAAATCCACACCTTTTTGCTGCTTGAAACCCTTGGCAACTAGACGAGCCTTGTATCTAGGCTCGGGAACTTCCGCTGTATACTTCTTCTTGTATACCCACTTGCAAAGTAAAGCATTTTTGCCTTTGGTAATTCGACCAAATCCCATGTCTCATTAGCCACAATCGAATTGTATTCTAATTGCATAGCCTGCTCCCACTTAACACTATCCTCCATTTGTATAGCTTCTTTGTAGCAGGTTGGCTCTCCAGTGTCAGTGACCAAAATGTGGTGTATACCCGGCTCAAACCGCTCGGGCACGCATGATACTCTCTCAGAGCGTCTCAGTGCCTGACTATTGGACTCCGCTCTCTCCGGAACAATAGTAGTATCTTGCACTTGAGGAGTGGGTGCAACACTACTGAACTGAGTTGGTTCGGAGGCTACATCCTCAAAACGAACACGTCTGTACTCAACATCTTTGATGGGCTTCTTGTGCATTTTTGATTCATTGAAAATCACATGTGAGCTACGAATGACTTTGTTTGATTCTGGGTGCCAGAGACGATATCCCATCTCTCCGTTTGCACCATAGCCAATAAAGATGCATTTGTGTGATCTGGGATCTAACTTTCAACGAAGTTCTTTGGGCACATGTGCATATGCCTCACATCCAAATACACGTAAATGCTCATAGCTTGGCCTTTTGCCAGTCCATAATTCCTCTAGAATTTTGAAATTCAAAGGAGAACTAGGTGACCTGTTGATGATGTGCACTACTGTGAGAACAGCTTCCCCCCAAAACTCTGGAGTAAGCTTTGCCATAGACATCATAGAGACAACTCACTCTTGAATCGTACGATTCATTCTTTCAGCTATCCCATTTTGTGCAGGTGTGTATGGAGCAGTAAACTGCCGCCGAATGCCTTTTCTATTGTAAAATCCTTGAACTGTGTGGAGACGTATTCTCCACCATTGTCCGTGCGAAAAGCTTTGAGCTTTGTTGCTGATTGGTTCTCAACCATGGCGAGGAATTTTTGGAATGTCGAAAAGACTTCTTCCTTACGCTTAAGGAGATACACCCACACCTTTGTGGTAGAATCATCTATGAATGTGAGAAAGTAGTTCGCCCCCCCGAGAGTTTTATGTGGCATTGGACCACACAAATCAATGTGCACCAAGTCTAGAGGTTCGCCTAGTTTCTTATTCAATGGCGAAGATGTCAATCTAGTCTGTTTGCCATACAGACAATGCTCACACAATGGAAAGTCCATGTAATCTAACACAGGTAAGTAGCCAAAACGCTGAAGTGTTTTCATTCCCTTTTGGCTAATATGCCCTAGCCGGCTATGCCACAACTCTGGAGACGGCAGCTCGGCAACATAGATAGAGTGTTCGTCGACACTTGAAACAAACAAAGAGTACAGGGATCCGTTTTTATTGCCTTTCATCATGATAAGGTTGTTCTTGCTGATCATCCAAGAACGATTACCAAAAACTGTAGTGTAGCCAAGATCATCCCATTTCCCTATAGAAAGCAAGCTTTTCGTAAGCTTGGGCACATGTCTCACATTCTGCAGCACAAAAGTAGTGCCATTATGCATTTGAAGTTTCACATCACCAATGCCAATAATGTCAAGCTCATAGGAATCACCAAGCTTGACTATTCCATGCATGGCATAAGAGGAAAACCACTCTCTATGCGGTGTGACATGAAAACTTGCACTAGAATCAAGGATCCAATTCTGTGCATAACCCTCATCTTGTGCAACCAAAGCATCTGGAGTGAGATCTGAAGTGAAAATGAGAACATCGGAGGCATCTGCTGTCACCTCGGGATGAATCTCTGTGGGCATAATGAGCATCACTGGAGGAGGAGCATCCTCTACTGTAGTTGTAGGCATGGGGGACTCAACAATATTGAGCTCCTCAATCTTAACTGTACTTTTGCCTTTGCCAGAATTATCATTTTGCATGTTTTTTTGATCTCTTAGGAAACTGCGACAATCCTTTTTGTAATGACCCTTCTTGTGGCAATAGTAACACTCGACATTTTTGGCATTGTGGTCTCGACTTTGGTTCCTGTGTCTGCTAGGACTACGAGGATTCCGCTCTCTACTTTTGCTTTTGTTTTTGTTCCTGTCACAGCCTCTTGGCTTTGTTGAACAGCCAGCCATATATGCATCTCCATGACTAGCATTATCGAGAGATTTACGACGAATCTCTTCAGTGAGCAACGCATCTGTGACAGCATTGAATTCTAACTTGCCATTTGGAGGAGAATTGCTAATGGCTGTGTAAAAGATATCCCATGAACTGGGTAGAGAGCATAATAAGCAGATAGACTTGAGTTCATCGTCAAACTCCTTAAAGCCCTGAGATGTCAGCTGACTGAACAAGGAGTTGAACTCATTTAAATGACTAGAAACTGTGCTACCCTTCATGTTGAGCTTCATAAGCTTTTTCATGAGAAAAAATTTGTTTGATGCACTTTTGCTCTCCCATGCTGAACATAAGCTATCCCAAAGTTCCTTGGTTGTTTTCTTCCCTATGATAGTGAAGAAGACTGACTCGGCTAGATGTAGACGTATCGTAGCCATGGCTTTTGCATCCAAAAGCTCCCATTGAGCTTGTGTATAATCATCATCCTCTGCACGCTCTTTCAACGGTTCTGAGAGGCCTTTGTTTATCAAAACATCTTTCATGCGCTCTTTCCACATGGTGAAGTTGCTGCCATCGAACTTCCGAATGAAATACTCCTCCTTTTCTAAAGAAGAAGCCATCGCTGATAAGAGGGTTTGAGAGGTGCCACACTATGGCGAGAAGCTGTAGAAATTTGGACAGACTAACCTTTGTATCGGGAGTAAAGTCTCAACCGAAATAGACTCAAAAGTGCCAACTATGGAAGGCACGACTTGCGGGAAGTAAATCCGGCAGAGTTTTCTTTGTATGAGGAGTCAAAACTCAACTCAAAATGCAGATAAATATGCCAACCGCACTAATTGGGCTTTGCACAAAACCACTGGTATGTGAGTGCCAACTCGGTGTCAAAAGCATAAATAATCGTCCAGATACATATCCTATGGCGAGGGTACCGTAAAGGGGAACTCCAGCTACCTGTATCACCGAAGGTGTCTCAACATTCGAGCACACCCCAGCTCAAAGAAAACCTCACACTATCGACCCTCCAAAAGGCTAATGTAGACACAAATGGACTTTCCACAGTCTCAGAAAGGGCTCTTCCGGTCCGAGTCTCAGAAACGGTCGGGAAAAACTGCCAAAATAGCCAAAAATGGTTCCACACGGAGTACAGTGGGCAGTGTCCGCAACTCAACGTACATGAGTAAAATCGTGCTCAAACAGGCGCCAGGAATTGCTGCATGCAGTGAAAGTGATCCCTGCGGGGATATCTGCTCTCAAAAGAGCTCAGTAGCAGTATGTGTGCTCACAACAAAATGCATCTGTCAACGCATGTGTCCGCAGAGAATCTGATGTCATAATGACTGCCAAATCGCCTGTGAAAGCACTGTGTCTGGTAACCTGGAGAATCTGTGAGTGAATGGGCTGAAAAACCCCCTATAACCTGTAACCTGCGTGTCGGTGTCGCTATGTGCCGATTTCTACCGCCGGGCAGAAATATGCTAGTCGAATAGCCGCCAAAGGTGTCGTATCCGTAAACTGTGTCGTACAGGGCGATCGATGTGCTCGGTGCCGATGCCGGGTGTCACTCCTCTATGATAAAGGTACCTCACCCGCGCATGTCCCAAGCACGGTCATCGATCGCGGGAACGCGCTCGTGTGGGAAAACGCCCAGTGTTTGGGTCGGATGTCGGAATCCACGGGTAAGGAGAGGTGTCGGTGCCGTGTCACAAGAGCGGTGCGATGTCCAATCGTAGAGGTAAGTTGTTTGAAATTTGATTCAATGTTGATCCATCTATGCTGGGCTCGCTGAAGCGGGGAGCCTAATGCCGATCTCAAAGACCGCGAACCGGAGAGTTGTCTAACCTCTCTCTCTCTCTCTCTCACTCTCTCACCCTCTAGCTGAGGCCGAGGATCACTAGACGCCACTGATGACTAAGATGATGCCGATGTCAAGGTTGCCAGAAAACTTGCTTGCTCTCTCTCACTCCCTTTCTCTCACGTTCCCTGAGAGGCATGTGTGAGCTCGAGGTGTGGAGGGCTAGATGGTGGGAACGAGGTTTTGCACACACTAAGTGTGTAATCAAAGTTTTTTAAAAATATATTTTTACAGCATTCGGCCTGCAGAGTTTTGACGACATCTAGGTGTGGGTGTGTGTGCTCTTGCTTGCGACTCCTGCTTCAATCACCTTCTCTGACCTACCGACACCTGCCTCCACCCCAATCAAGTCCTATGTACTGCTGTGCGTCATCACCTTCTGAGGAATCAAGGCATTGTGTGCTCCTCGCAATGCAGTCACGTCATCATCTGTGCTAAACCCTGCGCACCATGGGCTGCTGCTATGCCACGCACACACTCTCTCTCCTATGAGCTTCCAACTCACTGCAGTCCTGTCCGATAATGCCTCCTCTGTCTCGATTTCCTGCACATTGCCCGCTTGTACAATTCTCCTGTTGTGCTGTCGACAGATCCGATTTGTTGAGTACAAGGGAATTGCACTTGCTCGATTGGCTTCGATTCCAAGCTCTATTTTTCTGCCTACTACCCGATGTTGCCGATTTCTCTGCACTCAACTGAGGGTACTCACTGTCGATTTCTTGCTCCTCGAGTCTACTGCAGCTTGGTCGACCCCTTTCAACCTTGTTGTGGCTCCCCAATTGCTACTGCAATCCCGCAATTGCCTACTGTTCGGCTTCGCGTCTTGCCCGATTTGTCTTTCTTCAATAGCTCTCTACACACAGAGTGTGTGTGTGTGTGTGTGTGTGTGTGTGTGTGTGTTCGGATTCGGACTGCCCGCCAGCTGCAAATCCAAATTTTTGCTCGATTCCAAACTTTGCATCTCTTGCACTCGATTCAACTGGTGCCTATTCTGCCCGCTTGATCAATGCTTACTAGTACCTCAGAGCTCACCTTTGGCTTCCCTTTCCTTTGCTCGGTTTCGAGCTGTTGCTCGACCTGCTTGCCGACTTCACTTTCCCCAATATCAATGGCCAATTGATGAGAGTGTGCAAGCCTCTATTCGTGCGCCGAGCCTTCGAGCTCCAAGACCTCTTGCCGATCCGCCTCCGATGCGCTCCTATCCGGCTCCCACCTTGCTAGATCTTCCACCGCCGAGCTCAAGTACGAGTTTTGACCTCCGCCATAGCCGGCGAGCTCCGTTGCTTTCGAGTCGATCGTCGGAGAGCGGTTGCACGGGTGGTTCTCCGCCGTAGCTCTGATACCAATTGATGAGTGCGCATGTGCGTGTACGGAGTGTGTGCAAGAGAGGGGAAGAAGAGAAATGGGAAGGGGGAGATACACAGGCAGCCACCGTGTGGGTTAGTGGAGAAGAAAGAGGAGAGTCAACTCTTCCTCTTTCTCTCCCTATATTGAATAGGGAAAATCAAGTGTACAAGGGTGGTTTCCCACGGCCACCTGGCCTACACCCCAACAAATCACGATAGGTAGTTCACAGTTTGACATATATCAGCTCAAGTACCACTAACAAGGTAACGGACTCCACCGATGGCATGGCTGTATTGTTTATCTTTCATTGCTACTTTTTCTTCAACTGGTGCAGGGTCATTGAATGAGGAGAGTCGAAGAGAAATGGCAAGGGGTGTATCAATGCCATGGGCTTTCTTTATAGCAAAACGTCAAGGAAGAAGGTCAATGTAGCATCGTTGGCTTAATCGCATGATCCCTGCATTGTGATCATATTGGACCTGTATACCCAAAATATACTTCAATTCACCCATGTCTGTCATGGTGGAGAAGGTAGCTGAGAATTCATGATTTTCTACTTGTATGGCTTCAAGGGAGCTGCTTCCAAGGATAATGTCATCTACATAAATAGCCACTAGCAGATAATAATCCTTGCCAACACGAAGATAGAGTTGGCATCAAATATAAAGCGTACATAACCATGTTTCATCATCATGAACTCATAAATTTTTTTGGTACCACTGACGTGGAGACTCCTTTAAACCATAAATAGCTTTCATTAATTGACAAAATTTAGAAGGGTACTCCTTGGATTCATAGTACGGTGGTTGTTGCATGAATATCACCTCCTCCAAGTCTCCATGCAGAAACGTTGTTTTGACATCCATTTGATGCAAATAAAAGTTGTAATGTGTAGCAACTGCAAGTAGAATCCAAAGTGAAGTCATGCACACTGGCAAAAATGTTTTGTTGTAGTCGAGACCTTGAGTCTGAGAGAAGCCTCGAGCTACCAAGTGGGCTTTGTAGCGACTGACAGAGCCATCATAATTGTACTTTTTGCAGAGGAGCCACTTGCAAGTAATGGACCGTCTGGTTGCCAAAGTCCAAGTTTGATTTTTCATTAAAGAGTTGATCTCTAAGTCCATAGCTTCTTTCCATTGATCAGCATCAGGCCCTTGAAGAGCCTCATTTACTGAAGGTATCTCATCCAGTGATTCAGGTAGGGGTTGAAGAGCATCGGTAGTTGTGAGGTATGCAAAGAGATGGTCTGTTATACAGGTTGGGGTTTATCATCAGATGTGACTACTGGAGTGGTGTAGAGAGAATGTTGGAGGGTTTGAGACATTATCGCAACACTTGTAGAGAGTAACAAGCAATAAATGTAGGGTCGGATTGCTGAATTAATGCAATGCAAGCATGGGGATAAGTGTTGGCATAAAGCTCAGAGAGTGAGCGAGTTTTATGTGGTGAATGAGTTAAGGAGTCCTCAAAGACCAAGAGATTGGATTCAGTGGGTAGGAGATGCACACAAGCAATATCTATACTCGTGATACCATGTAGATAATGCAAGTGTACAGACAGCAATACACAGAGACTTGAACAGAGTACGTAGAGATGAAGTTGTTATGTTTGAGGCCCAAATGGGCGTTTGTGTTTACAGAGGTTTGTGCCTTTTTGGTTCACGACCATTCACGTGTTTTACTTTAGTTTTCCTAAAGTCCTAAGGTTATTTATATTTATAAATGTTGACTTTCGTCAACCTTTGAACAATTGCAACCGCGAGTTTGTTGAGGCAGGGATGAAGTTGATGCTGAGCAACATGCCATGTCCGTACAAGTGTTTGCTTCGCAAGCTACTGCTCTTCGTTTTGGATGAACGGTTGTTGGCCGCATTAGCTTTCCTAAACAGCCTATCTGGGTGGAAGATTTTCCATTACTGCTGGTAGACCATTACCGCTGGTAGTCTAGAGCTTACCCTTGTTGTACTTCATCTCTTGGAGTTGAGCCAAGCGTACTGCCTCTTGCAATGTCTTTGGATCACTGGTTTCTACATTCTTGATTTAGTGGTCCAATCCAAAGAGAAAGGCTTCCAACCTTTGTTTATCCAATATCCTCAATTGTACACCTAATTGAGATACACGGTTAGCATACAACATCACACGTTTACCTTGTTGAGACAAAGCCCAAAAATCTTCCTTCAATCACTTCAAATACTATGGAGGCAAGAAGCGGGTCTTTACACGGAATGGGTCGCCTGGTGGGTTTCCTCCTTCTCCATCTCTTTACCAACTTGAACTGCTCTTTCCTCAACACACCCTTCATGCCAAGTTTTCCTTGATCTTCTTAACAACCTCTTTGCTCCTCAAAAAATTCTTCGCTTCAACTTTAGCCTTGCTCTCCTACTCGTATTCTTTGTTTTTTTTTTCACTGGTATATCTTGCTTTCACATTACTCATCCATCTTATTTCCTCCTTGGCTCTCTTTCCTACCCTCCATCCATTCTCCTTGTCTGGCCAAAAAAAAAACCTTCTTAATGGCGTGGTGGTATTTCTTTTATAGATCTTGATAGGTGCTTTTATAGGGCAACAAAATTTCTTTTAATAGCTTGTCAATTTTAACCTTCCCCTGAAGCCGCTTTTTGCCCTTGTCCATCTCATATCACTTCTATAGACAACATTATATCCTCCACTCTTTTTCTTGTTGGCATCTTCTCATGCACGCACGCACACGAGGAGTGGAGGGGGTTAAGATGCCCAAAATATAATTGCATCTCAAAGGGGAAGAAGGTAAGATGCCCAAAATCAAAGTACACCTATTTGAGGTGCAATTAACAGATAGGGGAGGGGCTAATTTATAACAATTACCCCCCCTCCATGTAAGGGTACCCTTTACAAGGTTGGAAGGATTTTTGAGTGGCTTGCCCTTCCTTTGGAGGGGCTACAAAAAATTGTCCACAAGGTAAATCTTAAAGAATGGTGCAACTCCACGAGACTAAAGGGCGCAGAGTCTTTGATAAAGACCTCGTGATGAGATCTACGGTCCGCAGATGCACGCACGAATCTTGAGGGCAATGGATGTCAAGCGAAGATGCATCAATCAATGCCTCTATGGATTTGAACCCACCACTTGGGCTATGCTAACCACATGAACGTTTGCATTTTTTTGTCCACGAAGCTCAAACAAAAAACCCATAAAGTGATACCCTACAGGAAGAAATAAACTAAGACAGAAAAGATAAACTCAAACACGTCTCTATAAAATCGAACGGCCGAGTCTATTTTGCATCACATGCCCCTAATTTCCCATTGTAGATCCCATGATGGGGTCTTCATTGAAGATGCCATGTTCTTTAGTTGTGAGGGGGGCAACTCTTAGGACTAAGTGACACGGACATGGGGGAATGGGATCTACGGTGAGATCATCAAGCACCGTAGAATATCTTATCAGCTTCACCAAAAGTAATCTCGAGTACTAAAAGTAATCTCGAGTATCATTTTTTGTACCCGAGATTACTTTTGATAGTAGCAACTCACATTTGGTATAAGTGTAATCTCGGTCCATCATAAAAAACACACGGGTGCTCGTGGATAAGGTATGGGAGTCTCAAAGGTGAATTCAAAGGTTCGAGGTCTATGTGCAAAGTTATCTCGGGTATCCGAAATTACTTTTTATAATCTCGGGTGCTCGAGATTACTTTGCCAAGATCTACGGCTCTCCTTCATCCCACCGTAGATCCCACCCCCTCAATGCCCATGTCACTTAGTCTCCAAGGGTGCCACCCTACCCCTGTATGTTAATATTAATATCTGAAGAAACCTTTTAGGGATATTAGATTATTACTTTATGTAAAGTACATTTCCATCCTTTATTGCGGATGACTATCATTTTACCCTCGTTATATTTTGGTCATTTTTTTTCAAAAATGTGAAGGATTTTTTTGTCTTTTTAACAATTTTTATATGTACCTTAAGTTGCTACTTTAGCTTGTCAGGTGCACATTACACTACGATGAGACTATCATTATTCGAGACCTTAGGAGATGCAAAGGACACATACAATGAGGGTGTTGGGGTAAAGGGTCCTAGTAGCAAAAGAGATCTTGGAAAATTGATGATCCAAACATAGCATGTCACACACTATTGGTGTGTCAAGCCAATGAGACCTAGGGGGTTAGGGCTCCCCAAACCTAGCCTTAGTCTAGGTTGTATTCATACGGCCGTGTAAAAATTATACGCATTATTCAAATTATATGGTGTTTTTTTTTAATAATACAGTGTGAAACATATAATCAAAAGATTTATTCAATCAAAGAAGTCTTTGATCAAAGAAATCTTTGATAAAAGACCAAATATATACGTGCATTCAATTGAAAGAGTACATAGCACTCCTTGCCAGCAAAGTGATCAGGGACAGAAGAGCAAACAGGTTTTTTTTTCAATTAAATTTTGCTTTTTTTCTGCTAATTCGTGTTGTGCTAGAGGTTCTCCTCGCACACATAATTATTTTACACGTGCATAGGACTATTCTGAGGTTGTGTCAACATAGTCACACTCCTGGAGTAGAGAGACACTAGCACTTTGTCTCGTGGTTGTGTAGATAGTATCGGTCACACTCCAGAGAGAGTCATAGGGAGTGTAGAATCCCACTCATGATGTGTAGAGGTTAGTTCCTCACACTTCAGAGATGGGATACAAGTTTGTCACTTCATGTTGTGTATGAGAATACTCACACTTTAAAAGTTGACAAAATATACAAACATATATAGAGTATTGCTATCTAGTATAGTTTACTTTGCATGCTCAAGACAAAGCTAAACTATAGTATAAATGTCATAAAATCTAATATCTAACCAACCCAAATGATTTTCTCATATTAAACTGATCACTTAATGTGGGAGAATAAACAGGAACAAGGGTTAAGATACAGATGTACTTATAGATCTATTTCAACACGGGGCCAATGGTAAAGGGGCCCAAATGAGAAATGGTCTATCAAAGAGCAAGGTTAACCAATGGAGCAAAACACCTTAGGGTTGTCTTCATTAAAGCCTCCAAAGGTAAGTGTTAAAAGCCTTAAGACATAGTCTTTAATTTTTTAACTTTAGGCAATTAAGGTCCAAGCAGGCAAGGGGGCCTGCCTGCTTACCAAGTTCAAAGAACTTGCTACAAAGAAGGGGGTGAGCCCTATAAAGGAGGGATGTGAGTAGTATGTGTGCACCTCACCAAGGGCCCATACTCTCATAAGAGGAAAGGGGCCACATGTCATGTGTAGAGGCACACTTCTCAAGCAGGTAAGGGTTGTGCTTAAGCAAGGGGAGTGCTAGCTTAACCTCACAAGAGGGAACGAAGGACACTTTTCAAGAGACTACACAACTTGCCCCAAAGGGAGCCAAGCTCTCATTGGCTAGAGGGCTACATGGCCCAATGAGCTTCAAGGAAAGCCTAGGAAAGGGGATCAACCAACCTCTATCTCTCTCTCTCTCTCTCTCTCTCTCTCTCTCTCATTCTTCTCTTCACACACTCTTGTGAAGCAAGAACTTCATCTCCTCCTTCTCCAAGCTTGATAAGTGGAGTGCCTACTACAATAAGCTCTTGGCTATGGATGCAAATCCACACAAGATAATGCTTATGCTTGCTTTTCAATCTCTCTAATCTCCATTATGACTATGCTAAGCTATGCTACAAGAGCTATGAGCGATTATGTGCAAGGGGGTATTGCTTTCTCGTAGAGATACTTCTACTTCTCTCTTCTTCCTCACTCCCTGCTAGCTCTCCTCACCTTTCATGGTGTTTGAGGTCTTGGGATTGAGGCTGGGCATTTTTCAAGATCATGCTAATCATGTTTATTGTTGTTGTTTTGCTAATGCTTGGTGAGTGAAGCTTGCCATCTTCACCTCATCAAAGAAAGTTTCAAGGAATACAATCAATTATATTGTAAACAAGTCTTCCGTCATGGAAGAATCTATAATACAGATGCCTATTGGAGGGGGGACCGCCGGTTCCAACTAATCCGGTCCTCTATTGGTGTTAATTTCTCTAAACTCTCACTCTCTTTTACAAGTATTGTTCATGCCATGTTAATGAAGTAATGTGTTAGTGTTGCTCTCTCCATCCAAACACTTTCTTACTCACTCTCAATTTGTTATTCACTTTCCGCTCCAACTCAAGTTAAAAGTCTAATTCCATTACAATAAATAAAATATATGCATTGACACATCTGAAGAGTGAAGAGTTAAATTTAACTTTATCTTCATTTACAAATGTATCAATGTTATAATTTATTTTCACTATATTGTTTATGATTTTTGCTTTATATATCCAACTCACCTAAACAATCGTAATAGATAGTGAGTGCTAAGTTGAAGCTTTGCTTCTCTTTACATCATCGTCTCCTACTCACAATAGGTGAGTAAAGATATACTGTTATTTGTAACTATGACATGTATCGTTTTCTAGATGTGACGATTAATGGTTTGATTGTTGCGTTTGTTAGAGATTTTTTCACACTTCAATAGTGACCAGATTGATTGTTCAATCTTTCAATCATATAAATAGTAGTGACCACTCTTGTGTTAGAAATATTAGCTCACACAATTGGGCTACTTGTGTGTAACGTACACTTTTTGTAGTCTATTAGGATACTTTTGTGGGATCTAAACTTCTAGTGTTTTGTGTTTAGTAGTGTCCCCTTTTGTGCTAGAGTTGTTAACTCACACAATTGGACTACTTTTTCATAACGTAAACTTTTAGTGATATGTTTTTAAAAATTTTATATTCCACTTTATTACAATTAAATTGATGGTACATTTATTCAATTATTGATAATACTTTCTTATTCAAATATCATAATCATTAAAAATTGTATATATTTCATTTGGTGTAACAAATCTATCTAAATATTCAACATTGATATTAGAAAACATATCTACATATTTCAGCATGTTTAAATTATTCTTTTTTTGTTAATATATCATTGTTTGTTTTAATGATATCATTAGAAATTGTATATATTTCATTTGGTGTAACAAATCTATCTAAATATTCAACATTGATATTAGAAAACATATCTATATATTTTAGCATGTTTAAATTATTCTCTTTTTTGTTAATATATCATTGTTTGTTTTAATAGCCATGTCAGAGATGAAGCTATCACGAGCACATTAAAAAAACACTAATGAATCTAGTGTTCAATATATATGTGGTGTGAAAAGAAGCAGTTACGTCGTTGTTTTGAAATTGCAAAGCCTTCCATTTTCAACGATTTTATCAATACATTGACAAAACATTGCTTTGAGCACTTATAGCAATCATTACTCACAATATCATTTGATATTGTAATTTTTTGTGGTGATCAAATGCGGGGACTTATCAAGTGAATCTTGGGTCAAATCTTGGTTGCTTTTGATGCTCTACAAAACCCTTAGGTCAACTCTCTCCCTCTAGTATGCAAAAAAATATAATTGGTTCATCAATTGCATACAAAAATGAAAGGAAAAAGCAAGCTAGAAGGCCCTAGCAAAAGACCAAGAGTGATTGATCCTACCATTGTAGCCACTGAGATATAAGTGGCAACTCCCGCTCAACCTACCGTCGTGGGAGCACTAGCCCAAGGCAATGATCCACTAGTGTTTCACCTCCAATAGGGCTGACATGTTTTCCACTTGCAAGCACCCCAACTTGGAGAAGGTATATGGGCATATGTCAAGAAAGTTCGTGTACTAAATCCTGCCTTCTCAAACCTTGTGTATACAACTAAAGTATTCAAAATCTACTCACATGGACCAACTACTGTGCAACAAGCCATGGAAGAAGCCACAGCTTTAAATATCCATCATCAAGGCATAATCCTGCCACTTGGCATTGTGCAATACTCCCCACGGTCAATGCTTATCTTCAAATATTGGAACCGCGGCCATGTGGAGTATTGGATACAAGCATGTCACTCGGATGGAAGAAAGCTTGCCATCATAGAGTTTTTGCATACAGTTGGCAGTATAGAGCATTTCCAAGACAATATTTTACACATTTTCAATGCTCTTCTACAAACATTGAAGTACTTACATCACCATAATTTTTTTCACAACGACCTTCACCCTCGCTTGACTCATTTTTGCAGTCTTACATACAAATATTTTTCTTCGTTATCTCCCAAGTAACAAAGAGATTTTCAAAGCTAGAAGATCTATCTTTGTAGTGTCAAGACAATCACCTTCAAGAATACTCTCGGACTACCCCCAAGTGCATCTCCACCAACCCTCCTCCCTTTTTTAAAGCCACGGATGTATATTTCCTATGTTGGGTTTTGAAACGCATACTCAATTGCATGCTAGAGCCAACTGATCAAGATCAAAGAGCCTTTATAGAAAAAATACATAGAACTCTAAATTTAGGCCAAGATAGAAATCCTCAAAATCGACCTTCAGCTTTTGATTTGTCCCTTTGTATAAATGGATTCCACACAGTTGGCATAAATGTTGTATCTTCTTTTGGTCTACGACCAAAAGATGAATGAATACAAACATCTTTTTTTCAATTGAAATTGTCCTTATGTTGTTGATGTAATGCTAATCTAAGTATCACATCACGATTTAAGTGACAGTCACGTAGGCACTAGCGCTCAAATTTTAACCGCACGGGTCAAAGTGAGCGAGGCAAAGGAAGGTGTGTCCACACCATCCAGGAACTCCGCCAACTTGGCCTCAATCTATTATCCCACCAAAGCATACACAATATTCGGAAAGGCAAGTGATGGATGCCATCCTCCAAGCCACAGGAAGGTCTTCTTTAGAGGAGACCTCCAATTTGGGGTAGCTATCTGTTGAATGTCCTAATGACATGCACTCTTCTTGGCTTTATAACATGTCTCATAGTGGTTGGCCACCTTCTTCAATTCTTGCAAGAGCTATGGTTCTCTCCTCCTTTGATCCATCTCATGCGGCTTTTCTCGCTCTCTTGTGGCTTCCCCCCCACCAATGCTCATCAGTTCCTTTTTTTAATATATTGCCCACACAATCCTCTTCGCTGCTCTTTTCTCGCTTTTTTCTCTCTGAAGCTACTCATTAACCTTCTCAATATAGGTTGATTTTATTTTCAACTTCATAGTTTAAGTGGCCATTCATATTGGACGGCTTTTAATGACCTTCAAATTGCAAGCATAGGTGGATGCTTTGGAGGAGGGCCTTCCCTAATTTTCATCCATGCTTCCTTGCCATAGGTACGGTGATCATATACCGCAAGCAATGTGCGAGAAGTGATGACTTTCCAAAGAGAACGTGCATTGAGAGCTTTTAATGCTTTCATAAGAGCACCACATTTAGCAAAATTATCAGCCAAAGCATTGCCAAGCGCATCATTGGTAAACGGTTGAAAGCAACGGATGGTGGTACAAAATTGGTTGTCCTTGACAATACCTTTGACAAATCTTTGTAATGCAATTTATCGAAGTCCAAAAAGAAACCACTTATCATCTTGTATATCATTGGATACATCTTGGAAAGAAGAACAAAAACAAACAAACACCGACAAGTTTTGACACAAACTACAAAAAATTTAGTGGTCCCCACTTTTTCATTAGTACCAATAAGGTGGAAAAACAAATTGGTCCATTTTTTGTACCACCAAACCCTGCTTTTAGCCAAACCCAAAACATCTTTACCATCACTATATTGGTCATATCCTACTATCAATGTACTACGAAATATGCCATCTTGGACAATAAATTCCTCAAGCACCTATTTTGCCCTCTGAAGTTCATCACATTTAGCATACAGATCGATCAAAATATTTTTAAAAATTGATGTGCTTCTTGAAGTGCACCACATTTTGCATACATTTCGACCATTGCCATGCGAGCATATCTCCGCAAGCATAATAATTTGGTTGAGGGATGATAATGCCTAAAATCTTGTGTTTAGTATGATCTTTACCTTGTGCCCGTGTAGGTTTGAATCCTATCGACCATGCCAAAAAGATGCACGGGAATTTTGTGTTCGCGAGGTGAGCCGAGTCAACACTGGGCTAATAGTTGCGGTAAAACAGTGAGAGATAAACATGCAACATACAAGATTATAGCATAAAAGACACTTTGAAAACCTTAGATTATTACAGGTGAGCAAATTAAAGATCTAAATACAAAAACTGATAGCAATAGACACCGTGTGCTCTTAAATTCGTCAAGATTGTGAGAGAAGGTATGAACGCCAAAGATTTGACAAAGAGGAGTACGGGTGAATCGTGCACACTTCCTTTCTCCCATTCCTACTTGCTTTCCCCTTATTTACCTGCTTCAATTTTGCTAGCATGATCCTCAAGTCGCTCCAGAGGGAGTGTGGAGGAAATATCATCCTGGAGAAACAAGTGATTATATGTGGGAAACAACTCACCATACTTGTCAATAATATCCAAGTTCTTGATGTGGGGTTGACGTAGATGACCGCCGCTTGGGCTCCTCAATATAGATCCCTTTTAGCCTAGACGTGAGAGACGAGAGGGAGAGAGGGAATACCCCTCTCACCTCCATTGAGGACTGGCTATGACACATTATCATTGATGTGAAGTGTAAACTTCCTCCAATGGATAATGGGCTTGAACCTACAAAACCACTTACTGTACAAAATGATATCACATCTTCCAAACTTATAGATGAAAAAACAATGAGTGAATTGGGTTTGTTGAATGACCAATTTGACATCATCACATTCTTGAGAGATCAAAGCATCCATGCATTTAGAGAACCCCTATAGTAGGAGGGTGGGGAGAAGTCTGAAGACGTGCACATTTCATAAGAGATTCTCTTATGACATCATTAAAACTTCCAAAATCAAATAACACAATGACCCTTTGACCATTAACATGTCCATAACATTCTATGAGTTCATCCTTTTTTAAAGTCCCCTCTTGCTTAGTCTACCACACTCATAGCATTCACTTGAGGGGTAGAGTCAGAAGGTGACACAATAGTGGATTCCTTTTTCAATTCTTTCTTAGGAAAATCCTTTTTCATGTGACCTACTATGTGACAATGTAAACACCTGTGTTCCTTTGCATACAATGCATGTTCTACTTAATTGACCACCTATGATTCCTTGAGAAATTTTCTCATCAGGTTTAAGTTGAGGTTTGTCATATTTTCTTTTACCCTTATCCTTAGATTTTTCACTCTTAGATTGAGATGTAGAATAAGATTGAGACAAAAAAATATGAGAGTTATTTTTATTGTTACCAATCCCATTAGAGTTTTTGTCATTGTCCTTAGAGAAGTCTTGAGAGGAAGAGTTACCATTACCCTTGGCTGTCTTGAGCTTACCCTTGTTGTGCTTCATCTCTTGGAGTTGAGCCAACCGTATCGCCTCATGCAATGTCTTTGGATCACTGGCTTCCCCATCAAACTGATCAAGTGGTCCAATCCAAAGAGAAAAGCCTCCAACCTGCCCAAGTGGCATCTTCGAAGGGATAACCTTTCCACTTTACCGAATGTTATTGATTACTCTAAGACTTCTTTCCAGCTTGTGGTTGGAGTCACTTGCTAGCCAAGTTTTCCTCGAGAAACTCTTAGTGTTGAGCCCATCTTAAAAACCTTTACAAACCATTTGCATCATCTCAAAAACCAGGTTAATTCAATCCCATAAAGATCCATATATCCACCTTGTCAACATGAACGCGCTCGGTCTAACTGACCATTCAGAGCAATCAGCGTTCGACAAGTATCATGTATTTTAGCTTTGCCAATCTGAACGCGCTCGCTGTGTTCTTGCCATTCTGAGCAATCTGCATTCGGCACAAGCTTCCACTACTGCACCAGAGATACCCCTCTGTGCTCTAACCTGGTTGACGAACAATATGTAAAGGGTTTTAAGAAGTATCATACCAAGAGTTGTTTTGGACTTCTTATTAGTCTTGTACCTTAATACTTTCAAATCTATGTTATTTTTCCAAGGAAGGCTATCGTGTGCACAAAGAATGTGAGTTGGTTTCTTGATAACTATCTCATTCAGAATTCAAATTCTTTTCATACTATCGGGAACCTCTCTCTCATTTGCTAGATCATGTTGGAATTAGGGTTGCAGAGAAACACACACAGCTTGGAGAAGACGAAGGAAGCTCAAGGCACACAATAGAGAGTGTATAACTTGGTGTGCAATGGAAAGATAGATAGCCCTAGAGTGATGGGCGTATATACAATGCACGGGCGAAAAAACCTCCTAAAGAGGGAAAAAATGCCCCGGCGGTCCTAGTGTGTTCACACACATCACTACCACATGTATATGGTAACAAATCCCCCGTGGAGTGATGCGGTGAACGAGAGCTGGCACATGAGTAAAGGGGAGTGCCATGCCCTGAGGACAGGATCAGCCCACAAAGGGGAGTAAGCCCAAAGCTTTGTGGAAAACTTCAAGCTTCTCATGAGACAATGCCTTTGTGAAAAGATCTGCAAGGTTGTCCTGTGTTGGCACATAAGCCAAGCTGATCTCTCCTGCTGAGAGCCTCTCCCTGACATAGTGGTAATGCACCTCAATGTGCTTTGTGCGAGCATGAAAAACTGGGTTCCTCGCAACTGCCAATGCGCTCTGACTGTCAGTGTAGATAGTGTTGGTAGTGTCCTGTCCAACACCCAAATCAGCCATAAGGCGTCTCAGCCATACACACTCAACCGTAGCTGTGAAGACTGCCCTGTACTCAGCCTCACAACTACAAGTGGCCACAATAGGTTGCTTCTTGCTCAACCATGATATACATGAACTGCCAAGCATGAAACAAAAACAACTTGTGGACACTCGCGTGTCAAAACAACTACCCCAATCTGAGTCTGAAAAAGCATGTAAGTCTGCGGCAATGATCCCCCCTTGGGATAAAACAAGCCAAGATGTAAAAAGTGCCAATAAGGTAGCGGAAAATCCTCTTGACAGCCTGCCAATGCTTAGACCTTGGGCTATGCATAAATCTGCTGACCTGTGAGACTACAAATTGAATATCCGGCCTCGTGTTGCATACATAAATGAGGCAGCCAACAGCAGTTTGGTAAAGAGTGACATCAGCAGGATCGCCAGCATCATGTAGACTCAACTTCAAACATGTTTCCATGGGAGTGGCAATAGGTTTGCAATCCTCAAGTCCAAACTTACATAGCAATGTCTCTATGTAACTTTTCTGACACAAGGCAATACCACCATCACACTGCTTAAACTGTATACCCAAGTAATGATGCAACAGCCCCAAATCTTTCATCTTGAAAGTAGCATTCAAATCAGCCTTAAATTCAGCAATATGTCTCTCATTTGGTCCAGTGATCAGCAAATCATCAACATAAAGAACCACGATGAGAAATACATCACCCTCACGCTTTACATACAATGTGCTTTCTGTTGGACTGTTACGAAAGCCTTGTTTGACCAAATGAGTGTCAGATTTCTCATACCAAGCACGAGGAGATTGCTTCAACCCATACAAAGCCTTGTTACATTTGCACACTTTGTCCTCTTGTCCTTTTATGACAAAACCGCGAGGCTGCGTTACATAAACTTCCTCAAATATGTCACCATTCAAGAAAGCAGTAACAATGTCTGATTGATGTACATCCCAACCAAAATGAGCTGCCAATGCACATAGAAAACGCACAGTAGTCATACGACAAGTGGGAGCAAAAGTCTCTTCATATCTATGCCTTTTTGCTGTGCATAACCCTTTGCAACAAGTCGAGCCTTATGGCGATCAATCTCACCATCCGGCTTGCGTTTCAACTTGTAAACCCACTTCGTACCAATGGCCTTTTTGCCATGAGGCAAATCACATAAAGTCCATGTGTCATTTTCTATAAGTGCATCATATTTTGATTGCATGGCAGCCATCCAAATTTCTGAATTCTGTGCTTCATCAAAAGTCAGAGGCTCCTCAACATCATGTAAGCTGGACACATCCAAAGCATTGTTAAGTATGGAGCCTGATTTCCCCTTGTAATTTTCTGTGGTAAAAGCGCACATTTGTAAGGCCCCCATTATGAGGAGAGGCCATCGTGCGTGAAGGAAAATCACTCACCGGAAACCAAAATTTTCACGGACAAGAATCAGGGGCAACTTTCAAGGAATATTCTTTTTCGTCGGAATATTATGGCCGGACGGCGTCCGAAAAGTGGTCGGAAAACAACCGGTCGGTTGGCCGGTGGCCGGTAGTCAATGGCCGATGGCCGGTGGTCGGAAGTCAAGTCCGAAGTCAATGGCCGGTGGCCGGTGGCCGAATTCAAAAGCGGACTTGTCTTCTCAAGGGCGGCCACACATGGGCGGATTGGAGAGTCCGATTTGGACTTATTCGCACAAGGGCGGCTACACATGGCTGTCTCTCATAAGAGAGGGCAGCCCTTTTGGCCTATAAAAGGAGGCCATTTCTACACACATTTCATAGTGTGAAGTTGATGCAACAAGGTGAGTGTGAGGTGGTGAGAGTGAAGCAAGGCTGGAGCTCCATTAAGGGTATAATCCCTTTGTAAACTACTTCTTGTTTTGAAGTACTAAATCCATTGAGTGGCTGCTTTCCCGTGGACGTAGCCCACATTGGGTGAACCACGTATATCGTGTGTACTCTCTCTCTGTCTCTCTCTGTCTCTCTCTGTCTCTCTCTCTCTCTACTCTATAATCTCGTGTATATAAATCTGTCTCTCTCCATTAAGTAATCTACTCAATTATCTATTTAGCTACGTCTTATTTCCTAACAAGCATAACAATCTGATGCATAAGATGCATGGCGAGAGCCTGAACGAGTACGACTAGACAAAGGTGCATCCAATTTACTGTCACGCAAAGTGTGCACCAACCATTTTGGCATACCTCTAGCCTGCTCATTTTCAGCCCTTTCCTCATCAAGTACATCATGTACATCTGCATCAGTAATAGGCTGATCTAAAACATTTTCAGAAACCCCCATAGGCTGTACATTTGTCTCATTGGAACTTACATTCGTATTTCCACCACTGAAAAGAGGCAACAAAGTGTCATAAATGTCCTGTGAGCTTACATTACTGTCTCTAGTACATGACAACAAGGGCTGAACAGAATCTTCGACAAACACTACATCCCGTGAAACCAGAATATGTTTTGTTTGCGGATGATACAACCTTTATCCTTTGCTTTCAGCACTATAACCAACAAAATACATTTGACAACCTTATCATCCAATTTTCTACGCTGCACTTGTGGCACCAAAGCATATGCCAAATAGCCAAAAACACGCATGTGCTCAATAGAAGGTTTTCTATCATGCCATGCTTCATATGGAGTAATAGACTGCAAAGCTTTCGTAGGACACGTGTTAAGTACATAAGTGGCACACATGATGGCCTCAAGCCAAAAAGAATGCAATAAAGCTTGACTTTTGACCATACATCGTGCCATTTCCGTTAGTGACCTGTTTTTCCTCTCAGCAACACCATTTTGTTGAGGCGTATAAGGCACTGTACATTGGTGTTTTATCCCACGACTACCCAGAAATGCATTAAATTCATGATACATATACTCCCCCCCTCGATCTGAACGGAGGGTGCCCATAGTACATTTCGAGACATTTTCAACCATAGCCAGAAATTGTTTGAAGCACATAAAAACTTCGGACTTTGCTTTAAGCGGAAATACCCATGCATGCCTGGAGTAATCATCAATGAAAGTCACGAAGTACAGGTAATTGCCCAAGGACGGAGTTTGCATGGGCCCACAAACATCACTATGCACAAGCTGCAACCTGCATGTGGCCCGAACTGAACCATCCTTTGGGAATTTAGAACGCTACATCTTACCCAAAATACAGCCTTCACAAACATGTTTGACAGGTGCTTCAAGAGGCGGCAAAGAAGCAACCATATCAGATTTCTGCAAACGCAGCAAACTGGCAAAATTCAGATGACCAAAACGTGCATGCCAAAGTTTTGCATCTGAAATAGCCCTTGAATCTGCAACAGCATTTGCAAAAATTTTTCCACTCTTGTCATACAAAGTGAGCTTATACAGCCCACGGCACAAAAGGCCAGATGCAACAATTTCATCACCAAAACTGAGATCATGAACTGTACATCTGTCATCCACAAATATGACTACAAGTCCAAGTCTAGCAAGTGCGGATACAGACAAGAGATTCTTCTTGATCCCAGGTACATAAAGTGCATCGACAAGTGTAAAGGAACTGCCATTAGCAGCAGTGAGCACAATATTTCCAACTCCCTGAACTGTATAAGAGGCATTGATGGCACAAGTGACTGAATTCCCATGAGGGACACACTCTCGAGAGGTAAACAATTCACGATGTGAGGTAATGTGCTTTGTAGCACCACTGTCGAAATACCACACATGTGAATCTGCAGCAGCAACTGACAAGCATGCATCATGGACAGCAGGATTGTAAGTGCACTCTGCGCTAAATGCCCATTCTGCATCAACATCAGCAACACAGTCTCCTTTCACAGAAGACTCAACAATGGTTGCATTTGTAGTGGACCCAGCATTTGCAGTGGAACCACCCTCTTTCTTCTTAGCCTCTTTGGCCTTCAACTTAGGACACGACTTGATCAAGTGATCATTGGATTTACAATAATGGCAACGCATCTTCTTTTTGCCCTTATCACCAGAATTGCCAGACGAAGTGCTGCCAACAGAAACATTAGGAACAGAATTTTTGCCACTCGCAGCAGAACCATAAGAAGTGGCTGCATTATTGTTACCACCCTTTCTTTGAGAAACAATAAAAGCCTGTTCAAGTGCACGCTGCCTCGTCCTGTTTTTTCTGGAAAGTGACTCTTGCAACAGCAATGTTCATAATGCATCAAACTTGACAACTTCAAGATTTCCTTGGGTCATAAGTCTCCAAGTACTAGCAAAAGTCTGGTAGGAATCTGGTAAGGCATCAAGAATAGTCTGCACAAGGGAACTATCTGAAATGACTTCACCTGTAGAAATAAGTTGATCATTGATATCCTTGACACTAGCAAGGAAAGTGTCCATATCATCTTCCTCATGCATAACCTTCGACTCCAGCTCTTTACGTAGCAAAGCAATTTTAGCCTCATTGCGGCTTGCATAAAGACCTGCTAGAATATCCCAAGCCTGTTTTGCAGATTTTGCTGAACGGATGTGAGGAACAATGGTGCGCTTCACAGACAACGCAATCAATGCATGAGCCTGCGCATCCTTAACATCCCAACGAGCTTGTTCTACCATAGGCAAAACAACTCTAACAGCTGCAATCCTTGCAGCAAGACCTGCAACATCCTCAACATCACCTACATCCTCAGAACCAGGACGTACATCAATGCCCTCCACAATGTTCCAGACACCCTTTGACACAAGAACATGTTGCATCATATAAGCCCACATAGGGTAGTTGTCCCCATCCAACCTGTCCTCAGCATCAAACATCTTGAACACATCTGTGTTGTTGTTGTTAGCCATGGTAAATGCTGCACCTGATGTGAAAACTGTCCAAAAATAGGAGAAACAGAGCGAGAACAACCTGTGCTATATAGCACAAACCGTAGAAGACTATAAGGCACCTGTTATGCAGAAAACGGCACTGATAGAAATTCTGCACAAAATGACGAAATAGCCTGTGTAGTACTGCCTGTAGTGGAAACGGAGGCCAAAATGAGCCCAAATCAAAATTCTGAGCAGACCAAGCTCTTCGAGCTGCCCCAAAATATTTGTCGACCTATAATCGCTCGCCAAAGCTCACTAAAATCGGAGAAAGTGAGCAGGCGTGTGCTGGAGCAGCTGGCGACTAAGCCCGGGATGACGTGACCTGCTCTGATACCAATTGTTGGAATTAGGGTTGCAGAGAAACACACACAGCTTGGAGAAGACGAAGGAAGCTCAAGGCACACAATAGAGAGTGTATAACTTGGTGTGCAATGGAAAGATAGATAGCCCTAGAGTGATGGGCGTATATACAATGCACGGGGGAAAAAACCTCCTAAAGAGGGAAAAAATGCCCCGGCGGTCCTAGTGTGTTCACACACATCACTACCACATGTATATGGTAACAGATCAATCCTTAATTTATTGATTGAATACTAACTTAACTTTAGATTCATTAAGTAATTTGGAGAAGAAAATCATGTATACCATTACAATATATAAGTTACTCAAGTTTTTACATTATTGATTTATAGTGGTTTATAAGCTTTAAGATTGCTAACTATGGCCAAGCGAGTGGCTCTTTTATCTTTCTTATTCATAAGGTTGGTTCTCCTATGATTGCATAAGATCTGGCTCCTCTTGCTCTTCCTCTACCTCGTCCTCCATTTCTACCTCCTCTTACATTATCTCCTTGATTTTGAGGAATAGCTCTAGCAGTAGTTCGAGGGTTTTGCTCTTCAGGACAGTTATTCCTATAGTGTCCCATTTGATTGCATCCATAGCATCTAACGTTTGGGACGGTCTGCTCCAGGTTTCCTACTGCAACTAGTCTACGTTGTTGGTATCCTTGGTTGAAAGTTCCCCTGGCTCTTCCCCTAAAGTTATTAAATCCATTATAGTTCCTTATGGAGTTGGTTCCTTTGGCTGCAAGAGGCTTAGCCTTGAGAAGGGCATCCTGTATTGATGTAAGCCTCATGGCTTCGAGACATGTACTCAGGGATTTGTTGAGGCCTTGATAGAAACGGGCAATTTGTTGCTCCATGGTCATCTGGGAAGCATAGCGTCGTAAAGACATGAACTTAATGTAGTACTCCTCTAATGAAAGTCCTAGTTGGCGTAGATCAAAGAACTCATTCATTTTGATAGCCTGATGTGCAAGAGGGAGATAATGTTCTTTGCTTGCTTGCTTCATTTTCTCCCAAGATGGACTACTCGTGGGATTATCTCACGAGTAGAAAATCTATTATCCAGCCATTTAGTAGGCAAGCCCTCATAAACCTAATGTTGAAATCCAGGAATTTGAAGTAGGCTTGATGGAAATTTTCCTGCAAGGATAGGAATAATTCTCTTTTTCCTCACTCCCTCTTTTTAATTAAATACTTATTTAATTGGATTTGTCAAGGATTACTTATTTCAACTTAACGCCTTAAACTTTTCCCTAGGTCCAAGACTTTAGTTAACACATGCTCTGATACCACTTGCAAGGTCCCCAACCCCGACTATACCGAGATCGGGATGGGATCCTTGACAGGTCTCTAGGTCTGATAAAAATCAGAGTCTCTAAACAAGAAAAATCCAAGGAATAGACCTTTACCATTGACAATGGCTTGGGTCTATAGCCTTAGAAGCAGACCTAGTCCTGTCTCGCAGCGGAAACGGGACAATGTATTCAAACGACCTACAAACAAAAAAAAAAATCTTATTTAGGCCCTATAACTTCATCATTCAGATTATGGTTTCCTTAGCCAACGCTTTTTTCCCCCTAACATATGTGAGGGCACAGCTGTTGGTGGATTCCTCTTCCAAGTGAGAAGTTTCTAAAACGTTTTAGTGTGCGAAAATGGATAGTTACCTGACTAATCACGTCCACCCGTCCTTGATTGACAGCCTTAGTCAATCCCCACTTACCACCCGGCACTCACACATGATTCAATTATCTTATTATCACATTGTTTTAACACTTAAAATAATGATTCCTTTTAACTTTCTATCACAGTAATTCCTTGAATCAATTATTAAAAACAACATTGAAAGCATTCTTTTAGAAAACAAACATCTTTAAACTTAAGACAGGGTACTGTCAATCAACACATTATCCATAATAACCATGACCAGTACTCTTCTTGTCTCAAGACCACCTAAGGGTGAAAAACGGCACCCATTTCTTATTCAAATCTAGAGTGGATTAAACCCCCACCCAAGGTTCCGGGTGCCCATACACCAAACTAGTTGCCCATACAACCGGGCGGCTCCCCTAGGATAAAAAACAGTATCCTAACTTATGTAGAAACATCAAGACATGACACGAAGTAGAAACTCATCGTTCATGGGGATAACCGACTTAACCATGGCTAGAAAGCCAATCACTATCATCAATTTATATCAAGGAGTCGGAGGTGTCTTGAGACAAGCTGTCTTAAGGATGATCAAACATATCTTTCCTAATTCAACCAGTTTTAACCCAAACAATTCTTTCCTACATTATAAACAAATGCACGTTAGAAGTTACCTTCCGTTTTCAGTCAGTTTATCCTTCCTAACCTTACGTATGCAATGTTTAACTTATAAAAGAACTTAAACTAATTAAAGACTTAATTAAATAAGGGACACCCACCTGGGATTGATTGGCCATCTGCTACTGCGCTGGCGTCTGAAGACTCTCCTCCGTAGGCCTACTACTAGGCCCGGCTTCGTCATCGTGCGACGCTCTAGTTTATTTTGGAGCTACTTCCTCATCATCAGATGTAGGATTTGCTCGGGTTCTTTTTGGTGCCATAACTTCTTATTCTTATAAAAAGGACGTCTAATCATTAGGTACATAATTCAAAATCTAGACTTAACCTTTGTATTCAACCGTAACCCATCCAAGGTTAAATTTATAGTCTTAATTGATAAATTCTTGACCTAGTAATTTCTTATTTGTCTATAAGAGCATGATAACTTCTTCCACCGCTTCCCTAAGGGCTTTCTAAGCTCTCCTAAATTTCTTATAATTTTCTATATCTTTTTCCTAATTTTCCTATCAACTTTTAAGCTAATAATCTACTTATTTTGGGTTCAATATTTATTGTATTTAATTTCTCTTGAATATATCATTTCCTCAACTTGATATCATAGGTTTACACTTACTATAATTTTCCTAAAAACTTTTGACCACAAAGTCTATTTATTTTAATTAATCATTTGCTAAAAATAGAACTTTTGGTCAATTATAATTTTCTAACCTCACCAATTAACTATGGTATAATTACCACAAGTAGATAATGATATTTTTGACCTCTGGTAATTATCTTATTATTTAATAACTTAATTATATAATTTCCATCTTCAATTTTTAGATTAAATTAGGATAATTTGACTTAGATAAATATCTATACTAATTTTCTATCCTTGGCATAATTACCACGACCTCTTTACCCTATAATATAGCTCTGATAAATAGGATGTAATCATATAGCATAATTTACTAATTTCTCTCTTTAGTTTTTAGCTAAAAATAGTGTAATTTGACCTAGATAAATATCTATACTACTTTTCTAACCTTAGCATAATTATCACAGCCTCTTTACCCTATAATATAGCTCTGATAAATAGCATGTAATCATATAGCATGATTTACTAATTTCCCTCTTTAGTTTTTAGCTGAAAATAGTGTAATTTGACTTAGATAAATATCTATACTACTTTTCTAACCTTGGAATAATTATCACGGACTCCTTACTCTATAATACAGCTCTAATAAATAGCATGTAATTATAGTGCATGATTTACTAATTTCCCCCTTTAATTTACCCCTAAAAATAGCGTAATTCCACTAAGATAATTGGTTAAACTAATTATCTGAGATTAGCATACTTATCACAGGTTATCTAACATCCAATAAACCTCTAAAAATTAACTCAATTCAATTTGAACCTATTTACTAATTTCCCTTATTTAAGTTGCTCCAAAAAAAGAGTAATTCTGCCTAATTAATTAGCTACATTAATTATCTGAGCTTCTCCTAATTATCACAGATAAATATATCACAGCAATTGAAATCAATTTACTAATTTCCCCTATTTAAATTTCTCAAAACATAGAGTAATTCTGCCTAATTAATTAGATAGATTCAGTATCTGAGCTTCTCCTAATTATCACGGGTTTTTTAATATCTAATTAACCATTGATAAATATATCATAGCAATTGAAATCAATTTACTAATTTTCCCCATTTAAATTTCTCAAAAAACAGAGTAATTCTGCCTAAGTAATTATCTGGATTAATTATCTGAGCTTCTCCTAATTATCATGGGTTTCTAAACACCTAATTAACAACTCACAAATATATCACAGTAATTGCATTCAATTTACTAATTTCCCCTATTTACATTTCTCAAAAAACAGAGTATTTCTGCTAAAGAAATTAGCTAGATTAAATTTCTGAGCTTCTCCAAATTATCACAGGTTCTTGAACACCTAATTAACCACTAATAAATATATCACAAGATTTGAAATCCATTTACTAATTTCCCCTATTTAAACTACTCAAAAAACAGAGTATTTTGGCTAACTTAATTAGCTAGATTAATTATCATGAGCTTATCCTACTTATCACGGGTTCTTGAAGACCTATTTAACCACTGATAAATATATCACAACATTTGAAATCCATTTACTAATTTCCACTATTTAAATTACTCAAACAATAGAGTATTTCTGCAAAATTAATTAGCTAGATTAATTTTCTGAGCTTCTACTAATTATCACGAGTTCTTGAACACCTAATTAACCACTGATAAATATATCACATCATTTGAAATTCATTTACTAATTTCCCCTATTAAAATTGCTCAAAAAACAGAGTAATTATGCCTAATAAATTAAGAAAACTTCTCAAAAAATTATAGGATAATTTATCTAGATTAGTAACTGTCTAATGCATCTCTGATAATTACTTCAACTTAATGTAATCTTAATTAATATTTACCATTAATTCATTGTTAATCTGGCTAATTTCAGCCCTATTATAATAGGATAATTAATTAGCTTAGTATTACTAAGCTTAATTCTAATAATCAACAGAGATTAATTAATTAAGAGAGGTTTGAGAAGCATACTTAAGCCTAATCTTTGATTTATTAACAAATATCTTAATCTAACCTTGCTAATTAAGAAGGATTAGGCTAATTATCGTTAGGGTTAATCAATTATAGATTAATCTCTAATGATTTCTGCGTAGTGTCCTCTCTAGATGAGAGAGAGAGTATCAAGGCTCCGAGTCTGTGTAAAATGTGAAGCTCGGGGTCCTATTTATAGTTTTCTGGCACTCTTAAGCTCTAACAGGCTGAAAAAGGTAGTTGCTTGCAGTTCAAGCAACCCCCTACAAGTCAAAAAACGACCCCTGCTGCTAAATGAGTCCCTGGCAGGTCAGTGATGACCCTCCCATTACCTGCTAGCTTTTAAAATGTCAATTTTGTTATAATTTGACCTATTTTTGCTTAATTGGTAAATATCTTGTAAATATCTGGGAGACCTTTAATAAAATCTATGCTTAAATGATTACTCTAACCCTTCAATTTTACCTATTTTACTCAATTCACAGTGTAAACTTCCGGGGGTCATAACTATGCCAGTTTTTATCGGAATTCAATTCTGAAAATTTCTAGCCCAGGGTTTGTTGTGTTTAAGATTCCAAAAATACCAAAATTTGCCATGGTCGGACAATTCTACATTGCTTTTTCAATAATCATATCAGTTTGATTAAGCTTTATACAACCTTTAAGGTTTCAGAAACTGGAAACCTTATATTATTTATAATTCAAAAATTATTGAAACTTAATATAGTTTTAAAATTTTTTGTTTAAAATCTATTTTATGTTTTTAAAAAATTTGATTGATTCTTTTTTTTAGGTTCAAATTATGTAAGTTTTGTATGTTGTGTAGAGCTCAAACTCTCACTCATACAAGGTGTTTATTTTTTAGGAGTCACTTGCTATGTGCTCAGTTTAGTGACATGTGGAAGTGAATTAGTGATATAATTTAGAGATTGTCGTTGCGTGCAGAGTGTACTCTCACATGAGGTTATCAGTCTGCAAAATATAATAGAATAGAGGTCAGTTCAATATTTTCTCACTTCGAAGTGAACATAGATAGAAATTTTTTTGTCCTGTGTAGAGCCATTACACTATGCTCTCATTGGAATTAAAATTTAGGAATTTCATGTCCAAATACATTGATATTGAATTATCTTTATTTGGATTGCTACATCTATCATACTGTGTGATCGTACACGTGCAGCAACTACAGATAGATAAGCTCTCAAAGATCTACGTTGGAGTGTGAGAACTTCATGTTTGCACTTCAGATAGATATGACAATCGTCAAGGTTTGCAATTAATCATCATGTTCCAATTGCAAGATTTGAGTAATTTTATTGATTATCATAATGTGTGAAAGCCGTAAGCTTGCACTTTAGATAAATCGATATAGTAGTGCAACGTGATGATGAGATTTATTTGTATTGTTTTAAATAAGTGATTAAGATTATTGTTTATCGTAATGTATGAAAGCCAAAAGCTTTCACTTTAGATGAATCAATATATGTGAGCATTATGATTGAAATGTTTTGTTTGAAGTGATGAAGATATTTAGCACTTGAAATAGAATTTGATTGACATGAGTTTATTGAAGAACGATAAGACTATCATTGTTTATTGTTAATTGTTAATGTAGAGTGAGCCCAATTGATAATTTGGATAGATTTTGATCACTATATTGATCGATAGAGCATTGATTGTGTAGTTTGTTGCTTTGAATTAATTTTGACCTCAAAATTGGCAGGTGGTTTTGTTGATTCTAGCATATTAAATTCATATGTCAGCATGGTGAAAGGACATAAGTGGAGTTACGTCCACGAGCTGCATGCCAGAAAGAATACATCTCAATTGAAATACAGGATCTGCGGCCATGAGTTTAGTGGTAATGCGACCAGAATCAAAGAGCATTTGTTTAAAATCCCTAGTAATGTGCCCGAGTGTACGGCTCTACCAATTCATGCTAGATTGCCAAAGTATGCTTGCATAGTAGAGCAAATTCTTGTAGCTAAAAAGAAAAGTATTAATGCCAAACAAGTTGCAACGGATGTTGAAATGTCTGTTGCCAATGAGAGGATAGAGCATGTGCCTATGGAAGAAATGATCACACCCCCCAATCAACTCCTCTTCATGGACATGCTTCAACGTCAGCAGCTACTAGGATAAACTAAACTTAGTAAAGCATCATCCAATGGCCAAACATTGTATGAAGCATTAGATAAGTAATGGTTGCTTGAGTTGCAATTAATATGGACATAAGATTTTGTGGCATACGGTATACCATTCAATGCTATACGCAACCCCATATTTCAAGATGCTTTAATGAGTACAACCAGAAAAGGATTTGTGCTTCTTGATTATAATAAGATGCGCACAGAGTATCTAGAAAAAGTGAAAGACAATATTGAAGCCATCCTTAAGCGCACATTGGTAGACTTTGTTCTTTCATATGGTTGGATGGACCAACTGTTAGAAGAAGCCGCTCATCAACGTGATCCTTATCAACCCTAGAGGGTCTATGCTCGTAGAAGCCATTGACACCTCTTTAAAAGAGAAGACAGCGGCGGTTATCTAGCAAGGGTATATGAGTGCACCATAAAAAAGGCGGGTGGGCCAAAGAATGTGACTACAATTGTCATAGATAATGCATCCAATTACAAGGCTGTAGGGAGGTCTATCCAAGTTAAGTACCCAAAGATTACTTGGGTGCCATGTGTAGCACATACTCTTAATTTTCTATCAAAAGA
This sequence comes from Adiantum capillus-veneris, assembly GCF_014529385.1. Lineage (NCBI taxonomy): Eukaryota > Viridiplantae > Streptophyta > Polypodiopsida > Polypodiales > Pteridaceae > Adiantum > Adiantum capillus-veneris. The sequence continues at coordinate 2,897,017 of NC_140955.1, forward strand.
CATTGGTAAAATGGCCATCATAAAACAAATTCTACTGGATGCAAATCATGTGGTGAAATTTATTAGAGAGCATCAATTCTTATATGCTCTTGTTTGAATAAAGTCACCCAACAAAACATATTTTGTGCGACAAGGTTTGAAACCGTATACTATGTTCTTGGCACCTTGTAAGAAGTGAATCCTGATTTGATTGAAATGATAGCCGATAGATGATGGGATGCTTGGATCAGCAAGTCTCCTAGCTACCAAGAGGCAGCTACAAGATGTGCACAGCTTGTGAACTCGCAAGTTTTTTGGCACAATGTAGAGAGAATTGTCACCCTGGCCAAACCATTTGTAGATCTTTTGCAAATAGTCGACAAAGACTCTTTTGTCATTGATCAAGTTTATTGGTATATATCAGAGGCATTAGCAAAGTAAGAGAGCATCTTGGTTTTGGTGCAAAGGACAAAGCTTCCATAATCACAGCTGCCAACAAGCGATGGGTGCAATTGCATACGCCGTTTCATGGTGCCGCATTTGTATTGGATCCCAAATTTCAAATGCACAAACAATCGCCCAATAAAGAAGTCATGACTGACTTCAAAACAGCGTGCTCTCAACTTTTGGGACAAGAGGATGGGAAAATTTCTTTTCATCAGCGAGTTGCTTATACTAATAAAACTGGCATGTTCCAGGATCCATGGAATATAGATGCCATTGCATACACAAGTGCGCCTCTATGGTGGAAGGGTTATGGTGGGGAGAAAGTGGAGCTGCAACACATAGCAGGTAGGGTTCTATCCATTGCAGCATCGAGTGGAAGTTGTGAGAGAAATTGGTCGGTCTTTGATTTTATGCATACCAAGAAACAAAACTAGCTTCACCCTAAACGGGATGCTGATTTTGTTAATGTTTTGTGCAACATGAGACTTATCCATAAGCCAGTGAACATTGCATCAAGAGCAGCACAAAAGCACTACGGTATCTTTCAACCCCATGAAGCTATAGCTGTGGAAGTAGACAATGATAATGATATGGAATGGGAGATAGCTTCAGAATGCTCTGATATGGATGAATACATTATATGATTGGTGTGTTTGATGGAGACAAAGATGTATGACTAAAGGTCTATAAGTTTTGCTCGGTGTGATTACATGAAAATTATGACACGTCCCCATGTTACACTTCTTGATGTTCACCTCTCTCTCTCTCTCCCTCTCTCTCTCTCAAGTTACTTTGCAATAAGAGTCATAATTAGAATTAGATACAATACAATTTGTTTGGTCGGAGAATACAAAAACGGACAGTTGAGGGGATAAATGACAAGTTGTGATTAAAAAAACTATAGCACTTTTCATTTTCTTCAAATCAAAATAGAAAGGGGTAAAGGGACCGAAGTGCTCAAGCTAAAGATTGAGTCAGCTCGTTAAGTAATTCATCTCTATTGACCTCAATACTTTTAGGCATGGGAGATGGGCCTGCAGGTTCTTGTTGCAAAGGACTAGCCTAAACTAGCAATGGTCTGTATAGTGATGCATATTGTTGCATCTTGGCTTGGGCCTCTAATAGTTCTATCTCAAGCTCAAGGATTCTGCCACGCAAAATGTCAAGGGTCTCTCCTTGGCTTGCAAGATCCTGCCCTTGGCTTTCTAATGTAGCGAACGTCTCTGATTCTTTGGGAAGCAAAACTATGGGATGTTTCCGTGCATGCATTGGATTCTTGGTGTGACTTGCTACCACTTTCTCTACAATCCGACCATGCCCAATGCAAGAATTCTTGGGGTGGTCTGACCAATCTACACAACTCCCAAGGATGTCATAGACATAGAACTACTGTATAAAGTAGAGTGCCATTCGGTTATTGTTTGGCATAACTCTCTCTTGTTGTATGAATCTTTGTAGCAATACTTGTGTGAGTCCTTTGTGCTGCAAATCTGATAGCTTTACGGGAGCTGATTCCTTTGCATTGTCGCTGATCCAAAATAGCTGTTGGTGCACAAAGTGGTTTGGATATAGCTTCTTGCACTCCTTAAGGCTAAGAGGCTCGCCTTGCAACCCAAAATCATCCTCTTTGATTCTAACAATAGCTTCAAGGTCTTTCTCTTGGCCATAATGCTCCATCTCTTCTTTGTAGATGGCATGTGCTACAACATGATTAAGTTATTCTTCCATATATGCCAATCAAGCAAATATGTCATCATTAGAAAGGCTTATTGTGAAGTTAACAAGTCATCACTTTTATATCATGAAAGAAAAAGACAGGATAACTTAATCATGCTGCAAAAAAATCAAATCATCGGTTGATTGTAGACCAGAAATCATTAGAATGGCATAGCCCACTCTATGGGCACCGTTTAGACAAAGAGAAAGATCAAAAGTGCTAGGTCGGGTGGAGGGATTATTTCGCTTGCCACTCTCAAGGTGTGTAAGTACATTGCTTAAAAAATCCCTTTTGTTTTGCTCTTGTGGCACTGGCATGCACTTCTAGATTCGTATACAAGTATGACACATGGAGAAGCTCTCCATGGCTTTATTCCAGGGAGGGGAATTAGTAGATATGCATTTTGGGACAACCCATGGAAAATCTCTCTCGGTCTGCTTTCTTGTTTCTATTTGCAAGTCAAAGAGAGGAGGAAAGCATGTCATTCCCTACAAGAAAACAACTTTGATAAAACCCCTATATACAACTCATATTAGGGAATATGACCCCCCTTTCTACGCGGCTATACAACAATCAATGCAGAAAATTATGATACCTCTATCTTACATATACAATTTAGGTCTCACATGATCAAACTGAGTAAAACTAGCCAAAGAGCAAGTAGCATAGTGACTGGCAACATACTAAGGAACCACTTATGTTGATAACTAGATGTACCCTTAATGTGTCTTAGTTTGACTTTTAAACTATGTATCCGCTCAACTTGCACTCTAGCTACTCGTCCAATTCTGCCCTATCTGAATTACGCAAAGAACATGGTCATAAAGTTGTGCTAGGTTCTTCATGTAAATTTGCATCTGTACAAACTCTTTATAGATTTCATCCCTCAACAAATGGACTATAGTCACAAAGCAAGCAATTTATACAAAGCAGTGTTAGTTCTTGCATGGATCTTTGTAGCTATTGACTCAAAAGTTCAAGGGTAGACTCTTTTGGGAAGCCATGATTTTGAAACACAAAAACTTCCTCTCATTGTTCCCTTTTCTCACTTCTCCCCCCACCCACCCACCCACCCCCCCCCCTCCCCAACCAATAAATATGATACCCCCTCCCTTATTTTAAGCTTGGGAGATAAATTATTGGGGGCCTGCCCCTAACTTAAACGCTTATGTAACTTGTAAAAAAAAACCCCTCCCTTGCACTTACGTGGTGCGGTAATTTTTCCATAGTGAATCCCCTGAGAGCATCATGTTGCGAGAGTGAAGGCCATTGTGGAGATAGTCATGTGCATGTAGATACTTCAAGGTCTGAAGACGAGTGTTTATTATATGCAAAATGTATTTTTTTGAAATAGCTCCATTGTTCCTTCAGTGGTTACATAATCGCGAATGGCAGGTTGACTGCCATCTGTAGTGCACTCTTTTATCCACTGCTCTTCATGACCACCATTCCAAAAATGTGAAATGAGCATTGGACGCTCTATGTGGTGGACCATGGCAAGTGGATAAATAATTCTGCGATGACCGATGTCCAAAGATGTGGCTTTGTCTTTAACTTTTTGATCCACTGTAGGTCCATGCCAAGTGGAATTTGAAGATCTTTGCCGTATACATTGGATCTTTAAATGCAGGATGGGTGACTGAGTCTTTGCCTTTAACCTGTTGATCCATTGTGGTCCATGCAAGTGGACTTTGAAGATCTTTTCCACATACATTGGATCTTTAAATGCAGGATGTGTGACACCTACATGCTTCACGTGTGCCCATCTCCCTTCTCCCAACTGTGGAGGTTGTATATTGAAGATTGTAGTTTTCTAGTAAAAGATGCAATCCTCGGGGGAGTTGAGACTGATCGAGAGTGAGATTAGCACTAGCAGTAGACTCTATTCTAGTGGTAGCTCATGGCTCTTCAGTAGCATCGAAAGAGTTGGCTTCCACTCTCGAGCGCTTTGCTGCTCTTTCCTGCTTCTCCTTGCTCTTGAACTCACGCTACAACACAACATGGAGATATCGACGCGCGTATATCGACGAAATTAGCGGGCGTCGATATACGCGTCAATATATGCATCGCATTGTGCGTCGATATACACGTGGAAAGGCTTTATTTCCCACGCGTATATCGACGCGTATAGCGACGCAAAAAAATATGGGGAAAAAAAGCGAAACCCGCGAGCAACAAGGGCCATTTTTGCCTGTGCTCTGCTCAAATCTTGGCCTCCACCTGCTTCGCAGGTATTATGCCCCCCCCCCCCCCCCCCCAACCCCTCTCTCTCTCTCTCTCTCTCTCTACATCGTGTGTGTGTGTAGGAAAGAGAGAGAGAGAGAGAGCGGTGTGTGTGTGTGTGTGTAGGAGAGAGAGAGAGAGAGAGGTGTGTGTGTGTAGGAAAGAGAGAGAGAGAGGTGTGTGTGTGTGTGTGTAGGAAATAGAGAGAGAGAGAGAGGGGTGTGTGAGTGTGTGTGTGTGTGTGGGAGAGAGAGAGAGAGAGAGAGAATTGTGTGTGTGTGTGTGTAGGAAAGAGAGAGAGAGAGAGAGAGAGAGAGAGAGAGAGAAATGTGTGTGTGTGTGTGTGTGTGTAGGTAATCAAAGAGAGAGAGATAGATAGATAGTTCTATTATCGTCCTGGGAGGTCAAATATGACCTATGGGACCAAATGAACATGTCACGTGGTGTGAGTGGAGTTCATAAGTGACTCTCGATGCTCAAAAATGGCTGAAATGAGCGTCGCAATAGAGAGTCCACATCGTGGTTGGGAGAGGAAGGTATGTAGGGAGAGCTCATGGCTGAATATATGGGGAAAAGAGGACCTAATGTGGTCAAAAGCTGAGCACTCAAGTAGTGTGTGGTACTCACTCTCTCGCACTTGACGAGGGCATAAGGTGCAAAGTCGATGACACTCCTCGCCAGTGCCCCAACGTCCTGTCTCGCAGCGTAGAGAATGGGAGCTAAGACGAATGGAGGCAATGGTGCGGATTGCACTCAACGGAATGGGCTCAAGGATATAGGAATGGGTTCGGTTACCTCGTTCCGAGAAGAAGAGAGATTTGTAGTTTGGGGAAACGTGTGTGGTGTAATGGCTGAAGCGAGAACCTCCGGATTTCTCCCAAGCCATGATACATTGGCGTTGTAAGAAGGCCTCATTAACTTGGGAGTCGATCGACGCATCCTTGACCAAGTGACATGCATCCCATCTTCCAAACCATTTCTTGATATCAAGCATCCACCCCGAACTTAGTATTTTGCTCTTGCATGTCTTTTGAACCTTTTGACTTGCTTCATATGCGATTCTAGGAAGTCGATGCAAAGGGCTACGTTGTGTCTTACGCATGTACTCCACAACCCTTTCCAAGCCCAAGACCTCAATGGGAAGCGATCCGGACTCAAGAAGTAAGAGCATGTAGGGTGTTTGTGTCTTGACTTGGAGAAAGTTGGTGAGAAAATGCTTTTGGACATTCTCAAACTCTTTCCAAGTAGACTTCCCGATGCTTCCACCCCACACCTCCACTCCATAAAGAAGCACCGGTGTCACCAATGTGTCAAAGAGGTACTTTTTGAGAGCCCAACACTTGATCTCTCCTGCATTGCACATGTTCTCAAATGCATAATAAGCCCTCTTTCCGGCTTCCAAGCGACGCATTGCACAATCCTTCCATTTATGATTGGATGGAACCTCAAGGCCAAGGTACTTGAAGTGATCTACCACTTCAAGTTTCTCATTGTTGTATACAATGCATGGATTTTCGTCATTGAGGGTCTTTACAAGCATAATCTTGGTTTTGGATCCATTCACGATCAGCCCGCTATGTAGGCAAAAGCGTTCCAAGACACTCATAAGCTTTTGTGCATCTTCTAAGGTATGTGCCAAGAGCACTACATCATCGGCATAAAGCAAAAGCATGATCACCGCATTTCCAATCTTAACCTCTTCTATGCCTTCTTGCTGCATAAAATCAAGAACCATGTATTCCAATTCATCAATGAGTAGCCCAAAGAGGGTTGGGGAAAGTGGGCATCCTTGTTTGACACCAATAGTGCTTGCAAAAAATTCTGAAATTCCATCTCCCATACGTAATCGACATATCACTTTTTGGTAGATGCGAAAGACTGCATGCATAAATTCTCTCGGCACTTGAAGGCTTTGCATACGTCTCCAAAGATTTCCTCGCGGCACCATGTCAAAAGCTTTCTTGAAATCCACAAAGCAACAATACAACTTTTTTCCTTTCAATCGAGACGCTTCCATAAGAACTCGAAGAGTGATAAGGTGATCAATAGTGCTATGATGCTTTCGAAAACCTACTTGGCCAAGCGCACGTTTGCCATTCTTTTCAGCCCATTCACTTATCTTCATCTCCATGATACATCCAAATAACTTTGCCATCAAAGAACCAACCATTATAGTGCGATAGTTGTTCACATTGTTTACATCTCCTCCTTTGTGCAAAGGTTTGATCCAATTTGCACTCCAATCATGAGGCATGCCATACTGAAGTGCAAGGTTAAACATATCGCATATCCAATATCGTGTTTTCTTGCTTGTCCATTTAATCATTTCAGCCTTGACACCTTGAAGGTCACCTGCCTTGCGAGTAGCAAGTTTCTCAAGCGTGCGGCATACATCTTCAATGGTAAAGAAGGGAGACATAAATGGAAGGGAGCTACAACCCTCCATCTTATCAACATTGGGTTGCTCATAGAGGTTCTTACAATGCATATACATATCCTCAAGAGTCAAGTCACCAAAGCTCTCAACGCGCTTGCCTTTTAGATTTTGCCAAAACTTGCCACATGCATGTGCTTTCTCTTGTGCTAAAAGAAGTTGTTTTTCGACTTGCCACCTTCTCCTCTTCTTTTGAACAAGTGCTTTGTATGTGTGTGAACATTCCAAGTAAACTTCCTTGTCTTTGATTGCATCCAATCTTAGCAAGTGTTTTCGGGCTTGACTACATTCCATGTCAAACCATTTCTTCTTGGTGCTACCCTTCTTAGACCTTTTGCAAGACATGTGTTTCGCCGAAAAGCATTCCTTCGCACAAGAGAAAATTACTTCTTTGAAAAATTTCCACTTGCATTCTAATGTTGGGCTCCCTTGATGCTCTATCATGCTTAACATTTGGTCCACCATATCAGCATATATAAGTGCTCGTTTGAAGTCTAGACGTAGGTACAAATGATTCACATCATGATTGGAGGCTACATGCTCGGGCCGTTTACCACACTTGAGGTCAATACATAACATCCTATGATCCGATTCCGGATTCCATTCAATAAGTGTAAAGCTTTGTATGCATTCTAGAGTGGCTTCTGAGAACAACATATAGTCAATCACGCTAGCACCATTGTGCTTTCTATATGTAAAGTCATTGGTGCCTTGCCATAGAGATACACCATTTGCAATGAGCATTCCGGTACTATTGCACATATGTAGAAGTGACTTTCCATAGTGATCCACTTCTTTTGCATCATTAGAACTTCGATTATACATGTATGAGTCATCCACTCTTCTTGATACATGCGGCATGTCGACTTGTTGTGTGTCATGTTGTAACATATTTGTGCGAGCATTCATGTCTCCAAAAACAATGACTTCACCTTGATCCTTGTAATGAGCAATGTCTTTCTCTAGTTCAACAAAGGGCTGATCTCTATCCATATTCAAGCGAGCATAAAAGTTGGAGTCATAGTGAGGAATGTAGCAGCCGGCCACAAACATGACTTGACCATTTGGTGGGCTGATTTTCAGCCATAAGTAGCGTTTATACTTATCTTCTTTGACAATGGAAACATCTTTCAAACCCTTTTTGGTCATACATGCTACGCCTCCTTGGCCTCTTCGTTGCTTTGCATTTTTGGCCCACATCAAAGAATGTACATCGTATTTGTCAAATCCAAGAATTCGTTGCGCATCATGCTTCCATGTTTCGACAAGAAGTATCACATCGGAGTCATTGGTAAGCTCATCAATGCCAATTCCCGCATTCCATGGATACCCGTTACAATTCCAAAAGCTTATTCGCAAGCGTGAGTTGGTCTCATAGATCATGTGTCCCTATTTGTTGGGTGGACTTGCATCCTCCTCAAGTGCCTTTTCTTCTTGAGATGATACCTTAACCTTCTTGCTTTTCCCTCGTATGCTTTGCGACGTACATTTTGTTGCATAAGAGTGCGATCCTCATATACATTACAACCCGTTCCTTTGAGGTAGATCCAACCATTGTCAAGGATGATCTTTCTCTTTACCTCATCAGCCATGGTACATACAATAGGTCTTTCTCCCGAGCGAGGGACTCCTTGTTTTCCAACTCGATGTGCACCATAAGCCATGATTCCTGACATGCCAAAGTGTGTAGCAAAAAACTCTTCAATAGCAACCGCAAGAGATTGGGGTGTTTCCATGCTTTCCTCCTTGATTCCACGAATGACGATGTTCTTTGAGCGTTTTTGTCGTTCTTGCAATTCTTGAGTGTCCACATTCTCTACATTCTTTGCTTGGACAACGGCTTGCGTGATAGGAGATGTAGAAACCACATTATCCTTACATATATCATCCCATGATTTGGATGCATTTCTCATCTCACATACATCATGTCGTATTGTATCTATCGTTTCCTCTTTCAATACATGATCACTCTCAACTTTGCTCAAGCGCTCTTTCACTACATTCATGTCCACAAGAGAGCGTTTACATTCTTGAACTTCATTCTCAAGATGCATCAAGCGTGTTGTTTGCGTTTCAAGAACCTTCTTGAGGTGCTCATTCTCCACAACGAGAACTCTTAAAGTACCATTCTCCATTGCAAGTGCGCGCAACTCTTCACCTTGCTTGTTGACGGTTTCTTGTAACGAGATCAAGTAAGCCATGATCATTGCTTCCGTTGTTGTAGACGATGTGGTTGGATTAGCATCCAAATTCCTTGGAGATTTTGCATCATTCTCCATGGCGAGTGTGGCTTTTCCACCCTTGCGAGTTTTGTCTGACATTGCCTTCAAGTCGGCAACAAAAATGCAAAGTTTTGACAGTTTTTTCAGTTCTGAGATGCTGTTACAGCAAAGCCTTCCATTACACAGAAAAATTATGTCTTTACATCAATGCGTAGAGGGCTTCGTGCTCTTCGATTGAGGCTATAGATCACCTAAATCGGAGTTCGAATGAGCAAGTTATGGTCAAAAGAGTGAACTGCTGTCTACTAGGTCAAAAAACGGCTGTGTGTGGAGAGAGAGAGAGAGAGAGAGAGAGAGAGAGAGAGAGAGAGAGAGATGGCTGCCTGATCGATTTTGAGTAAGCTTTGCTTTCTGTCACTTTTCTCATCTCTCATTCATGCATGATGATGCGAGGGACTGGAGTCGCAAGGGCAAGGTGAGAGAGAGAGAGAGAGAGAGAGAGAGAGAGAGAGAGAGAGAATTAATCTATGCTTAGGAAATTAAAATTAAAGAAAAATAATTAAAGAGAGAAATGAAATGAAATGTTATATTAACGTCTTCGAAAGGCCAAAGTGACCTATGAGACATGAGACAAGAAAGTTACAATGTGATGGATCTGATACAAAGTCAGAGTAAGAAGATGACAAAATAAAATATTATGGAATCCTAAACTGCAGGGTATGGACTAAACTGCTAAACCAGCTAGCTGGGATAGGTAGATCATAGGAGATCCAGCAGCTGTCGCTGGCGGATATCATCAATCTCCTCCATGGTCAGTAGTCTGACCGGGCGTTATGCATGTCGAGCCAAAGTGACCTAGCTAGATCCTCTGATGCAGCCTCTGTCGATGTTGTGTAGTCCTCCGCAATTGTGGACGTCTAGATCTCCCTAGCTCAGTCGCTCGTTCGATCAGTAGAGAGATAGGGAAGTAGAGAGCGAGAGAGAGAGAGAGAGAGAGAGAGAGAGAGAGAGAGAGAGAGAGAGAGGTAAGTAGAGAGAGAGAGAGATAGGAAATAGCTAGAGAGATAGAGAAAGAGAGTTATAATATATATATATATAGAGAGAGAGAGAGAGAGAGAGAGAGGAAATAGAGAGATAGAGAAAGAGAGTTATATATATATATATATATATATATATATATATATATATATATATATATATATATATATATATATATATATATATATATATATAGAGAGAGAGAGAGAGAGAGAGAGAGAGAGAGAGAGGAAATAGAGAGATAGAGAAAGAGAGTTATATATATATATATATATAGAGAGAGAGAGAGAGAGAGAGAGAGAGAGAGATGGAAAAATAAGGAAATAGAGAGAGAAAGAGAGATAGCGAGAGCGAGATCGAGAGAGAGAGAGAGAGAGAGAGAGAGAAAGAGAGATAGCGAGAGTGAGATCGAGAGAGAAAGAGATATAGAGATCGCTTTTTTGAGCAAGAACCATGCAAGGCTTCTGAATCTTTCTCAAGTTGCTCATCCATCTCCACACTATCTTCTGGCTTGGACGTGGAGGCCCCGTCCGGTTTACAATCAGGTAGAAAACTTTCATTGGGCTGAGAACTTCCATGGCTTGTGCATGTGGTGAAAAAAACACCAGGATGGGCATAATATCCTTGGAAAAACCTGTGCAAAAAATTGCAAATAGAAGGAACATTACAAAAATGACAAAAATGGTCATGCTTTAATATATGATTCATCAAGTGCGGCATTGGAAAGCTTTCTCTGACAGGCTACCTCGGAATGGAGGCAGGTGGTTCGTAGACAGAGAAGAAACTATGGAACTAAAAGAGGCAAAGGGGTTTTGTCTGCTACATGCATCGCCATGTACACCTGGGAGTGCACGTATGTGTCTACCCATATAGGATTTGACCAATAAAGACGAGATTTTGACACGGTGGTCCTGATCTCCGTACACCTTTGGACCGAGGTGTACGGAGATTGGGCAAGACTAGAGAATGTGAGGTAGTTTACATTGTGAGGAGTATATATATATATATATATATATATATATATTACGAAGATTGGGCAAGACTAGAGAATGCGAGGTAGTTTACATTGTGAGGAGTATATATATATATATATATTAAAACAACATTCATAATCATTGTAGATGGCAACGTCATCAACTAACATGGAGGAAAAGATTGCATGCTCGTGCACGCTCTGCAAGTATCAAATCCTGCGCAAGCGTAGGATATGTAATGAGCATGTGCACAAGTACAGAGAGTTTGCTAGAGAAACCGTACAGAATCTGCGATACGACTCCTACGGAATGGGCATTGATTTCCACGACATAGCACCTACATCTGAGAGAGAGAGAGAGAGAGAGAGAGAGAGAGAGAGAGAGAGAGAAAAGATTATGCGTGAAGGTCCGATCAATATAGAGCCACTGATGGAAGCAGAAAAGGGCTTACAGACAGAAGACGACGGCATGGAGGAGATGCTGGATGCCTTCTTCCAGACAAGCGAGGAGAACGCGAACGAAGCAGCACCAGAAGCCGTGCGCCTATCTCCTGAAGACATGTTGAGGAAGTCAGCACGTCAACCAATCTATGAAGGCACCAAAATATCTGTGCTTCGTACTTGTCTGGCGTTTTTGAATCTTCAGTCAGTGTACGGGTGGTCAGATGCAAGCGTCACTGCTTTGTTTAGGTACGTAATTTACAAAAGAGATTTTCCAATTGCAACGGTGATGTGCTCGAAGAGCTTTTTAATTTAATGTGGCTTAAACAGGTTATTGCGGGAGCAACTTCTCCCGGCTGGCAATGAAATGCCCCCCTCCAGGCCAGACGCAAAGCAACTTCTGACCTCAGTTGGCTTGGACTACAACAAGATTCATGCATGTCCAAATGATTTGCATTCTTTTTCGCAATGAATTCGCAGATTGTCTGGCGTGTCCTAAGTGCGGAGCAATGCGCTACAAACAAGATGCAGTTGGCGAGACAGTGCCAGCTAAAGTGTTGCGGCATTTCCCTATTATTCCTAGGATAAAAAGCATGTTTCGTTGTGGTTCCATTGCAAAGTTGATGCGGTGGCATTCTACGAATAGATCCATTGACGCAACATTTAGGGTGCCCGCTGATTCGAAGGCTTGGAGGCACATTGAAGATACCTAGCCACATTTTAAGAGTAAACCACACAATTTGCGTTTGGGCATGGCAATGGATGGAGTCAATCCATTTGGCTTGAGAAGCTCGTCATGGAGCACTTGGCCTGTGTGCCTTATCAATTACAACCTCCCGCCGTGGCTTGCTATCAAGAAGGGTCATTTGATTTTAAGCTTGATTGTACCTGGTAAGTTCAAGGCAAAAAACATGGATGTTTATCTAGCTCCACTAGTTGACGAGCTCCAGGAGTTATGGCATGGGATCGACATAGCAGATGCGGTTGAACCAGTAAGACAACAGCATGCAAGGATCCATGGACTTCTTATGTGGACTATGCATGATTGGCCAGGATACGGAGAAGCTTCTGGTAATGGTTATTGATTTACAAAATTCTCGCTATTCGCAAGCCCTTTGCCTTGGCCTGATTCATGCTTTGATATATGCAGGACTAACAACTTCGGGATACAATGCATGTCCAATTTGCGGGCAGTCTTTGGATGTGCGCTATTCTACCTCTCTTCGAAAGACAATTTATCAAGGCCACCACCGTTATCTTCCAGATGGCCATCACTTGCGCGAAGGCCAGCTTGGTCGCGTCGAATGTCGTCCTATGCATGTATAAGAGTGGCGTCGCCGATGGGAGCAACATGAGGGGCAACCTATTCCAGGAATGAAATGTTTGTCCATTCTCCATACGTTGCCGTACTGGGGTGATCTACGAAGAAAATGAACCTAGCCATGCGAGAAAAGATCATGAAGTTCTGTATACTAAATTCAGCGCCGATGCAAAAATGGCTTGAAAGGTACGAAGAAGAGAAAGAGAGACGCAATCTAGAGCGACAGGATTTCAGGCGAAGTCGAACGACTAGAGGCTTACCCTTGCCAGACTATCTCGATCCTCTACCTGAATTCCCTACAATGGCATGGTTGGACAAGACAGTGAGAGCAGCTCGACAGATCGGAGAACCCATATCTCTAGAAGAGGAAGAGCTGGCTATTGGATGTGACTAGAAGTATCATACATACATGGCACTGTGGTCGCATGGAAAGCATTTCAGAACACAACAAATTGATAGCAGAAGAAACACGTTTGACAGTGGGGTAATGGTTAGTTTCATGCAAAAGAGCAGGGCCAGTGCTAGAGACACGAATGAGAGCACTAGCAACCTGGTCTCTCCCCGAACATTGCGAGCAAGTGGTCTTTGTACCGGACCCTCGAGAGCGACAATGGTGGTCTGTGGTTCAGGTTGCTCCAAGAAATAAACAAGTATTTGAAGGGCAAGATCTCCTAGAGGAAAGTCAGTCAGACGACATCCATACTACTGTGACATTAGATGAGATGGACGAAGGTATGGCAGAGGAAGCTGACAAATATATGAGGGATGATGCAGACGAGCCAGAATTGACACTTGTAGATGAAGATGAAATGGATGAAGACAATCTGCCAGAACGAGTTGGTGTTCAGACAGTTAGTGTTTCCCTTATGGTTATGATTAGTGTCATTGTCATTGTATAGACAGTTATTGTTTCTCTTTCTGGTTATGCTTATGGTTATTGTTAATTTTGTTTATGGTTATGGTTATCTGCATTATGGTTTTGATCAAAATGATTATAGTCGGTTATGGTTTTAAGTTATGGTTATGCTTTTAAGTTATGGCTATGCTTTTCAGTTGGTACGATTGTCTTTCATTGGCCTTAAATCTCATGTGAGATCCTACATGGATAGCATGTAGGAGGCATATACATGATATGGTTTTTTTTGAAAACTTTATGTAAAAACAAAGGGAACTCTGCCGAAATTTCTGCGCGCGGGAGCATGGTTGATATTTTGGTGTTGCTCGCTTTCTTGGGCAGAGGGCAAGAAGTCTGGCTGTGCCTGTGTCCATCTTTTAACTGGGCACAGGCCAGGCTACCTGCCCTCTGCCCAAGAAAAAAAATTTCTGCTATGGTCGTCGCTATATGCGTCGCTATGCACGTCGCTATCAGCGTCGCTAATAGCGACTGGTTTCACAGCAATGCGCATAGCGACTGACCGCGTCGATATCAGCGTCGCTAATAGCGACTGGTTTCACAGCAACGCGCATAGCGACTGACCGCGTCGATATCTGCGTCGATAACACCTTCTTTTGTTGTAGTGTCAGTATACACTGTTGCACAAGTTGTATGCAAGTAGTGATGCCTAGCAAAGTAATGATTTCAAGATTTTTTAGATCCTGAAAAATCTTTGTGATATGTCCAATAGATTGCTTGACCATGTTCAATAATGAATGTGATGTCATTAGAGATATGTCAAAGGAGTGTAAATATGAGTTGAAGTTGCTCAAATACAGAATTTGTTAAGGCCTTTGTGAACTAGTAATCATGCTCACGAGCAGAGGGGTTTAGGCAACGAAAGCTTAGGCTCTGACATGTGATGAAAGTGACGTACTATCACTTTGAAGGTGAATTTTTGTTGATGTTTCGCTAGCTTAGTATCTGCCACATCTACAACATATAATTTTAAAACATAAACACTGTCAGAGGAGAGGGTAAGCTATCAAAAATTGTGTCATGACCCTAATCCATAAACAATTGACATAATTTAAAGCAAACAACAATATATTATGATTGCAATCCACACATTGTACAATAGAGACGAGAACACACAAAGTGAGAGATGGAGAGAGGTGAACAGGCAAGGAGTGTGAGGGACGTTCATCACAAAAACTAGACCTTGTTATGTGCATTACATAATACACGTAAACTATCGGAGCGTACATGTGAACAACCCACCTTATGTGATGTATGTATAGTGATGCATATTGTTGCAGCTTGGCGTGGGCCACAAATAGCTCTATCTCAAAATATTTGCGATCTATCCAATAGACTTCTTGACAATGTCAATAATGAACCTAATGTCATAAGAGATATGTCAAAAGAAGTGGGCATAAATCCGAGCTGAAGCTACTCAAATACAAACTTCACTAATGCCTCTGTGAAATGGTAATAATGCTCCGAAGTAGAGGGGTTTAGGAGACAATGAAGCTCAGGCTCTGACATGTGATGAAAGTGATGTACTATCACTTTGAAGGCAAATTTTCGTTGATGTTTTTCGAGCTTAGTATCCACCATATCTGCAAAATATAATTTTAAAACATAAACATTGTTAGAGGAGAGGGTAAACTATCAAAATTGTGTCATGGCCCTTATCCATAAACAATTGACATAATTTATAGCAAACAATCATATATTATAATTGCAATCCATACATTGTACAATAGAGAGGAGAACAAATTGGACCCTATTATGTGCGTTACATAATCCACGTAAACGATCAGAGCGTGCATCTGAACAACCAAACTTGTATGAGGTACGTATAGTGATGCATAATGTTGCAGCTTGGCTTGGGCCTCTGATAGCTCTATCTCAAGCTCAAGAATTCTAGCGTGAAAAATGTTAGGTGTCTCTCCTTGGCTTACAAGATCTTGCCCTTGGCTTGCTAATGCAACGAGCATCTCTGATTCTTCGAGAAGCTGAACTATGGGACGTTTGCATGCAGGCCTTGGATTATTGGTGTAACTTGTTTCCACTTTCTCTACAATCCGACCATGCCCAACGTCAGAATTCTTGGGGTGGTCTGACCAATCTACACATCTCTCAAGGATGTCGTAAACATAGCACTACTATATAAAGTAGAGTGCCATTCGAGTTTTATTTGGCATAACTCTCTCTTGTCATATGAATCTTCGTAGCAATACTCGTGTGACTCCTTTGTGTTGCAAATCTGATAGCTTTACGAGAGCTGATTCCTTCACATTACCGCTGATTCGAAATATTTTCTGGCACACAAAGTGGTTTAGACATAGCTTCCTACACTCCTTAAGGCTAAGAGGCTCGCCTTGCAACCCGGAATCTTTGCCTTCAATTCTAGCAATAGCTTTGAGCTCTTTCTCTTGGCCATAACGTTCTCTCTATTCTTTGTAGATGGCCTGTGCTTCAGCGTGGTTAAGTTTATCTTCCATATCTGCCAATCAAGTGAATATGTCATCATTAGAAAGACTTATCATGAAGTTAACAAGTCAACACTTTTAAATCATGAAAGAAAAAGACAAGACAACTTAATCATGTTGCAAGAAAGAGACAGAATATTTATCACCATGTTGGAAAGAGATGAGATAACTTCATCAATAATATAATTTACAAGGGCAACTAAAGAGGACAATAATCAAATCATCACTTTAATCATCAATTAGTCATAGACCAGAAATCATTAGAATGTCATAGCCCACTCTATGGGCACCGTTTAGACAAAGAGAAAGATCAAAAGCGTTAGGTCGGGTTGAGGGATTGTTTTGCTTGCCACTCTCAAGGTGGGTAAGTACATTGCTCAAATAATCCTTTTTGTTTTTCTCTTGTGGCACTGACATGCACTTCAAGAGTCGTTTATAAGTATGACACATGGAGAAGATGTCCATGGCTTTATTCCAAGGAGGGGGATTAGTAGATATGCATTCTGGGGCAGCCCATGGAAAATCTCTCTCTGCCTGCTTTCTAGTTTCTGTTTGCAAGCCGTGGGGAGGAGGAAAGCATGTCTGCATAGACTTCCTTCTATCCAAAATGAAGTATCATGTTGCAGGAGTGAAAGTCATTGTGGAGATAGTCGTGCGCATGTAGATACTTCAGGGTAGTCTGAACAAGAGCATTTATTATATGCAAAATGTTATTCTGAAACAGCTCTATTGTTCCTTTAGTGGTGGTTACATAATCGCAAATGGCAAGTTGAACAACATCCGCAGTGCACTCTTTTATCCACTGCTCTACATGGCCGCCATTCCAAAAACGTGAAATGAGAATTGGACGCTCTATGTGGCAGACCATGGCAAGTGGATAAATAATTCCGCAATGTTTGATGTCCAAACCTGTGGCTTCATCTTTAACCCGATGATCCACTGTGGGTCCATGCAAGTGTACTTTAAAGACCTTTGTTGCATACAGTGGATCTTTAAATGCAGGATGTTGACACCTACACGTTTCACGTGTGTCCATATCCCTTCTCCCATTTGTGGAGCCTGTATGTTGAAGATTGCAGTTCCTAGTAAAAGATCCAATATAGAGGGGAGTTGAGACTGATCAAGAGTGAGAGTGGCATTAGCAGCAGACTCTATTATATCGGTAGCTCTTGGCTCTTTAGTAGCATCGGAAGAGTTGGCTTCCACTCTCGAGCGCTTTTCTGCTCATTCCAGCTTCTCCTTGGTCTTGAACTCAGTATACGATTGTTGCACAAGTTGTGTGTGAGCGGCTATGCCTGGCAAAGTAATGATTTCAAGATTTTTTAGATCTTGAAAAATCTTTGCGATCTCTCCAATAGACTGCTTGACCATGTTCAATAATGAACCTCATGTCATTAGAGATATGTCAAAAGTAGTGGGCGTAAATACGAGCTGAAGAAGCTCAAATACATACTTCGCTAAGGCCTCTGTGAACTAGTAATAATGCTCCAAAGCAGAGGGGATTAGGCAATGACGAAGCTCAGGCTTTGACATGTGATGAAAGTGACGTACTATCACTTCGAAGGCAATTTTTTTTTGATGTTTTGCCAGCTTAGTATCCACCATATCTGCAAGATATAATTTCAAAACATAAACGTTGTCAGAGGAGAGGGTAAACTATCAAAATGGTTTCATGACCCTAATCCATAAACAATTGATAGAATTTATAGCAAACAACGATATATTATGACTGCAATCCATACATTGTACAATAGAGAGGAGAACACACAAAGAGAGAGATGGAGAGAGGTGAGCAGGCCAGGAGTGTGAAGGATGCTTATCACAAAAACTGGACCCTATTATGTGCATTACATAATACACGTAAAGGATCGGAGTGTACATGTGAACAACCCAGCTTGTGTGAGGTACGCTTAGCACAAGTCCTGTACATTGTTGTAATGTGATTGATAGTTTAATCAATCTAGTCCCTGATGAAGTGTGTGGAACGCACAACACAACCATCATCAAACTATTTAACAATCTCAGATTGTGGTCAAACATCGTACATATTTACATCCAAGACAACACCAAGTCATCTACTGATGAGAAAGATATCTACGGATTAGAAAGTACAAGGGTAAGGCGTGTCATGCTAAGATAACAAGGGCACAGGTATGCATCTCTCCACTCTTAGGTAGACAAACGTAACCCTCATATTTCTATGTAGTAAGAACGATGATGTGACTTAATCTAATCTTTGATGAAGTGTGTGGAACTCACAACACAAACATCAACGGACAACTTAACAATCTCAGATGTAGGCCAAATATTGTATGTATCTACATCCAAGACAGCACCAAGTCATCTAGTGATGAACAATGATGTGTCTTTGGAGTTCAAAGCACAAGAGTAAACAGTGTGCCACATAGAGATAAAGAGGGCATAAACTATGCATCTCTCCACTCTCTGTTTGACGAGCAGAACTCTTGCGTTTCTACATGGTACAAACGATGATTTGAGCTGATCTAAAATTGAGAAACCTATAGGTCACTCTGAAGTGAGAGGTGTAGCATCATGCCTACTGTACTCCACGAGTCGACCACCAAATTCTAACTCAACTCTATGGTGAGAGATATACTACTACACCACACGAGTGAGAATCTAAGTCTGTCATAAAACCCTTCCCTGCAATGATCCAAGTGGCTTCACAGCAGCATGAAAAAAGTGACTAGCTTCTATTCACTTCTGGAGTGAGCCCGATGGCTACACACCACGAAGTGGCCTATAACCTACAAGCCAACTCTGTGTGGTGAGAGAAAAATAACTGCATCACACGAGGCTAGCACAACACAGAAAAACAAGTTAGAACACATTTAAATAATTTAAAAGTATACCTCAATAAGCTCTAGCTGTCTGTTGCTCTCTCAAGTGTAGTCATTGGTTTCGATCGAAACCGGTGGCTGTCTTTAGATAAGTAGTTTTTTTTATCGTAATATTTTTCGATTGAATATCTTTCGATCAAAACAAAAAAATACGGCTATTCCGAGGTGATTATTCGAGATTTTGGCGTATAATGACGTTTTATATGTTTTCTTTTTGGTACGGGCGTATAAATGCAACGTAGGTCTCTCGTCCATCTTATTTCCTCCTTGGATATCTTTTCTACCCTTTGTCCATTCTCCTTTTGACTCTTTAAACAAAAACCCTTCTTAATGGCATGGTGGTATTTCTTTTACAGATCTTGATAGGTGCTTTTATAGGGCAAAAAAATCTTTTAATAGCTCGTGATTTCAACCTTCCTCTGTTGATGCCGTTTTTTGCCCTCATCCATTAGCGCATTGCTTTTCTTCTCAAAACACTTCTATAGACAACATTATATCCTCCGCTCATTTTCTTGTTGACTCTCCTTTTCTCCACAAGCAACCACCAAATCAACTCGCACTGCCTCTTCAACTACTTGTTTCTTTTTTCCCGACAGGTTGATGCCTTTTCTCCCCCTTTAAATCAAGTTGCATTGCTCCCTTAAATAACGTTGTTGGCAATCTGTTCTATTCTAGCCGCCCCTTCTCTATAGACAACACTCCTTTTCCTTTCTCAGTGGATTGCCCTTATGGCCTAAGCGTGCCCTCTAACCTCTATTGTAGTGGCCTAATGCTGCCTTCTTCCTCTACTCACTTCTCTTGTTTGTCCTCTTCCACACTGCTCTTCGTTATCCAATTGCTCCTCTCTCTCGTAGTTGCATTTGTCCCCCTCTAACAGATTCACCCACTGTTTAAAAAGTCGGCCTATAAAATTCCCTTCTCATATTATAAGCTACTGGCTCCATTCACATGCCCTTATGGGTGGCATTGGCCTTCAAGGTGCAAGCATGGGTAAATGTATTGGACAAAGGTTGTCGCAGTTATGTTGGCATATACCACAATCAAAGTGCTGCAAGTGATGACATTCCAAAGTGACTGCCCATTGCATTTGGCATAAATATCGGCCAAAGCATATCCAAGCATACCATATGGCTTACATATTTACCAAAAAGTGCCAACCCCAACTTTAAGCACACTTATTGATCAAAGCATTGTCATTCACAAAATTTGGCGTACATATCAATATAAGCATTTCCAAGCACATTATTTTGCTTACATGTTGACTAAACAATGCCAATCCCATCTTTCTCCAGTAGCACTTTTAAAAAAAACAACTCAAAGCTTCCATACCATTGCCATGTTGGTCAATTCTTGCAACCACCGTATTAAGAACAACATTCTTTTACCAAAAAACTTTTAAAAATCTTATTTTCTGTCTCTTAGTGGATGCGGAGCGTCACAACATTCATCCCCTCTGAATCTATACATCCTCTGCATGTGTCAACGATCTTCTAAAACTCCAAGCATAAAGTCTATCTGCATCCAAACCATTGCCTCACTATAAGCATGTTGTCATGATAACCTCCCAAAATTTGACTCATGTAAACAAAAACCTCCAAGATCGAAGGGAAAACTCAAAAATTTCCCATCGGTAGAGAATAACCATCCAATAACCCATAAACCTACTACATTGTTAAGCCTATAAATACATTTTCATAACCTGTAATCATCATGACTAGATCATGTGGCATAAGAAGATATTGCGCAAACATTGGAGCTTCATAATATTCACATGAACATACATTATCCATCTCTGCCAACATCAAACATTCTTGGTGCAAGTTGGTTGGCTATTTTTGCAACCAACGACACTATGCAACCAAAAGAAGCAATCCATATTGAACCTGCTTCTTAAGATTTCTAGAATCTCCTAGATCAAATTTCATTGAAAGCACATAGCATCTGTGAGCCCCACAATAAAGTAGAGCTTCCCCTGAACTGTAGCACAACACTCACATTTCATAAAAATTTGGCACCTTTTGCTCAACAAGAATATATGAGCATTGAATTCCTTTTACTAGCATCCATAACATCACTGGCACAAGCATCAATAGAAAGAGCATCCAAACCCATACATAGCCAGTACACCATCTAATAAAATGAAGGAACATGTGCATCCCTTGTAGTAACCACGGTAATTTTGGTGATTTTGTTAAATTTTAGAGCATCTCAAGTGAATAGCCGGTTGGTTGGTTCAATAGTCTCTCCCTCTCCCTCCCTCTCTCTCTCTCTCTCTCTCTCTCTCTCTCTCTCTCTCTCTCTCTCTCTCATGCATTCTCTTCTTGTTCTCTAGTATCTACGCATTTGTATCGTCGACTTTTACAGATTTTGCATCATCACCCCCTCTAACTTCATAGCCATCACGAACATTTGAACATTATGTGCCTAAATTAGAGATATCTCTACTTGGAACTCCAAGTTGACCATTAAAAAAATTGCAACCTATAAATTTGTCAAAGAACTATAGGTTTCTTTCTCTCGTAGTGATAGCCGTTTTTTAGCTATCCAAATTGCCATAGTGAGCTACCTCACCCTATCAAAATCACTCAAACACTATGGCTATCCCTACCTTTTCATTGTACATAGGCGTGTGTGAATTAGGAGACTTTTTCGATATCTCCTCAAAACCCTCAGCTAGCTACTGATTGGGTTAGTTGAGCCAAAAAAGTAAATAAAATTAATAAAAATATGCTATGGCCCATTTGTGTGTAAATATTTCATTGTATATAGGGCCTAAATATAAGAAATATTACTAACTTTTTCTAGTAATTGCTAACGCTAACTACTAACCTACTAACACAAACACCCATTAACCCAACTTTAAAAAGCACCTTCCCTCAAGACATGTGCATATAATAAAACTCTCTCTCTCTCTCTCTCTCTCTCTCTCTCTCTCTCTCTCTCCCCCCCCCCCCCCCCCTCTTCAAACTTTACTTTCATCTTATCTACCATCAATAATACGCTCTCTTGAGCCCACATCCATGACTCAAGCAGACAAAGAAGGCCCGCAATGTTTTGATATTTTAAAAAATCATAATCCTGATTTGTTAGCTTGTAAATTAGGATTTCCAATAACCTTAATGAGGGGTCTCCAACCTATAAATAGGCCCCTCTCCTTCTTGTAAAACCATCTCCAACATCTCACATAGCACCCCAATACTCTATGCGTGAGGAGAGACTTAGGCACAGCAACCACGTTGTGATGTGAGAGAAGCTTTCAAGCTACACATTGCAAGTGAGAGAGCGTGAGTTCAAAATCTCAAAACCACTATTGTATATGTTCTTCCATTATAAATAATTGAGGTTTGGTGCATCAAAGGCGTGATTCGATGTTCAAATCTTCGTCCTTCCACTTGTGCAATACGGTTTGGTGAATTCAAGGTGACTTGTGTAGTTTAAGTTTCTATCATTTTGATCTTGTTTGAGAAAGTGTTTTAGTGTGTTTTCATTGTCAATTTTGTGTCCATTGTAAGAGGGTATTGTGGTGAGAGGTCCCCACACCCTAAGACAGTGTGTGTGTGTTGGCAATGTTTAGCATTCACTAAGCATTGAGTTAGCTTTGTACAAAATCTACGATTGCATCATAACGAATAATCTCCATTTGCAAGTCACAAACAAGGTATTATGCAAGTTCCATTCCTCTCTTTCTTCCCTTTTCTCTCACTTTCTTTGCGCCATTTGGTGTATGTCTTTGTGTGAGATTTCGTGTCCATTTTGTTGCACCTCCTCTTGGTTATGACAAAATCTCTCTTGCGTCCTAGTTTGCATCCCATAACAAGGTGGTGCCCCTATTTTGTTTGGGTTTGGTTGTGGGTCTGTTGTTGTGTTGTGCGTGTGGTTGCCCCAGCCCCAATTGAGCAGCATGAGAGCCTTGAGGGGTGTTTAGAGGTCGCCTCTCTTGTTGCCCTCCCCGAAACGCCTCAGTAGCTCATAAAAACTAACACAAGGAGAATATTCTTGGATATCCTACACTTTAGTCATTTCAGGAATGTTAAGCACACAAAGAGATTTGTCCATACAATCTTCATAGATCTCTACATCCTCTTCTACTTCATACGATTCTATGGCACCCAAAGATCCATTGATACCTTGTAAACGTTCTTTGTGCACCCCTTGAATAGGTACTTACCTCAAAAATGCCATACATAATGTTCTGTTCATATATATCACAACCCCCCAAGAAGACATCAACAATGGCATCTTCTTCTCTCAACCCTGGCAAAGAAGCATTAGTATTAGCATCTTCATCTTTCTCTATAGCATCAGCACATGTAAACATATCATTGGTAGCAATCATAAATTCATTAATATACCCTCATGCATACCTTGTGAACTAACTCCATGATTTCCTGCACTTCATCACTTACCATATAAATGGTTTTATCTATAAAATCGTCTTCAGCAAAATTGTTATTCTGTTTGGCCTCACATGCTTCCATGGTGTTGAAATAACCAATAATACCTTGTGAAGTCTCATCCTGAAGTTATTGAAACAATCCATACAGAGGTCACTAGCCTGTGAAACATTGGCATCACAATTTCTACTTTCATTTAAGCCTTTGCTAGAACCTATGATGGAGGTAGCTACCATGTGAGCAAGCTTTTAAAAATTTATATCATGTCAGTTTTAGCATCAAATTCATTATTTACCTGTGTTGGATTGCCTAAAACATGATCCTATGGGACTAAATCTACTACTTCCAAAGTTGTATCTGCTTTAGCTTTACTTCTTGCATGAATCTACTCTCAAAACTCATCATAGCTAATCATCTTCAATTGATTCCCATCACCTTTACTGAAAGTAACCTACTTCTTCTTAGTCATCTTCTTTATTTATAAGTCCATGTACTGTTCATCCACATGTATAATTCCTGCTTCAAATTCTGCCCAGCTATTCCCATGCGTGGCAATAAGCTCTTGTATTGGATCACATAATTCTGGAGCTACTAATTTCTCAAATTCCTTGATCATGGGCTCAGTCAAAATGTCTGTAAGCTCCATCTCTTACACGTAGCATGCAAGGTATTTGTTGTCGCCACAGCCATCAATCAGTCATCTACTCTATTTCTAAGTCCATGTACTCTTCACCCACCCGTATAATTCCTGCTTCAAATTTTGCACAACTATTCCCATGAGTGCCAATAAGCTCTTGTATTGGATCACATAATTTTGGAGCTATTAATTTCTCAAATTCCTTTGATCATGCACTCAGTCAAAATGCTTGCAAGCTCCATCTCTTAGCCAAGGGGACTTTAAATATGTGCTAAGGCTCACTCTCTGGCATCCTACCATGTGGAGGTGTATAGGAGTGCTACCAGAGTTGTACCATGTTGAAGCAATATAAAGTCTAAATACCCGGAAGAGGCATTATAGTTTGGGACCAGTGCTCTCTTGGGGTGCACTCTACCACTCCATGTTCTGTGTGCACTATTTCTCTTTTACTTCATTGTTTTGAAGCATCTTGTTCAGTATATTCTTTCTCGTTGGCACATTGTCAAGAAGTGCACAGTGCGGTTAGGAAAGCATCAGGTCTCTGACTATGAGGGTTCATAGCAAAATCAAGAGAGTTACACAAGTTTCAAAGCATGAGACACACTTAAAATGAAAAAAAAATACATCCATAAAGCTTCACCCTAAAGAGGAACCAAGATTAACTCAAAACTCTTTGATTCTCCCAATTGCATGGGTACACTGCCTATATGCCCTATCAAAAACCCTTTCTTCCTTCTTCAATTATTCATCGAGGCCATTTTATGGAAGTTTTAGCACCTCCATAGACAATCCCACACACCTTTTTTAGGAGATAAAGCACTAATTGGACCCCCAACACACTTGAATACAAGGTAGGAACAACAAGGAGGACTGCACTAGCACACCATAGAAGAAGGTTGTGTATCCCTTCACACAGAGGCTTAATGAGATGATATTGTACTTCAAAAGAGCTCCCCAATTCCTTATAGTCACAACATCATGAGTGATGTGGCATTTTGAGCCATTGTTTTCTATTTTTGGATAATTTTTTACCATTTTATGGTCATTTTGGCCCAAAATTGCCCTTTTTTGCTCGTAAAAAGCCCAAGCAAGCTAAGAAAAGTCCCTAAAAATGTGTAGAAATTCCCTTGGGTGCAAACCACGTATTGAATCTCATTTTTCTAATTGGCAAGCACTTTAGATGCATCATTTTTGGTTGCATATGAAACCTGCTGTTTTTGGTTGAGATCACCTGTACTGAACTTTCTAGGCGAAATGAATGTGCCATCTCTATGCACTTGACATATGTACATTTCTAATTCAAATTGGGCATGTTTTAATGTGGTAAAACATATCATAGTGCCATGTCTAGGGCCTCAACTATCCGTCAAGGTATGTAAACGACTGCAACCGTGGCAACCGTTCTCACATATATGACACTATGTACATTGTAGCATTTATTTCCACATAACAAAAGGCATAGAAATTGAGGTGAAACTTTATTTCACATTATAAACATTCCATCGTGTGAAATCCACTCCCTTTAAACTTGCACATCCTCTAGCATGTGCCACACATATCTCTTTGTAAGTTTAGTTCTCATTTAAGTCAATGAAGACTACACATCCTCCAGCATGTGCCACACATATACCTTTGTAGATTTAGTCTTTATTTAAGTCAATGTACATGTCAATTTCATCATCATTTTCAACGAAATCCAATGCAACATCCTCTCTTTCTTCATCCTCATCCATAACATTTTCATTGCTGCTTCATTGTAACTTTCTTGTGAATCAAAGGAATCTATATCACCTCTTCTTTTGAACATCTTGAATAAGGACCAAACCATCTTTTTAAAAGCTTTCTTATTGTTGAATGTTGGTTGTCAAGACTACTATCATACACCAACACCCACTCGCCTTCCTTAATAACTTTAGGTTTGAGCCTATGCCTCTTACCAGATTCATCCTTATTCTTTAACCTTGCATGATCTTTTAATCGTGCTACTGCGATCTCAATATCTTGAGGCCTTCTTTCTAACTTTTGTATATACAAAGCAAGAAGTTCTTCATCTTCCCAAGGTAATACATTCTATGTGGGAATTACATTCTCAATTGGCATTACAAGTTTTTGACTATACATCAACTCAAAAGGGATATAACCAGTAAATGAGCTATGAGTTGGGCGATCAACCCATAAAGCATAAGGCAATAACATGGGCCACTCTCAAAGTTTTCCTTTGCAAGCCTTAGCCAAAGATTTAATGATAAGAGGATGCCCATGTTTGGATTGACCATTCCCTTCAGGATTGTATGCAGTAGTGAGAGAGCAAGTTCAATTTCCAAGCTAGAGAAAAATTCAATGTCGCCATCAAACTCACCCCTGTCTATTGTTATTTTCCCAACATAGCCATAACGGCTAATCACATCTTCCAAGTGGAACTTACCTATCCTTTTCCTGATTTTTGTTCCTAGCACATGACCTTCAACCTGGTTAGTCAGGTCTTTCCATGCCAAAAGTGGTTGCGTTTTACTTAAAGTCTAAGAATAGTAGATAAAGGAGATTTCTATTTACATTGCTTCTTTTGAATGGTTTTTGAGAATAAAACATAAGGAAAATTGATAAAATATCCAAAAGTAGTAATAGTGATAACAATCTTCAATGAATAGTCATTGATATATAGGTTTTTTTTCAGCACTGTATTCTGCTCAGTCTTTTAACTGCAGCTTCCTTGTTTTTGTGGGAGTCACATTCAACGACAAAAAGGTGTCCCATGTCTCTTTAGGGGTGTGAACATCTTGTATGTTTGAAATCATAGTGTCTGGTACACTCACAAAAAGTCAATACATGACATTCCAAGCTCCCAGGTTCCAATGCTTAACGTCTTTTATCCATGTAGCAGTTATAGCTTGCTCTGGTAACACTAGTGATTTCTCATGCTTTCCATCAATGTACTCTCAATAACCTCTACCGATAAGGAAATTGGTCGTTCTCAACTTCCAAGCATAAAACTTTTTCTTGTCCAGTTTGACAATTTGGTTAAGTCCATCATTGCTCAAAGTTATACTTACAGAACTTCATTACTCTACACTATCTCTGAGCAGCCTGCTAAAATTAGTATGTTATTGTTTGTAGCCACAAGATGCATGCATACACCTCCTCTATAGTGCTAAACATTATGTGTAAACACTACAGGAAAAACAAAAAAAATTGCACCATCAAAATGTAGATCTGTAGAAACCCGAACTTTAGCATTTCTACATGTGAATGCACTCTAAGTCCAAAACGACTGTTGAAACATGGCCAAGTTGAAATTCTAGCTATACAATTTAATCCAAAGGACTGTACACAAACTCTCAAGATGTGCATGCTCTAGAAAGAAGCACCTCGATTAAAGGTCATTTGGTGATGGCTCTAAGGAATCTTGAGAGCATTTGTTTTGCTACTCTTGCTTGTAGACCTCCAGCGGTCGCTCTAGCTATTGCGTTGCAACTTTGCTGTTGAGCTTCTCCCCCCCACTGAAAGGTTTTCCCTTGCTTTGCTACATAAAGAGCTGGAGTCGAAGATTATGCATGAGGAAGATGATGTAGACACTTTCCTTGCTAGTGTCAAGGATATCAGTGAGCAACTTATTTCTACAGGTGAAGTCATTTTAGACAGTTCCCTTGTGCAGACTGTTCTTGATGCCTTACAAGATTCTTACGAGACTTTTGCTAGTACTTGGAGACTTATGACCCAAGGAAATCCTGAAGTTGTTAAATTTGATGCATTATGCACATTGCTGTTGCAAGAGTCACTTTCTAGAAAAAACAGGACTAGGCAATGTGCAGTTGAACAGGCTTTTATTTCTTCTCAAAGAAAGGGTGGTAACAGCAATACATCCACTTCTTATGGTTCTGCTGCGAGTGGAAAAAATTATGTTCCTAATGCTTCTGCTGGCAACAATTTGTCTGGAAATTCTGGTGATAAGGGCAAAAAGAAAATGCGTTGCCATTATTGTAAAGCTAATGATCACTTGATCAAGTCGTGTCCTAAGTTGAAGGCCAAAGAGGCTAAGAAGAAAGAGGGTGGTTCCACTGCAAATGCTGGTTCCACTACAAATGCAGCCATTGTTGAGTCTTCTGTGAAAGGAGACTGTGTTGCTGATGTTGATGTAGAATGGGCTTTTAGCGCAGAGTGCACTTACAATCCTGTTGTCCATGATGCATGCTTGTTAGTTGCTGCAAATTCACATGTGTGGTATTTCGATAGTGGTGCTATAAAGCACATTACCTCACATTGTGAATTGTTTACCTCTCTCGAGTCTGTCCCTCATGGGAATTCAGTCACTTGTGCCAGCAATGCCTCTTATCCGGTTCAGGGAGTTAGAAATATTGTGCTTACTGCTACAAATGGCAGTTCCTTCACACTTGTTGATGCACTTTATGTACCTGGGATCAAGAAGAATCTCTTGTCTATATCCGCACTTGCTAGACTTGGACTTGTAGTCAAATTTGTGGATGACAGATGTACAATTCATGATCTCAATTTTGGTGATGACATTGTTGCATCTGCCCTTTTGTGCCGTGGGCTGTATAAGCTCACTTTGTATGACAAGTGTGGACAAAATTTTGCAAATGCTGTTGCAGATTCAAGGGCTATTTCAGATGCAAAACTTTGTCATACACGTTTTGGTCATTCTGAATTTTGCCACTTTGCTGCATTTGCAGAAATCTGATATGGTTGCTTCTTTGCCACCTCTTGAAGCACCTGTCAAACATGTTTGTGAAGGCTATATTTTGGGTAAGATGCAGCATTCTAAGTTTCCAAAGGATGGTTCAGTTCGAACCACATGCAGGTTGCAGCTTGTGCATAGTGATGTTTGTGGGCCCATGCAAACTCCGCCCTTGGGCAATTACCTTTACTTCGTGACTTTCATTGATGATTAGTCCAAGCATACATGGGTATTTCCACTTAAAGCAAAGTCCGAAGTTTTTATGTGCTTCAAACAATTTCGGGCTATGGCTGAAAATGTCTACTATGGGAACCCTCCGTTCCGATTGAGGGGGGGAGTATATGTCTCACGAATTCAATGCATTTTTGGCTAGTTGTGGGATAAAACACCAATGTACAGTGCCTTATACACCTCAGCAAAATGGTGTTGCTGAGAGGAAAAACAGGTCACTTACAGAAATGGCACGATGTATGGTCAAAAGTCAAGCTTTGGGGCATCCTTTTTGGCTTGAGGCCATCATGTGTGCCACTTATGTACTAAACAGGTGTCCTACGAAAGCTTTGCAGTCTATTACTCCATATGAAGCATCGCATGATAGAAAGCCTTCTATTGAGCTCATGCGTGTTTTTGGATGTTTGGCATATGCTTTGGTGCCACAAACACAGCGCAAAAAATTGGATGATAAGGCTGTCAAATGTATTTTTGTTGATTATAGTGCTGAAAGCAAAGGTTACAGGTTGTTTGTTTGTGGAAGATTATGTTCAGCCCTTGCTGTCATGTACTAGAGGCAGTAATGTAAGCTCCCAGGACATTTATGACACTTTGTTGCCTCTTTACGGTGGTGGAAATACAAATGTAATGAGGCAAATGTACAGCCTATGGGGGTTTCTGAAAATGTTACAGATCAGCCTATTACTGATGCAGATGTACATGATGTACTTGATGAGGAAAGGGCTGAAAAATGAGCAGGCGAGAAGTATGCCAAAATGGCTTATGTAAGGCGTGACGGTGATGTACTTCTCATTGTGGTTCTTTATGTCGATGATTTGCTGATCACTGGACCAAATGAGAGACATATTGCTGAATTTAAGACTGATTTGAATGCTACTTTCAAGATGAAAGATTTGGGGCTGTTGCATCATTACTTGGGTATACAGTTTAAGCAGTGTGATGGTGGTATTATCTTGTGTCAGAAAAGTTACATAGAGACATTGCTATGTAAGTTTGGACTTGAGGATTGCAAACCTATTCCACTCCCATGGAAACAGATTTGAAGTTGAGTCTACATGATGCTAGCGATCCTGCTGATGTCACTCTTTATCAAACTGTTGTTGGTTGCCTCATTTATGTATGCAACACAAGGCCGGATACTCAGTTTTTAGTCTCACAGGTCAGCAGATTTATGCATAGCCCAGGGTCTAAGCATTGGCAGGCTGTCAAGAGGATTTTCCGCTACCTTAGTGGCACTTTACATCTTGGCTTGTTTTATCCCAAGGGGGATCATTGCCACCAGACTTACATGCTTTTTCGGACTTAAATCGGGCTGGGTGTTTTGACACGTAAGTGTCCACAAGTGGTTTTTGTTTCATGCTTGGTAGTTCATGTATATCATGGTTGAGCAAGAAGCAACCTATTGTGGCCACTTCGAGTTGTGAGATTGAGTACAGGGCAATCTTCATAGCTACGGTTGAGTGTGTATGGCTCTGACGCCTTATGGCTGATTTGGGTGTTGGACAGGACACTGCCAACACTATCTACACTGACATTCAGAGCGCATTGGCAGTTGCGAGGAACCCATTTTTTCATGCTTGCACAAAGCACATTGAGGTGCATTACCACTATGTCAGGGAGAGGCTCTCAGCAGGAGAGATCAGCTTGGCTTATGTGCCAACACAGGACAAACTTGCAGATCTTTTCACAAAGGCATTGTCTCGTGAGAAGCTTGAAGCTTTCTACAAAGCTTTGGGCTTACTCCCTTTGTGGAATGAGCATGCCCTCAGGGCATGGCACTTCCCTTTACTCATGTGCCAGCTCTTGTTCACCGCATCACTCCAGGGGGGATTTGTTACCATATACATGTGGTAGTGACGTGTGTGAACACACTAGGGCCGTTAGGGCATTTTTCCCTCTTTAGGAGGTTTTTTTTCCCGAGCATTGTATATACGCCCATCACTCTAGGGCTATCTATCTTTCCATTGCACACTAAGTAACACACTCTCTATTGTGTGCCTTGAGCTTCCTTCGTCTTCTCCAAGCTATGTGTGTTTCTCTGCAACCCTAATTCCAACAGTATTGATAGACAATCATTCTTCGTATGAAAAGCTACAAATTTTTTTAATCTTTGGAGATATTAAATCTCGTCAAATCTCCACGTGTCTCTCTCTCTCTCTCTCTCTCTCTCTCTCTCTCTCTCTCTCTCTCTCTCTCTCTCTCTCTCTCTCTCTCTCAACCAGGAAGGAAAGAAGGGTGTAAAAGACACTAATGTACATACTTCAACTTTTGCCCATATAAGGTCTGCACAACCAGAAGCAACAAGCCCTTTTTCCTATGTAAGGATTTCACAGCTATTTCAAATAAAGGCCAAGGCCATGTAGTATATTCCTTATAAATGGGTTCGGGATTCATAGAAATATAAAGAAAATGGCTAGAAGCACCTTAGTCTCTTACTAGATATTTAGGGTATTGTGTGCAACATGCCTCTCTCCTTCCTCCCTCTCATCCTACAAATTGCTGCCTTAGAGTGGGACAGACCAGCCAGTAGGCGGTCTGGACACTATTGCCTTATTAATGGATTTGTGGTTTAGAACATAAGAATTCTATCATTTTTACACCAATTAAGATTAGTATTTTGTAAATTTGGGTTGTGTGTGTACTATCGCTCTCTCCTTTTTTTCCTCTCATTCTAAAAATTGTTGCATTAGTTAACGTCTCAACAACAGTGAGAGGGTAGTGGAATAGACTAGCCGTTTGGTCGGTCTAGACACTAGTGCCTTTTAATGGGTTTGTGGTTTAGAACATAAGATTCTATCATTTCACACGAATTAGGTCTCCCCAATCTCAGAAAAATAAAAAGTCTTTCAAAACATATTAAGTGAGGAAGTGAAGGGTGAGTTTAGGAAATGACAAGATAGATGAAGGTGGAAAGTTAAAGACATACGAAGGCAGAAAGTCAAAAGACCTTTTTTGTCCATATAAAGAGGTGGTCAACTTCACATTGTATGTTTGTGTTTCTCTTTTCCTTTATTTTTCCTTTAGCGTTTCTTCTCTTTAAAGTGTCCTTGCACTCTCTCTCTCTCTCACAAACTTGTATCCATCCTTCTCACGTTCAGTTGATATTGTTGCAAATTTACGTGCTTCATCATTGTCTATCACGGCATGCTAGAGTCTAACGCATGATTTTTTTGGTTATTGAGAGAATATTTAAGTTAAGAATACCTTTTAATTTTTTTGAAGCCATTAGGAATACCTTTTAATTTTGAATTAAGATAAGGCTTTTGTAAATTTAGAAACAAAAATGGATTTGAAGCCCATGGCTATCCATGAAAAGAAAAATCCTTGAAAGTTCACAATAAGTTGGTTTGTTGAGAAGGCAAACTGCAAATACTATATTACATATTTCAATTAGTAAGGCAAGTACTCACTATTGCATTAGCAGGCAAAAATAAGATTTGAGATAAAATTGACTTACCTCTTCCGACAGATGTCAAGATTCAAGCATGTTATATCGGGTCTGATAAATGTTCAAGGTGCAGTTTGGCTAGCGAAGACCTCACCCACCTGTTCATAGAATGCTTGACAATTAGAGGCCTGGCAAGAAACGTGTGCAAATGGATGCAAAGAATGTGGAAGATAGGATTCTTTAAGAAGAATATGTGTCTTGGTGGTAAACATTTTTGAAATCAGGTGCTTCTTGTCTGTACTCAAATCGTCAGGTGTTTTTTCTTCAGTATTCTTTGGAAGGTCGGGAACCACCAGGTTTTCGACAGCAACCTATCTACGACTAGCTTCTCAGAGATAGTACAGGAAAGTAAGGAGATTATATTTGCAGTGGGAAAAAGGCAAAGCTCGGACGACTAGATTAGAACGACTCTCGCCATCCGATCGAGCCGTCCTATGTAAAGGTTTGCTAATAGTTCGATGCGTGGTACGATGACTAGGCTGATGTAACTTTGTGTCACACAAGGCTCAATTTGAGCTTGAGGTGGATTTGTACATTTCTTGATGGAATTCCAATACAATCACTCACAATTGTGAATTTTGCAAAATAAAAATAGTAAAACTGACTTACCTCATGCAAACGCGGGTTCACCAAAAATATGTCGAGAAATTTGCGGTCTTGCCAGGAAAGCACCGGGCTTATGGCTGTGAGATTTTGTGAGAGAAATCAACAAAAACTATATGAAGGAGTTAAACCATAGATGCCATGAAGACTAGGGTTTGGAAAGAAGTGCAATCAAAGAAGACCCACTCTTTCTCTCTTGCACTCACACACACAAAGAAAGAACACAAAAGAGAATGTCAAAACAACACGAAGATGAAAACATCAAGGCTATGGTCATATCGTATCATGGGTAATATGAAAGGGTTAATAGATGAGTTACTGGCATTCAATCTTGGCTGACCAAATAGGCTATGAATTGTTCTTTGGAATTGTAGTTTTGTGCTTACCATAATATATATATTTTGTCTAGTGATTGGGATTAATTGTGTGTACAAATCCTCTTGGTTCATAGCAAGATAACTACGCTTACGTCAAAAGAAAAGTTATAGTCTATGAGAGGTAGTATGATGGGATCCAGTGATAGAAGTATTTCATTAAGCCTTTTTGGGCCAAAGAGAAACACTATACGTTGTTGAAAGTGTATTTTACGGCTAATCCCTACGTTAATTCTAATAGATCGTACAGAGTGAAAGCGATAGAAATGATCATCATGTGGGTTATTCATCTAGGTTAGTATGTGAGAAATGTAGATATGAGAGAAGTGAAGAGACGAGAAGTTTCCCTCCCAAGCCCTATTCTTGCCCGTATGCAATAAGGATACTGCGGGGAGAGATGTACCTGTAGCAAAGAGAACCTAGAATTTGTAGAGAGGATGAATTACTAAGAATGAGAGAAATAGGTTTGGTTAAGGAGATGAGATTAGATACATATATATATATATATATATATATATTGGATTAGAGATGAAAAAGAAAACAACAAGAAATCAAGAAAACATCAATGTAGAACACATCTTACTTGACAAACGCTTCGGCACCATTATTGATGGAGAGAGAAGAAGAGGGGAGAACTCCACTTTGATTGATACGCCAAGTCCAAGACCTTATTTGATTCTCTCACTACATGACAGCTGCTGAGTTGTCATACTCCCACTGGACATGAATCGATTTTATTCTGACAGTTGAGGTGGTGTTCATCCGTTGGCTACTAACAAAATTTCCGTCCAGGAACACAACAACAATGGATAGCCACGATATGCTGTCCTATGACCCTAGACCTTGACGGTTATGGGAATAGTGACCCAAAACAAAAGTGAAGATAAAGCCAGCAGTAATCATGGTGTTCACCATATCATCCAAAAATCTCCAGGCACAAACTGGTGGCCTAGGATCCATACAGAAGTGCATTGTCTGTTTGTGGTTCTGTAGGGTGACTTGTCACTCTTGCAATTGTATATATAGTCTATAGGGCCTCTTGAAATTCTTCCTAGGACATTATATAGAGAAACCAAGATATGTATATATATATATATATAGAGAGAGAGAGAGAGAGAGAGAGAGAGAGACGAAGAGAGATAGAGAGAGAAGGGAGGGATATATATATATATATATATATATATATATATATAGAGAGAGAGAGAGAGAGAGAGAGGGGGGGGGGGGGAGAGCAAGAGAGAGATGGAAGGAGTGGGAGATAGAGAGAAATAGAGATAGCAGAGGTAGTGGGAGACAGAAGGGGAGTGAGAGAAAGGAGATAGAGGGAGGGGAGAGAGAGAGAGAGAGAGGGGGGGGGGGGGGGGGGGAGTTTGCTTCGAAAACTCTTTTTGGAGCAAGCTTTTTTCTTATTAAGCTAGTTGAAAAATATTTGAAAAAAGCTTGCTCAAAAGGCTCGCTCCAAACCTCAAATCTATTATTAGGAACATGAGATGCAAGTACATTTGCATTTGAAGTGTTAGCATGTGTGTGCTATGCAAGGCTTTTTCATCACGACCACCATGGATATGAGCCTACATTATAACTTCCTCAAGCATCTGAGGATCGTGGGTTTTAACGTGCTTCTTAAGCTCTAGTGTTAACCCACAGATGAACCCACACACCTACTAGAAGTCTTCTAAACCCTCCAGCTTGAGGATCACATCATGATAGTGTGAGATGTACCCAAGCAATGTCTTATGCTAACGCATAAAGCAATTGTCCTATGTAGTCCAATCTGTGTCTTTTTCATTGGTGGGCAAAAATTATCCTGAAATGCTGCCCATGTATGTGGTATGATGCCCTTCTCCTTGAGTGGCATCCACCATTTATAAGCTAGCTTTGGAGATCATTTTTGTTCCATCTCTCCCACAGGCATACCACACACTCCCAAGAATTCAATCGTGCAACAGTCCTAATGTTTAGACTTTCTTTATGATCTTAGGTGGTCACTTAACCCACTTTTGGTCCACTTTCTGAATAGAAATTGGTATAATCTCATGCACACAAACTCAATTCAAGATTTGACTCCATGGATGTGTTCCTTGCGTTGAGGTCTTACTCTGGGCCCAAATGCAATTTCAACTCAAGGGATGTAGTCCTGACCTCAAGATAGACTCTTGGTATAAAACTTAGTCAAAAATTTCCCTTCCAGCCAAAAATCGTGATTTTTTTCCTCTCCTGCTTTTGGCCACTTTTTGCAACTTGGGTCAACTCCATGGTGTTCAATTTTCACCCTACTTGGACAACTGATTTGACCTCAATCCCAATTTTAGCAATTTTCCAAAGCTAAAAGCCAACTTTTGACTCTACACTCATTCTTGATGCACAAATTCACTTTTGACTTATGGGTGTCTTTCTTGGACTAAGATGAATGCATGGCCTAATTCTTGTAAACTTCTAAGGTCCAGATCTGAAAAAGGAGAAAAAATCATAATATTCTCCAGGAACCACCCAAAAATGCTCTTTTTTGCCTTTTTCTAGTTCTATTATTTTAATACCGCTCTAGTCTTAATCACAACTATTAGCCTGTAGATAGCTGCTTGTTTTAGCCTTGTAGGTTTGATTCAACAAGCAGTTAGTCTTCTTGACACCAAACCGATTGGCTCTTTCTCACACCCTATAGATCAACTTGCAACTAATCTTCATATATGTGCTTAGTCAAGCAAGTCAAACACACGTGTCGAATCACAGATACAAAATTGTCTCTAGCTCAACTTTGTAGGAAAAAATCACGATTTTCTCTCACAGAGACTGATGCCACCCTTTTGTAAAATCTGATTGTGGTTGTGCATTCACATACTCTAGTAGATGCAATCCATGTCATAAGTCACAAATTTACAAAGATACACTATCCTCTAGTAGATGCAATCCATGTCATAAGTCACAAATTTACAAAGATACACTATCCTCCTTTCACCAATTTGAAATCCAAACACAATAAAGATCTTCAGTAACATGCAGGTCCGAAATGATGAGAGTACTTGTCGAAACTTGGCTACTTACTCTACTTCTAAGACGAAAGAGAAATAAGCTCAAAATACTCAACAAACAACTCCCTATGTGAACTCTGAAATTTTTTCGTTTTCCTGCGTTTTTCTTGCCAAACTTCACCACCCAAACAGCCAATGAAGCCTTGCACCAAGCTCTTACCCTATCAAAAACACTTACCTTAATTGTCTAGCAATCTTGCAGCAAGAAAGTCACCACAACAACACAAAGACCAAGGAAAGCCTGATCTCCTCTTCTTCTAATCTATCCTATCTACTAACCTATCTAAGGAAACTTTATTGGACATATCTATGTTCGCACTAGTTTAGGTACTGTTCCCTGGCAACGGGACCAATGTCTCGGGACCCAACTTTCAACACGTATCACATCTCGAAAAGAGACAGAACCAAGACTCAAATGTCAATACTGGGAAGCAAACGACTCAACTAGGGCATGGAGGCATGCCAAGAGGTTGTCAATCTCTCATTTGAACACGATACAATCCGTTTTGATTATCAATGTGCATTCTATCCACGAAAAACTTAGATTCTCTCCTCTAATCCCTTCACACATCCACATGCAAATACACTAGCAAATCGACTCCAAACTTAATAGGCAACATCCTTACAGTATCTATAACACGTGTAGATAGTCAGACCTTCAATCTAAGCACTAAAAAAATATGCAATTTTCTCCAGAGACTAATTGTAGGTCACTAACTCAAACGTTGGACATGCCCACTAGGTTCTCCTAAGTGTTGGAACCTCGTATAAAATCTCAATACAACACTCGGGTGGTGAGATATGTCACCTGGAAGGTTGTGGAAGTCGATGCTCAATTCTTGCAAAGCAATGCAATGTAGATATCCATGCGTAGAGCTCGATGAAACTAACACAATGGTGCACATGCAACAAACGTGCGGTGTAGAGCAAAGAGATATTAGAAGCACATGACGTACCAAAGAAAACCTTATCTTCTCATTTCATTTGTAATAATGATAATCAAAACTTTACAAAGTTTCCTTTTGTACCCTGGCTTCGAGTTTTTTGTACAAAAGGTGAATTTGTTGCAATAATAGTAGGGATTACAACTCGGGTTTATAAGCTCAAAATTACAAGATGAGCATGGAGTGTATGGATTTTGGGGTAGAAATATTACAATCAGTTTGCATTACAAAGACAAAGATTCTCTTTGGTACACAGTTGGTGTTCATTGTTGTTGGAATCTTCCATCAACAAGACACTGCCAACATCATCTACACTGACAGTCAGAGCGCATTGGCAGCAGCGAGGAACCTAGTTTTTCATGCTCACACAAAGCACTTTGAGGTGCATTATCACTATGTCAAGGAGAGACTCTTAGCAAGAGAGATGAGCTTGGCTTATGTTTCAACACGGGACAACCTTGTAGATTTGTTCACAAAAGGCATTATTGCCTCATGAGAAGTTCAAAGCTCTTTGTAAAGCTTTGGGCTTGCTTCCCTTTATGGATTGATCATGTCCATAGGGTATGGCACTTCCCTATATTCGTTATGTGAGCTCTCGTTCACCATATCACTCCCATAGGATATTACCATATATGTGGTAGTGATGTGCGTGAAACACACTTAGGACTGTCATGGCACTTTTTCCCTCACTAGGAGATTCCCCACTAGTGGCTTTTGTTTCATGCTCGACATCTCATGCATACCTTGATTGAGCAAGAAACGACCTTTGGTGGTCACTTCCAATGCGGATGGTACACGGAAACATTCACAACTATGGTTGAGCTTGTTTGGCTCAAACGCCTTGTGACTAACTTTAGCAATTACAAGGAAACCAAATTTCCATGCTCACACATTGCACATTGTGGTTAGGGTTGTTTTATTCAGGGCATTTTACCCATTTTGGGGTTTTTTTTCCCTTCAAAAAATGCACTAAAATGCTTATTAATTCTTAGAAGTTTGAAGGACAAGGGTGCCCATAAAAAAATTGACCCTAGTTGTGGTGCATCCTTATACTATATATCAAAAAGGTAGGAGTGAGGCTCCATGTAGTTGGAAATCCATGCAACCACAACTACACTCCTTTTCTTCTCCATCATCTCCACGTTGGCTAATGAAGCTCTATTTGGTGCACTAGATTGGCCTTGATTTGCAAAAACCGGAGTTTCACCTCACCTCTCAGCCCCCATCTCAGCCATAGCAACCTTTGTTGCGCTTCTCATGAGACTCACAAGAAGATTTAGAAATTTTCTCATGTAGGAAAACGGAGTCTTTTCCAGTGTTTTTCATACAGTGAATAACATCACGAGCTTCTGCTCGAGAGGCACCGCATACCTAGCTAGGTACGATCGATTGGGGGCAGGGGGCCTCAACATCATGAGCTTCTATGAGGGATGCACCGCATGCCTAGCTAGGTACGATTGGGGGTAGGGGACCGCCGGCCACCGTCGTACCTAGCTAGGCATGCGGTGCATCCCTCAGAGAAGCTCATGATGTTGAGGTAAGTCACAATGTGGGAATTATTGTGAGAATTTGTCCAAAACCTCTTGTGACTACCTGCCCTCAACATTCTTGCATGAGTCTCTGCTTGACCAGCTCATGGAAGCTTGATATGGAGCATCCAACGATGGCACGTCGACTAGGGCTGGACAGGAGATGGGCTGTAATGGGCTTTCAAGTGTTGGGTGGATTCAAACGACTTTACACGTAGAAATCTATGTAGTTGTTGAAAAGGTTGAACAATATAGCTATGTTGTTCTTGACGGGGCTGAGCAACAAATCAATGGGTGTAGGCCGGTCAGGAGGTGTCGACAATGAGGCAGTGTAGAAGGGGCAATGGAAAGCGCAAGAGCTAGCAACATTGCACAACAACCTGTCATAGATGACTATCGTCAGGTGTTGAGGTCCGTGATGGAGGCAAGCGAGACTTGGGGTGAGAAGTGGAAACCGAGGGGACATTGAGTCTCAATGAGGCCATAGAATCAGTTTGCAGAGTGGACACAGAAGCAACTCAATCAATTAGGGCAGATGGCGATGATAGCAATAGTTCTGAAGATGATGGCGGTCACTAGCTTGGCCCCCATCCGCCTTCTCTGTGCTTCTGCTGTACATCAAATTATATCCATCCCCCATCAATCAACCCCATATTGATCAACTGCTCATGATCACCCATCACTGCAGGTGGGCTTTCTGATAAGAGGTCAGAATGTGATGATGGAAAGCTGTTGCAAGCCTTCTGGCACTCAATAGGTGACGGTGAGGGTGATTAGAGTGACCACTACACCGAAGAGCAGGTGTGATGACGTCCGCACTAGGTCAAACTTGCGAATGATGTTCGCTTGACGCAGTAGGGTCTTGTTGATCTTGAGGACCTCGCGCTCAAGCTCTGCCAACATTGATGCTGAGAACTAGAGAGAGGCCTCCCTTGCGCGCCACCCCTCCCCCTGCCCCCCCCACAACAATTGCCCTCCTCTCCTACCTCAAGGCTGAGAGAGAGAGAGAGAGAGAGAGAGAGAGAGAGATCGCTCCCTTCTTTCTGACTGAGAAGTGAGCGATCTCTCTCTCTCTCTCTCTCTCTCTCTCTCTAGAATGCCATCCATTCTTAGTGAAAAATCGTGTAATGAGAATGCAGTTTTGTAAATGAATATTTTTGATGTGAGAGAAGGAGAACAAGTGATTAAATCACAAGGCCTGCTTTCAATTAGATATAATAGAAGAAAACAAGACTTGAAGCTGAGGTTATGGGACACTATTGAACTTTGAAGTCTGTGTGCTACTAGAACTATGTAGAGAGAGAGAGAGAGAGAGAGAGAGAGCTAATTATTTCTTATTGCCTTCAGTGATCTCGTGAGATTTGGCGAACTAATGTACAGACTGGCATGAACGTGACTATTGGGCTTCAAAAACATGATTTGGCGTTGTTGGGCAGAGGAAAAGGCACAATGCAGGGAGATGAAGGTAGTGGGTGCAGCTCAGGCTAAGGGTACGGCGTTCTAGAGTTATTGTTAGGAACGTCATGGAGTCTAGACCCGAGATAAGAGGGAAATTGCAAGAGCCTATTTTGCAGGGGGCACTGCATAAGTCTGTAGTAGCTTTATGAGGCAGCACAAGGGCACCACAGTGGCGCATAGGACAAAGGAAAACGAGACATGAAGAAGGCAATAAAGGAGAACGGATTGGAAGAGTTGGATGCACATAGGGGTGCTCAACATTGACTACGGAAAGGAGATATTGGGCAGCAGGCTATGGCGTAGGGTTCTAAGCTGGGTGGATGTCATGGACCAGTATGATAGGGTGGGTGCAGAGGTGTGGGGGGGTGACGTGGAGCTCGAGGATTGTAGCACCAAGGGCAAGTTGCAACGCATGGGTAGACATAACACATGGACACCGGACAAGCTTTGGCACAGATGGTAAATAAGGCCGGATTGTCGAGGCGAAATCATCTCTATCATTTGGCTCGTTTTTGCCATCCCACATAGCTTCCCAAACTCACGGCGGCTCATGTATATCTCGATCCTGGTGGAATCTTTCCCACTCTTCATGCCTCCACCATAGCTTGCGATTGTGTGAACTCCGTTGCCCACAACATGAAGATGCGCATGCCCTCAGTACAGACCAGTCACCGCACACCTCTCTAGCCATGCTCTTACACCCTCCCCTGTGTGCAACCTACTGCTCCCACTATCACCTTCAAACATGCCTTGAAAGATGGTCATGCCCCTCTCTCTTGTTGTCTTCTATGATTGCAACAGCCTGCCCTTTTGAACCGCTCCTGCACTAGTCCATCTCTCCTCTTCTGCTCCTTCCGTCTCCTGTAGCTAAATCCCCCACCTGTACTCAACCCCACCACGTCCCCAAAAGAAACACTTTCCTCACTCTTGTGTGCTTCCATGCAGCTTCCGAAGCCACTTGCCCTGCACGCCCCTAATTGCGAGCTATTGCCATGGCCAATTTGCTCCTGCCCGTCGTAACCAGGGGCTATCACGCCAGCTGCAAGGACGTAATGGGGTATCTTTTTGGCTACCCCTATAATGAAGGCCCCAAAAAGGTGTATCCCACATACCTCCCTCCACCGAGGCTCGAGTAATCTCCTCACTTCCAAGCTTTAAGGCTTGCATTCAATGTGCATCTGCTTAGGAGAGAGCAGAGTGTGATTTTTGATAGTTTGTCATTGTTATCATTTCCATAACCGGTGACCTACTCTTAGAAATGAGTACCAGTCATCTAAATGAGTGCCCACTATCTTATTTCAACCAATTAACATTTTTGGCCTATCAAAAAATGTTTGAAAATACAATTTGATTTTTTTCCTATTTTAGTCAAGAAAAAGAGAAAGCATCTTTATAACCTTTGCCCTTTGGGCAGGCCAAAAAAAAGCTAGACTTTTATAGAGACAACACAACGTATGCTATGACAATTGTTCTTGTCTTCCATGGAGGAAGATCCCTTCCACCACCAATTGTTAAGAGGATAATTTCAAAACTAAATGGTAATTTACAGAAATTCACACCATTTTTTTGAATTTCCAACTGTATTTTTTCCACTATCTCTCCTCTTGGCCACCTATTTTGATTTCT
This sequence comes from Adiantum capillus-veneris, assembly GCF_014529385.1. NCBI lineage: Eukaryota > Viridiplantae > Streptophyta > Polypodiopsida > Polypodiales > Pteridaceae > Adiantum > Adiantum capillus-veneris. The sequence continues at coordinate 2,939,011 of NC_140955.1, forward strand.
TAACCGGCTCAAGGGTAAGTTGAGACACGCTTTTCTCGAACATTGATTCCGTTTTGAGGCCATTCCTCATGTTTTCCAATTCCCGCAAGAAGTTGCATCTCACCTTTTCTTTCACCCTTTTTTTATTTGAGTAGTGACATTACTACCATCTCTTAGTAGGGTGCAATCTCTCTCTTTCTCTACCCTTCTCTATAAAATGGTGCTCCCACTATTCTACTCTATTACAGGGAAGACAATTCAGATTGCCAAATGGTGCAAGAAGAGAACAAGTTGCAAGGTGGGGGTTGGTGCATAGGGAGATGCCATGCTAGAGGTAAACAACCACGTCAGCCAATGCAAGTGGGAGGCAAAGAGCCAACCAAGAAACTAGACACACACACACACACACACACACACACACAGAAGAGAGAGAGAGAGAGAGAGAGAGAGAGAGAGAGAGAGAGAGACGTTGATCATGGTAATTTAAAGCACGCAAAATGCCCATGGCAGCCTATCTTGCAGCGACCTCGTCATGGTTGTGGGAAGCACAATAGGACCGTCTCCAAGTAGCGGCTTCTTCCCCCTCTGCATCTACACATATCTGAAAGCTCACTACGTGGTTCACTGCCCCTTTTCTCTTCCTTCAAAGAGTCTTCCTCGTTACGCTGCTGCTCATTTACTTTTTGGATCTCCTTATAATTTATTCTCCTGTCCACTTGGGTGAAGAGGAAAACATGGAGCTCTTGCTACTCACATTATGTTGCCATCATCATAACCTGACCAAGTTGCAAACCTTGGATGCCAGTTATGCGCCTCAGTAGTATAGAGAGAGAGAGAGAGAGAGAGAGAGAGAGAGTACCGCCCTTATAGTTGCAATGGATCGATGGTGCAGCAAGTGAAACACCTCTATGATCTCTGATGTTTCTATTTATCACACATTGAGCCACCATAATAAGTACAAGAGCAACTGAGACAACTTCCAAATCAGTCGTAAGAGGTGGTTGAGGTAGGCTCAAATGTGCAAGACAAGGTAGTTGCGACACGAACTACTATTATAGGTACAATAGGTATGTAACTAGCAACAGATATGCCCTATAGGGTACAACAGCTCTATGTACTAGCATGCTACACAAAAAGGACATGCGAATAGATCAATGGTGCTTGACAACTGTGCAGTCCAAGCAAGAGGTATGCCGAGTTTGACAAGAACACAGCTTTGTATAAAGAGGCCACATTTGCAAGTTATATATATGGGAGCACTTGGAGCCCATATTAAAACCTCTCTATCTCTCTCTATGTCTTTTATGGTTGCTTCTCTGGCCTACCCAAAGGCATTGAATGTAGATAGTCTTGGCATGTCTAAGCTATGAAAATCCACATAGCACCATCGGAGGCAGAGCTATTGTACTAGTCTAGATTTGGGAAAAGTCCAACACAAATAGGGTGTGTGAATAATAATCAAATATGGCCCATTGATGAGAGCGAGCGAGACCCGTCGTAGGCGGGTCACGCAAGCTCGTTATGATTATGTCACGGATAGATTCTCTATAGGAGAGGTCAACTTGGCCTTTGTGCCTACACAAGATAACCCTACATGTCTTTTCACAAAGGCCCTACCTTGTGAGAAGCTCGAAGCTTCTCACAAAGCTTTGACCTTACTCTGCTCTGTGGATTCATCACATTTGGGCATGGCTCTTCAGTACCCATGAGTGCCATGTCTTACTCACCACACCACGCCTAGGAGAGATTTGTTATCATATTATGGTAGGGATATGTGTGAACACCCTTAGGAAGACTAAGGCACTTTTTTCTCTTGCTAGAAGGTTTTTTTCTTAGGCTTGTATATATGTCAACCAATTTTGGGCTAGCTTTATCTTTGTATTAGCACACTTAGTAATACAACTTCTTGTGTTGTGTATCATTGAGCCTATCCTTCTTTTTCTCCATCTTCACATACAGTCTTGCAACCCTATTTTCTAAAAAATTAGAACTTGGAAAATTTTGGGCCCTCACATTTACTATGTTGTACCTAGAAGATTTCACTTCTAATGAAGAAATTAAGTGTATGAAGTGTCGACAAATTTGTGTGAGTGCGTGCGCGTGTGCGCGCAGACACACACACAATCAAGTGGACTACTAGATGCTCTCTTTTATAATTGCCTCGACACCTTGAGGGTCAATCAGTGTACATATAGTAATCACATTGGTTTGGTCGAAACAAATCCTTTCATTATTTGCTGCTTAGCGTGACAATTTAGTCCTTGATATATTGCTTTCTTTGTTGCACAATCATCGCAAACTTTTTAAAAATCCACCATACTTGGGTCTACCTACTGGGAGACCCAGGTATGTTATTATTATTAGACCCAGGTAGACCCAGGTATGACCTACTGGTAGCTTTCAAGTATTATTTGCCCGGAATCTCCAGAGATGCTTTTGTTTCATCCCTTGCGATGCTAGAGGAGTAAAACTTTGATAGCAAGCATCTCACAGGCATTGAACACACGCGAGCCATCTTACAGAACGTCAGTGTTGGTCTAGCCAACTTCATTGAAGCGGGTTGTGCTCACAAGGCGTCCTTTACATATAAAAAAGAGATTTCTCCTAGCTATATGCTAGGTTGCTGCCTACCCCGCCATCTGCCTCTACGTACACGTCCCTCGCTCACGCCCTCTAGTCTGCCTGTTGCATCGCTCGACGTCCGTCGTATGCCTCTCAGATTCTCATTTTCGCATGTTGTCGAGAAGTATCACATTTGATTCTGATTTTTTAAGGATTTTTTCCAGCCAGGTCCTATTGGCTCGCATGTAGTTTATTCATTACTGCACCAGATTCCTTGGAATCCCATCGTTTGCTCCTAAACACCTTGCGTGGACCTTTAAAAGGTTTCAAGAGATCTGATCCCGAGCCTTCATAAGATTTAACCTATCAAGAGCTCCCGTAACCATGCGACTCATGGATGTCGTTGAAGTTGGAAGGGATTTGACTGATTAAATAAAAAAGAAGCTGGACTCCTGCATCGTCCCCATCCCCATCCCCATCCCCGCTTTTGACTTACTTCATCTTCGTCGTCGCCTTCGTCTCCGGTTCCTTCCTTGCCTTCGCCCTGTGTTCGTCGCCCTCCCTCTTCATTTTTCTTTTGGTTTCAGTGCCTTCGCCCCTTTAATCCCCGATTACGCTTAGCACTGAATTTTGCACCCTCTACAAAGCCTTGCTCACTATTGTTGTTGCACTAGGTCGACACGGCACACACACACAACCGGTGTTCTCGTGAAAGAGAGAGAGAGACACATGCCTCGGGTTGGGATGCCTCACGCAAGCTAACTGGAGGGGAGAGAGAGAGAGAGAGAGAGAGAGAGAGAGAGAGAGAGAGAGAGAGAGAGAGAGAGAATCCTTCTAGAGTCTATGTGAATTTGTTTTTTAGAATTGGGTAAGCCCTACTTAGATTCTCTCCGAGGTCAAGAGGCTTCTAAGGTAAAATTTGTGGGCACCTTAAAAAAAAGCTCTCCAAAGTCAGAGGCTTCTAAGGTAAAATTCGTGGGCAGCTCGAATGACAGCTATAAGGGAAGTATGTGCCACTTTCCCCAACTTGCCTGCCCCGTTTTCATGTGATTACTTGCGTCCCTTGTATTCGGCACTTTCTTATGATATTGATCATTCGTTCGCGTCCCTCACTCTCGTGTCCCTCTTGCGTTCAGTTTTCAAGTTGCGTTCTTGTATGTGCGTTTGCTTGCCTGCAGGTCCCGTTTGCATCGCAGGTGAGCCGGCGCGGCCCCTTTTCCGCGACGCCCCGAACGAGGGCGTCACACTTGGTATCAGAGCTTCCGCTCGAGTCCCCACCGACCCGACGTCGGCCTGCGGTCCGTGGTTGTCACCACGTTTTCGGCCCGTCTGCCTCGTTTTTCCACTTTTTCTCCGCGTTCTCGGCCCGTGTTGCCCCGTTTTGCCCCGTTTCACCTTGTCCCTTGCGTGATTGCCTCGTTTTGCCCCGTTCCTTGCCTTTTCTCCACGTTCCCCACAGTTTTTCACCGTTTTGCCTCGTTTGACCCGCGTTTCGCCCCGTTTTCACCACGTTCTCCGCATTCCTGGCCCGTTTTGACGTGTTTCTCCACGTTTCCCATCGTTTTTCAACATTTTACCTCGTTTTGCCCTGTCTTACACCGTTTGGGACCGGTTTTCACCGTTTTTGAGCCATTTTTCGCGGTTTTCATCGTTTTGGACCTCGTTTTGCGCTGTTTCACAGTTTTTCAACGTTTTCTCGCAGTTTTTCAGTTTTTCGATATTTTTGAATTTTCCTCGGCTCCGGCCACAAGAACACCCCAACGGCGGGAAATCAAGAAGATGAAGAAGGATACAAGACTGAATCGGAACCGCATAGAGCCCCGAAGAAGAACAAAGAGAAGAAGCCGCGACAAGATCACCAAGACTCAATGGAAGAAAGACTGGAGGCACGCATCATGGCCTCCGTAGAACACCAAATCAACGTGATGTCCGCCAATCTGAGCGACCTACTGCAAACACAGCTAGGCCAACGACACGAAGACCGCCCGGGGCCTAGTAATGTCAACACACGGCGAAACACACAAAGACGACCGCGGCCCGGAAGATTAGAGACAGTTGACGAAGATGAAGGCTACCTGGATGACCGAAGTGAAGGGCGCTACTACAGCCCTGAGAGAATGCTAGAAGATGAAAACAGACTGGGCAAATTCAAACCCATTCCCCCAGAGAAATACAAAGGCCATCGCACCTCACTGGAACTCAACAAGTGGTTCAGCGAGGTCGAAGACTACATGCAGTGGAACAACATAGGCAGACGCAGATGGGTGCAAGTGGCCAAAACCTTCCTGGCCGACGACGCCTATGTATGGTTCCTCACCGAACAGTCATCAAAGCACTGGGAGGACTGGGAAGACTTACAAAGAGACATGCTCAGCTATTTTTTCCCAGAGAATGAAGGCAACAAAGTCACGGATTCGTGGCGCGATCTACGCCAAGACGGCCACATATCAGATTACGTTGTCAAGTACCGGCGACTGATGCTCCAACTTCCACTGATGCACGCAGCAGATAGGCTACATGGTTTCCTGTACGGCCTTAAACCTTGGGCCCGTCGCGAGGTAGAGAAGCAGAATCCCAACACCTGGGAAGTGGCCGCCAACATGGCCGAAAAGCTACGAGATACAAACTCAACCCCAGGTGTCACTACAAACAACCCTCGCCCCAAAAATTTTGCCCCCAATAACTGGCCTAACCCACCCGCCGGGCGAGGCCGCGAATTTATACCCAATAACAAAAGCAACGAACCCTGCTCACCACCACGCAGCTCTTTGGCGAGCAATTTCTACAGCACCACGCCTAACAGTTTTGCCCCCAATACTTACAAAGGCAACAATAACAACCCGCGCCCCGATCGCGTCTGGTGCAGTGACTGCAGGATTGCTCATGGCCCCTACTACGCTTGTGTATGCAAACGCAATCAAGCAACCTCCTCATCTAGCAGGGTCAACACCCTCCAAATAGAAGAACCACCCTCCCCCCCCCGAATAAGAGTCGAAGAACTGGCTAGCCCTGTTGCTAACCAACAACCCCGGATTGGAGCAGTTTCCCTCCACCCGCAATGCATGGCAGCGGCGATAACGGACATTCAGAACTTATATGTCCAGGCAACAATTGGATCCCAGCAGCAATGGATCATGGTAGACTCAGGCGCCACACACAATTTTCTATCGCCACAATGTGCCGCGCGCCTGGGCCTACGTCTCACCACCGTCAACGAAACGACAGTCAAGTTTGCCCAAGGAAAGGATAACAATGTCAAGGCAGCTCGTCAAGTCAGGATCGAGATGGGTGAATTCACATGTCGACTTGATTTCATAGTGGTCCCAATGGACGACTTTGAGGCAATCATTGGTCTCTCCTTCAACGACAAGTACCTCATTGCACTCCTAGGCGTGAAGGTGGACCAATTACTGCTGAATAATCAGGGCAAAGCAGTGACAGTACAAGGCGCCAGACTCACAACAAAGCAAGCTTTCACCCGCCAGGCGCATCTTCAAACCAACCCGCCTCCCATCAACCGCCAAGACCCTGCTCAGTTAGCACCGATGAAAGGCAAACAGAAAGTCCCAGAGCACTCGCCCCCCAAACTCAATCTCATGAGTGCAAAACAAGCAGAGCGGGCTCTCCAGAAAGGAACTCAGGTTCACCTCTGCATCATGCAAGCAAAGGAGCAGCCCACAGCAAGGCTCAACTCCATCACCATCGAGCAAGCCAAAGTGGGTGACCCCTCCCTTACCCCCATCCTCCAGAAGTACAAGGATGTCATGCCTCCAGAACTTCCCCCCGGCCTACCCCCTCCCCGTCAAATTCAACATGAAATTGACCTCATCCCAGGAAGCACACCCCCGGCAAAGGCCCCCTACCGCATGAACGACACCGTGCTCAAAGAGCTCAAGAAGCAACTCCAAGAATTAGAGGATCAAGGTTTCATCCGGCCAAGCAACTCTCGTTTTGGGGCCCGAGTCCTGTTCGTCAAGAAGAAAGACGGTTCGATGCGACTATGCGTGGATTATCGGGCCCTCAACAAGATAACTATCAAGAACAGGTACCCAGTCCCCCTCATGGAAGATCTTCTGGACAGACTACAAGGTGCCAATACTTCACGCGCATCGACCTCCGCTCAGGCTATCACCAAGTCCGCATCGCCTCTAAAGACATCCCGAAGACCGCCTTCCGCACACGCTACGACTCCTGGGAATGGATGGTCCTGGGGTTCTGTCTCACCGGCGGTCCGGGCACTTTCTGCAGAATAATCCATGACAGTTTCCGCGACATGATTGACGACTACCTAATCACCTACATCGATGATTTGCTCATTTACAGCAAAACCTTAGAAGAGCACCAGAAGCATGTCGCCACAGTACTCCAGCGCCTCCGGGAACACCAGCTATATGCCAAGCTGGAGAAATGTGAGTTCGCTGTCCAGAAAATCGAGTTCCTGGGCTTCATCGTCATGTCAGAAGGGATTATGGTGGACCCCAGGAAAGTCAACGCTGTCATCAGGTGGGCTCCACCGACATCCATCAAAGAAGTCAGAGAGTTTGTGGGCTTCTGTCAGTACACACGTCGCTTCATCCGCGATTTCAGCAAGATCGCTACCCCACTTACAGAGATAACCAAAGGCCACAAACCCTTTCAGTGGACGTCCAGAGAAGAAGAGGCCTTTGAGAACCTGAAGATAGCCATGTGTAGTACCCCCGTCCTCCGACTACCCGACTTCACCAAACCCTTTGAAGTCCACACTGATGCCTCCGATGGTGCCATTGACGGTGTCCTCATGCAAGAGAATCAACCCATAGCCTATGAATCCCACAAATTCACAGATGTAGAGACAAGATGGACTACACATGAGAAGGAAATTCTCGTTGTCGTCCACTGCCTCCGAAAGTGGCGACACTATGTCCAAGACAAACACACAAAGGTATACACAGACAACATCTCCCTCAAGTACTTCCAAACACAGCCCAAAATCACCCCCAAGCAAGCTAGGTGGCAAGATACACTGGCAGAATACGACATCGACATCATCCACAAACCAGGTACTACAAATGTCATGCCAGATGCCCTCAGTCGAATGCCCACACTCACTGCTATCTCCACAGCAACCAACACTCTACGCCAACGCATCCTCGACGCACAAAAAAGCTAATCCCGCTGTCCTCCGCATGCTCCACGACCACATCTCTGGTAAAGCTGCAGTGGGTCTATTTGAAGTCAGAGATAACCTCTTCTACGCGCATGGAAAAATCTACATCCCCAATGACCCAGAGCTCAAGAAAGATCTCATGTGGGAAGCGCATGACTGCAAGCTAGCTGGACATGGTGGCCATAAAAGATCTTATGACAAACTCCACCAACACTACATGTGGCCCAAAATGAAGGACGACGTAATCGACTACGTGCGCACCTGCCCAACCTGTCAACTGGTCAAAGCTCAAAGAGTCAAGCCTGTTGGCCTCCTCCACCCCATGCCAACACCCTCCCGGCCTTGGGACATGGTAAGTATGGACTTCATTGTCGACCTCCCCCCCTCCCACGGCCACACTACCATCATGGTGGTCGTCGACTACTTCACCAAGCAAGCTCACTTCATACCTGCAAAGCCTCCCGTCACCGCCTACCAAGTAGCCAAACACTTCTTCGCCAAAGTCTTCAAATACCACGGCCTTCCCCTAGCCATAGTTTCTGATCGTGACACCCGCTTCCTCAGCGACCTCTGGCGCGAGCTCTTCAAGCTGCTAGGCACCCAGCTCCGCTTCTCCTCCGCCTACCACCCAGAAACCGATGGTCAAACTGAAAGAGTCAACCAAGGCATTGAAGACTACATCCGCAGCTACGTCAAGGCAGATCAGAAGGACTGGTCCGAATACATGGACGTCCTGGAATTCCACTACAACAACTCCATCCACAGCAACACTGGCTACACCCCCTTCGAGCTCTCCACAGGTAAAGAAGTCATCACACCTCTTGCACTAGCAACCGGCGACGTGCATGCCCAGGATCTGGAATGTGAAGAGTTTCTTCAACAATGGCAAACCCGCATGCAAAGTGCAAAGAAGAGTCTCGAGCAAAGCAAGGTACGCATCGCCAAATACGCCAACCAAAAGCGACGGCCTTCCGAACTCTTCCAAGAAGGTGACTTAGTCCTCGTCAGCTCTCAGAATATCACCCTCCCTCAAGGCCTCTCCCCAAAGTTCAACCACCGCTACTATGGTCCATACAAAGTGCTCAAGTCCTACAACGACATCACCTACAAGCTGGACCTCCCATCACACATCAACATCCACAATGCCTTCCATGTAAGTTTGCTCAAAAGATTTGTGCCGGATAACACATATGGGCGAAATCTCCCCGAATATGTAAAGGATGGCCCGCCACATGAGCCGGAGGCCATCCTAAAGTCGCGTTTTGGGCGCCGGGGACAACTATTCTATGTCAAATGGCGAAATCGCCCTATGACGGAATGCACTTGGGTCCCTGAATAAATCATGCTTCGACTCGGGAGACCCCTTGTGCTGCGCTTCTACAACATGCCGACTGAAGAGGAGGACAACCCACTAAATGAAAACCACATAGAGTAGTCCTCCCCCCACTTTGTAAATAGCATCACCCTAGGTAGCTAGACATTTGGGTGGCAACATCTAACTCCCCTCCTTGTAAATATCCGCCCCAAAACCTCGGCATCAACTTTTGTATCGGCACCTCTCAAAACCCCGGCTTGACGTGGGCGTCAAGCTCTCTCAACCCGGGGGTGTATATAAGGGAAGTATGTGCCACTTTCCCCAACTTGCCAGCCCCGTTTTCATGTGATTACTTGCGTCCCTTGTATTCGGCACTTTCTTATGATATTGATCATTCGTTCGCGTCCCTCACTCTCGTGTCCCTCTTGCGTTCAGTTTTCAAGTTGCGTTCTTGTATGTGCGTTTGCTTGCCTGCAGGTCCCGTTTGCATCGCAGGTGAGCCGGCGCGGCCCCTTTTCCGCGACGCCCCGAACGAGGGCGTCACAACAGCTTGGACCTCACAACAGCTAGTGCAGTTTCTGCACCTCTGTGGCTCCCTCTCTCCGCCGCAACATCTTGCAAAGGCATTCTCTTCTTTGACTAGCAACACAGAGCTCAATGGCCTTGGACACCTCTTACCTATATGACAAAGACCGCACTATAATTCAAAATCCAAATTTTAGCCTGTTTGAAACCAGCGAAAAAGGAAGGAAAATCGACAAAATATACAAGGAAATAGTTCAAAATTTCTACTTCATGGAGGAAACTTCGCATGTGTTCCTTCGCAAATGCATTTCTCAAATTGCGTTTGTACTGTCGGGACGACGGGCACACATACGAGCACCACCTGCCCCATCAGTCAGCATGTAGCGACTGTTGAGCACGTAGGTATGATGGGCAGTAAGCAAATCTATCCTCCTCCAACGGTCGTAATCTCAGAATTCTGGCGAGGTTTTTTCTTCTCTCCATTTTCACACACAGAGAGAGAGAGAGAGAGAGAGAGAGAGAGAGAGAGAGAGAGAGCGCTCATTACCATCCTGTAGAGGCCGAAGAAAACCGGCCTGAGACTAAAGCAGTTATGTGCCTCCAAACATCATGCAAAGCAATTAAAAACTATTACAAGAACTGAAATGTACAGGGATTGGTGTGATGGATACAACGATGTGATGTATATAGGAGGGAAAGGTACTGAGGATGAAGCTCTGCAAGGCTCAATACATACAACATGATCAATGCAATCCTGGTCAAGCTCAAGTAAGTAGAAAAGGATAATTGCTGGGTGTAGTATCATAATCTGGGAGAGCCCTGCGTAAAGACTTGTAAGATGACCCTAAGGTCAGAGGGTCATTGCCTCCATCTCTCATAGAGGTGTCGTTGATGTCGTATCCTGTATCCCGAACTCCTGGATTTTTTACATGTGTTTCAGTCCTACAACTGAGAAGTATCATTCTCTTGCGGGCAGCAACCTTGTCACTTGTGGAACTCCCTTGCTGGGCTGTTGTCTTTGCTGGCTAGGGGAATTGATTGAGCTATGCCTATCTTTCACGTCCCTAGTTTGGAGATTGCACTCTCAATGCTTATATGTCTTGAGGAGGCAGTGACCTGGACGTGCTTTGTCATAACTGACTGGAAAGTAGCATCTCTCCCTCCAAATAGAGTGGGCTATTTTGCTCAGGTATCTTCGGACTGGGGGTGTTCACATACAAAGTATGCCTGAGTCTCTACCTTCTGCATAGTCTTGCTTTGCTGGATGCCTGTTGTCCAACCAGCCTCTACCTCACGAGGATGAGTTGGTACACTAAGCTGTCCAATCACAACTTTGATCTTCTTTGGATGTACGCGGTTTTCGGACAAAGTTAATGTTCCAACTTGGTGACATGGCATTGCCCGATCCGACCAGGATGGAGCAAAGCACGGAAGTGTCAAAGTTGACGATGTAGAAGCATAGAGACCAAGGGGAGTGAGCACGAGAGAGAGAGAGAGAGAGAGAGAGAGAGAGAGAGAGAGAGAGAGAGAGAGAGAGAGAGTCTCCTGAACCAATCAACCTTGGCAATGAATACCTGAATGTGTATACAATGGAGGCAAGGGGTTGCTTATATAGTTGTAAGGTGCAGCGGAAGTGAATGTTGAACTTTGCTCAAGAAGGGTGCTTCGAACTGTGCTCAAGGGTTCCTTTTACTTACGGAAGGGAGAGCCTTCCGTTCCTTTAGTGAGAGAGTGCAAATGATCACAAACAAAGTGGAAGACATTGTGAATGAATTATGAAGGTGCTGAGTGTAACAAACTGCTGATGTGTTGAAGCCCTAATTCTGCTGAAACCCTAACCCAAAATCAAGAACCCTAATTCTGTCCAAAACCCTAATTCTGTTGAAACCATAACCCTAAAATAAAAAACCCTAATTTTTACCCAAAACCCTAACCCTAAAATAAAAAACCCTAACCCTAACCCTAATTTGCTGACGTGGTTGACTGACACGTGGCCTACTGTACGGACACCAGCACGATTTACGAAAACTTGGCAGCTTTTGGCATTGCTTTTTGGACCAAAAGCTTTTGAGTTTTGAAGGCTTTTTACGGTTATTGCTTTTTAGGCCAAGGGCCTTTAAATATGAGGTTAGGGCTCATTCTCTGGCATGCTTCTTGGCGAAGGTACAGAGTTAGGAGTACCGGCTTGTACTGTGTTGATGCAATATAAAGAAATACCGAAAGGGGCGCCAAGGCTTGGGGCCAATACTCTCTGGGTGAAATTCCGCCACTCCGTGTTGCGTGTCGTCTCTCTCTTTCAGTTCAGTTGTGATTGAAGTGTTAAAAGTCTGTTCAGTCTGTTCTTTTCTATTGGCACGTGGTGCCCGTCTTGTGACAATGGTATTCGAGCATCAGGCGCGTGCTTTCAGAAGCACACCGGTCCTACAAAAGAGCAGATAGAGCTATTGGAATTTTATTCGGGATATCTTCGCCCTCCAACCCGGACTATCTTTGCCCTCCAACCCGGACTTATTAGCCACTCCCACCCTTACTTCATCGCGCATCGGGCGCGCTCCCATCTTCATCGCAGTGTCTTACAGGGCATAAGCCAATTAAGATCACTTGCAAGAGAAGGATCTAGATTTGTTTCAAGTCACTGTTTTTTCTCAGAAGCAGTGCCATGCAGATGTTGATGTCTACAGCTATCAAGCAGCATACTCCAAGTACTTGGCAAGCTTTCAAGAAAATTTTTGCCCGAAGTTATATGGTTTCTGACATCTTTCTTCGGAGTGCAACTTCTAGTAGAGTGGGGTATCCTGAAATGCTTGCCATGGAAACCCTAGCAGATTATAACTTGAAGTTTCTCGATATCTCCCAGTAGATGTCTCTTCACGATTAGATGACCTTGGAGGTCCAATGCGATTGCTATCTTGGGACTACCATCTCCGCCAAAGAAACACTGTCTGTCCAGGAGCTGACGGACCATGCTGTGCTCGGCTACGACCTTATGGAATGAACCTAACCCTAATTTTTTGGTGTAGGTTTCAGGATGAAAAGTCAGTCAACTTTTCGAGCTCGATGGATGTCGAGATTGCTTTTTAAGTTTGAGTTCTGTTTGAACTTGTTTGGTGATCCTGCTTGGTATTTGTTTGAAATGGATGGTATCTGTTTTGAACCTGTTTTGGTGCCGATTTGAATTGTTTGACTCTGGTTTGATACTAGTTTCAATGATTGGTGATTTTACTCCCGGGTGGAGAAGTGAGAAATATTGTTCTGGTATTGTTTGAACTTCGGAACGACATAGGCCGATGCCTGGGGAGCGTTTCGTTGTATGCTTGTAAAATAATTGTTGTTGTGACTCCCGGCCCGGACTTGGATGGTTATGCGGGAGGAGTATTAAGAAGTCTGAGCAATGGTTACTCTCAGCACCTCCAAACGAGGCAGGCTGCGGTCTAGGGGGACGTTTGGTTGTAAAAGGCCTCTATATCTCCTTGCCCGGACCTTTTTAGGTTATGCGGGAGGAGTGACGAGGGAGTCGTTGAATATCTCCCGGCCTGGACCTTGTTAGGTTATGCGGGAGGAGTGTTCATTGGCGGCTTTATGTTTCTATGTCTTGTAACATGCATATGTAAGCATTTGTGTTGCATTGTGATGTGCCAAACTCTGAATCTTCCTATTGGATGAGATTGCCTGGGTATGTAATTTTAGTGCATCAAGACACCCGTGGAAGATCAATACGGTTTGGGTGTGATGGCTAATTTTACTATGCCGGAATATCAAGAGTTCCGATATGGACGAAAGGAGAAGCTAACTCCTCGATCAAAACAGCCAAAAGGAGAAGCTAACTCCTTGATCAAAAGAGCAGAAAGGAGAAGCTAACTCTTTAATAAAAAGAGCAAATTGATTGTCCCTTGGAATGTCCCTCGAAATGACCCTCGGAAATTTTTGAGCTAACTTGAGTTGTTTTGTAGATATGCTGTAATCGCGGACAATTACTCTCTTTCAAGAAGGGGAGATGTAACAAACTGCTGACGTGTCGAAGCCCTAATTCTGTTGAAACCCTAACCCTAAAATCAGAAACCCTAATTTTGCCCAAAATCCTAATTCTATTGAAACCCTAACCCTAAAATCAAAAACCCTAATTTTGCCCGAAACCCTAATTCTGTTGAAACCCTAACCCTAACCCTAACCCTTACCCTAACCCTAACCCTGATTTGTTGACATGGCGGGCTGACACATGGCCTGCTGTACGGACACCAGCGCGATTTATGAAAAACTGGCAGCTTTTGGCATTGCTTTTTGGACCAAAAGCTTTTGAGTTTTGAAGGCTTTTCACTGTAATTGCTTTTTAAGCCAAGGGCCTTTAAATATGAGGTTAGGGCTCATTCTCTGGCATGCTTCTTGGTGAAGGTGCAGAGTCTAGAGTACCGGCTTGTACTGTGTTGATGCAATATAAAGAAATACCGAAAGGGACGCCAAGGTTTGGGGCCAATACTCTCTGGGGTGGAATTCCGCCACTCCGTGTCGCGTGTCATCTCTCTCTTTCAATTCAGTTGTTATTGAAGTGTTAAAAGTCTGTTTAGTCTGTTCTTTTCTATTGGCACGTGGTGCCCGTCTTGTGACATTGAGACTGAGAGATAGAGAGAGAAGAATACGACACTAGAATGTTGTCAAACCCTCCTCCAAAGGCCCCACTCTCTATGGCGAGAGCGGTCTACTATTGATTGCACAAATCTCTACAATGCAATGGACTTGCCGACGATGTCGACGATGAGACGGCTTGAAATTTGAAAACGCTAAGGGCTGAAATCTGCAAATCTTGTATCTGCTGAATTCTGACCCTATGTCGGTGACGACGGCGATGACGACGATGCAACAACGACGCGCTAAAAACAGAGATGCTGAAATTTGCGTTTTCCGGGCTGAATCTGCTAACGCTGGCTGATCTGACCGTGTGATGAGGATCTGCTGCGGGAAGGTCAGATCTGCGAGGTTCGGGGCTGTGGTACGGAGTCTATATGCTAAAAACTGAAAATGTTGATGCAGAAAAGGGGTTTGTCGGCGGGAATCTGCAAAACGCTAGGTTGTCCTGCTGATTAAAAAACGCTAGGGTTGAACTAATGTCTTGTTGCAAAAACGGTAAGGAATGTGCTGGCGCCAGGTTGATCAGGAATTGCAAAACGCTGGGCTGATCTGCATTTGCTGAGGAAACGTTGGCTGGTCTTGGTAGCTTGAAAACGCTAGGTCTTCTTGTTGGTCTTGCTGAGAAGGTGCACTTCAACTGTGGTCTCCTGCCTCTTCTGCCAGAAAGTGCTAGCGCTAGGCTTCTTATATATTATCTTATTAGAATTGCCCTACCCAGTTTCCCAACAAAGTTACTTATTAATAATAAGTGAAAAATGGCTAAAATAGGGAAAATAGGTTCTGTGCACTGTAAAATGCTCCTAATGGAATCTGATGGTACTGCTGATGATCATGCTGTGTGCAACCAGAGGATATGCATCTACTCTAAGTGTCTGGACATGCACGGTCTGCGAACAGACTCACAAAAGTGCCAGAACACTTCCTAAGCTAACTGAACTGAACCCTTGTCATGAAGTAGCTTGTCCACATACACATAGAGTTAGATGTGCACGTGACATCCCCTCCTTTTTAAAGTGAGGTATTGGTACCGAATTGTATGGCGTCGAGGGAGATCGCCAACAGTGTCTGGAATCTAGGAAAGGACTCTTCGCCGGCCCACTCTGATGTGTGGGTCATGCGATACTTGAACTTTATAAAGGTCTGCAACGCTTGCTTCTGTGGGTCGCGCCGAAAGTGACACAAAGTTATCTGTGGCTCTTTCAATGCTTCAACTTCGTCGATGTGTCTACCTTCTTCAAGAATCTCCGAGGATGAAAATTCCTGAAACCACTTCCAACACAAAAACATGAACATACCCATTCCATGTAAAGTGATTGGAAAAATTATAGTCTTCTTTAAAGACTGTGCATGCAATGTAGATGTACATAGACGGAGTGCCAAACCGTTCATCAAACACACATAAACAATGGAATTGAAACTTGTCTTTTTGATCTAAATCTATCAACTGTGGCAAATCATAATGGAAATGCCGATGCTTGATGCTCAATCCTTCTTGTGCTCTTTCAGATACTGTGTCATGCCAAGGAAGAGACATGGAATGTGAATTCCTTGGGTGCAAATATTTCATCTTTTCATGAGTAATCCACATACATCCGTGCTCATTCATGAGTGAATCATGTTCATCGTATAATATGGTATGCCTATGAAAAGGGATCACATAAGGACGATGACTAAAATACAGGAAACCATCACAAATGAAACACTCAAACAATGCGTGTTGACTAATCATGCGCACACATAATACTTTCTGGGAGTTCCTGAGATCTTGACTCGAGAGCTAAGATTGGTTCTTCGTGATTGATCGAATCTGCAATGAGGTTATCTTCACTAGACAAAGTATCAACTAAACTATCATCCTCAATCACATCTTTATCCTGCAAATCATCATGCTCGTGAATAATCACATCTTTATCCTGCAAATCATCGTGCTCGTGAATAATCACATCTTGATCATGCAAATCATGCGTGTCGTGCTTTGGAAAAGAAGAGACTGAGAGAGTCTCCTTCTCCTGATTCTTTGCAATCTTCGCTTGCACGTTAGAAAATAGTGGGACCAACTCTTGCATGTGTTGGTCTCTTTGCGCTTCACGCTCTAACCGTCTTTCTTCGCGCTCGCGATTCAATTTGACTTTTCTTTCTTTGTGCTCACGCTCTATGGCTGCCATTCTTTCTTCGTGCCACTCTTCGTGTTGTCTCATCATGTCCATCATCGTCTTGACCAAAGCTTCCATAGGATTTGGTATAATCCTTGGCGTAGATGGGGAGGAGGGAGGGTCGGAAAAACCTCCTGGTGGGGAAAATTCTTCTTTGCCACCTCCATGCGAAGTATCCATTCCGCTTCGGGTGAGGACCATATACTGAAGTCTTGGGTTCTTAAGTTCACGAGGAACTCGGATTCTTGTGATTCTTGGGTTCTTGAGGTTCTTCTTTCGCTTGCAATCTGTGTTAGAGAAGGATCTTCTCTTACACGAGCTCTACTCTTTTCCGCGGGCGCACCCCTTGGCGGCCTTGCGCTCACACCAAGGTTGCTTTTTCCTACCTCACATCGATTGGCTGGCCGCTAAGTGCACGGTCCGCTCTCAATGAGTGAAAAGAGACACAAGGGGAGGCTGGACAAGCCCTTTTTTCTTGCGTTTCTTGTCACTCTTCAAAAACACGATTAGGAATCGACATGCCCAAGTGGACTGGGGTTACGTGTGACCGCAACAAGCAAAAAAAATTTCTTAATGGTTCTTTCCTTGAGTGATACAGAACACTGCTAAAGCTCTGATACCAATGTAAGGTGCAGCGGAAGTGAATGTTGAACTTTGCTCAAGATGAGTGCTCCGAACCAAGGTTGCATCCGTACGTACGTACGAATTCTATCCGTATCGTATATCCGTACAGTACGGTTCAATACGTACGGATAGGTCCCGTACACTTTTTTTTGTTTTTTTAATTTTTTTTTGTTTTTTTGGGGGGGGTTGTTTTGGCTGCTCTATTTCAGCCGATTAGGCCTCTCTTTTTGAAAAACGCCTTGTTGCAGCTGAGAGCGACTCGTTTTAGCAGAGATACAGGTACAGTGCAGTGTGTGCTCCTCTCTTGCACGTGCCCGCTTTGAGTGCAATGTGCGGTTTGTAGTACTTACTACTTATTAGAGTCAGGACTTCAGACTTGAGTCTTGGATTATGATGATTCATTATGTATTTATATTGATTCTCTTAGTTTTATGTGACCATGACAATAGACATCTGACACTATTTGGTTAGCTAAGCTCAGCTTTGTGTTTTCATTGTTCGGTTAGAGTTGTGGACTCTAGTTTTTGGCATTTGCAATGGTCTATTGTTGATTTGCTAGTCTTTATTAAAAGTCTTGGTGAATGCATATATAAATGTATAAGTTTTATGCTTTGTGAAAAAAAGTACGAATTTTTACGCACCTAAAACTCAATCCATTCTGTACTACGTACCTTACGAACCGAATTTGTACCGAACACTACGTACCTAACTACCTTGCTCCGAACTGTGCTCAAGGGTTCCTTTTACTTATGGAAGGGAGAGCCTTCTGTTTCTTTAGTTAGATAGTGCAAATGATCACAAACAAAGTGGAAGACGCTGTGAATGAAGGTGCTGAGACTGAGAGATAGAGAGAGAAGAATACGACACTAGAATGTTGTCAAACCCTCCTCCAAAGGCCCCACTCTCTATGGCAAGAGCGGTCTACTATTGATTGCACAAATCTCTACAATGCAATGGACTCGTGGACGATGTCGACGATGATGAGGACGACGACGAGACGGCTTGAAATTTTGAAAATGCTAAGGGCCGAAATCTGCAAATCTTGTATTTGCTGAATTCCGATTCTATGTCAATGACGACGGCGATGACGACGATGCGACGACGACGCGTTGAAAACAGAGATGTTGAAATCTGCGTTCTCTGGGCTGAATCTGCAAACGTTGGCTGATCTAACCGTGCGGCGTGGATCTGCTGCGGGAAGGTGAGATCTGTGAGGTTCGGGGCTGTGGTACGGAGTCTATATGCTGAAAACTGAAAACGCTTATGCAGAAAAGGGGTTTGCCGCCGGGAATCTGCAAAACGCTAGGTTGTCCTGCGGATCCAAAAACACTAGGGCTGAACTGATGTCTTGCTGCAAAAATGCTAAGGGATGTGCTATCGCCAGGTTGATCAGGAACTGCAAAACGCTGGGCTAGTTTGCATTTGCTGAGGAAACGCTGGCTGGTCTTGGTAGCTTGAAAACGCTAGGTCTTCTTGCTGAGAAGGTGCACTTCAACTGTGGTCTCCTGCCTCTTCTGCCAGAGCTCTAGGCTTCTTATATATTATCTTGCTAGAATTGCCCTGCCCAGTTTCCCAACAAAGTCACTTATTAATAATAAGTGAAAAATGGCTAAAGTAGGGAAAATAGGTTCTGTGCACTGTAAAATGCTCCTGATGGAATCTAATGGTACTGCTGATGATCATGCTGTGTGCAACCAGAGGATATGCATCTACTCTAAGTGTCTGGACATGCACAGTCTGTGAACAGACTCACAAAAGTGCGAGAACACTTCCTAAGCTAACTAAAGTGAACACTTGTCATGAAGTAGCTTGTCCACGTACACATAGGGTTAGATGTGCACGTGACGATAACAATCCCAGTAAATTGCCCTACCCAAGACTTTGACAAATAAGTAAAATAAATACCTAAAAGCCAAACTAAATAATGGGATCACATTGGGCAGTTCACTTGAGATGCCTAAACTTTAATACCCTCTCTGCAGCTCATAGTGGACATCAATAGTGAGATCAAGTCGATGAAGAAGCTACCATGGACACCGCAGCACTGGCCGGGATATTGGATACACCTCGGTGTTGCTCTCCTCAACTTTGTACCTGAAAGTAATGCCATCTTGAGCATCGGTTGCCTTTGTAGAAACTTTGAATTGTAGACCACACTACGTCCAATAAAACCATTCGTGAACTATGAACACATCATGTCCAAAATAAAAAAACTCCAAGATAATGAACTGTGGAACACATCCTGTTCATGATCCGACCAACAACAATGAATTGGCGCGCCCATCCATAGTGTTTTAGACGTCTGATTGGTTCCCTGCCAGATGCATGTGCATTGAACTCCGACCTACGGGTCCAAACACCAATAACTTCAACTCCAACACAAGGGTCGAAATTAATTATAGGGAGCATTGCTTGCCTCTCTGCCACTCACAAGCCTCTCTCTAACTGAAGCTGTCACCAGCATGTGACTACTAGCTATCCTTTTTGTTGATTTCTTTCTTATTATTTATTTACTTTCACTTTTTGGAAACACCCCTCGGGAAATCTAACTGCCTTGCATTGCATAGCTAGTGTGGAACTGTCCAGAGGGAGTCCAGGCCTGAGGGCAAGAGAGCACTAAGGTTGGACAAGGACTATGGTTAGCCAAGTGGGGTCATTGACTAGCCAAAGTGGAATCCTTTGCTACAGAGGCTACATTTCAGTTCTGGATGTGGCCGCAGTGTACAAAGAGGGTCGGATGACCTAGAAAGATACAATGGCAGCATCTCCTAAAATTTAGGGAACTGCTATTTTGGGACTTGAAAATGTGTTGACGTCATTACCTCCGGAATGACAAGGGGAACATTTTCTTACTCTGCCGTGAAGTCAACTGGGCAACCGGTTGGGATATTTTTAGACGGCAACCCCGAAACGGGAAAATGCTTATAAATGTGCCAAGTGGCACCTTCTGGTGCACTTGCCTCATGCAACAAGAAGTGGCGCTGAATTTGAATGAGGGAGAGCCTCATTTTCAGTTTTGTCACAGGTTAAGAGCTATGGAGTGCTTGCTTTCCCTCTTATGCACAGTGCGGTGCCAGGAGTGATGCCCTGCACGCTACGCACTGCCCTCTCTCTCCCCTTTGGCAGTATGTTATGCCCCTCTAGTGGGCTCTTCATTTGACCAATGTACAGTTGTGTGGGTTCATGCGCGATTGCCGAGGCAAGAGCCTCTTGCACAGGTACTGGATTAGCTAGCGGCTAATCCCCCCGCAGGTACAGGTGAATTCGGAGAGGTTTCACGCCAGAAATCTCGTCCGATTCAAAGGGCAAGTAGCCCTACAGGTGCGGGAGCTCGAGGACTTGCTACGGATGCGACCGGCACGCGAAACGGAGCCCGAAACAGTGAATTACAGCCTGCTGTGTATTTTTGCAGGTTTAGGGTTTTGGCCCTAAACGGACCCTAATACCCCCAGGAGGTTCGGGGATGCAAGGGGACCGCTGTACAGGTGATCTGGCGCATTTTCAGGGCTGAAAACAGAGAATTCAGCGTGCTGCAGATTCTCGCCAGGTTTTGCAAAGTGCCCGTATGCGTCGGGAAAGTCGGCCAATGCGTGGGAATACTGACTGTGAAGGGTTCTAGTACAGTTATGCTGCCGAAATCGGGCTGGAACAGTGGAAATTCAGCCGAGTTTGTGCGGGGCAGCTTGTAGGGAACCACAGCGTTTATTCCCTCTTTTGAACAATAAAGAAATACCGAAAGGGGCGCCTAAGTTAGGGGCCAATCTGGTGTCGGTCTTCTCATACAGGTGCATTCTAGCATCTGTATCCCATTCCCCTCTCTTGTGTCACTATAGCGCAGGTATAATAGACGACTAATAATGGGTGAAAGCTAAATCAAGGTTTGAAGTAAAGTCTACCGCCCTTTTTGGATTGAACAGGCCGGTTTCAGAAGCTAGTGGTGACACCTGTCATTTGACTAGAAATCTGATCTCGAGGCCATTGTGGCTGTAACAAACTTGGACACTTCAAGTCAAGATTCTGCCGCAACACAGCAGAGATTCACTTCAAAACAGTTCACAGTTCACAATTGATTCGACACGGCCCGATGGAGTTCCGTGCCTCTAGAGATATTGGCCCCAAAGATTGGCGCCCCTTTCGGTATTTCTTTTTGTATTAAATCTGTGCTCAAAGTACAAGGGAGTGGGAGGGTCTCACTCTCAAACTCTGCGTCCAGATACTTTGAGAAGTGGGAGCCCAAGCCACACTTATAAATGTTTACAAGGGATGCCAAAAGCAGAGCCCCAAAAGCTGCCAATTTCAAAAGCTTTCAAAAATAAAGCAATTCGTTTCCAAGCCTTGCTTGATAAAGCAACTTAAAGTTAAGCGCTCTCTCTCTTGCTATTTGCGTAGGAATTTTTGCGTAGAATAAAGCTGCCGTACTATTGCCGCAAAAAGCGCCGCAAAACGTGGGGGTTGCCGTACAGTCATGCCACGTCAGCATTCAATGCAAATTCTGAAAATCTTGCCACGTCAACATTTTAGCAAGCCGGGGCGGGTGTGTGTGTACAAGGAAGCCACGTCACCAGTTTGTGACATACCCCCCTCTTGAAAGCATTGTAATCGCCCTCGATTACGCATGCAAAAAAGACAGAAGCCATAAACTGTCTTAGCAGACACTGAATGTTAGTACCGACGCACTAGGAACACACATCTAGGACATGTACCAATCGACAGTCACATCACATGTCATCACTTGACAAATCACATTGAAAATTCATTCGGATCTCAGACCATGATTAATCGACAATGTATTTAGCAATCGCATCTAGATCCACTCGGGACCTCATAGATGCCCGATTGACTAATCCTTATTGCAACCATGTCTATCGAGACTGTTCAAGCATTGTGAATCCTCCAAGTATCGGGCAACTTTAGTCGAAAGGAGACATCATTTATCTTTTTGGAAATCTGGAAAGGTCCATAGTATCTCATGCTAAGCATTGGAAAAGCCGCTCCTTTCCCTTTTTCTTTCTCAGGCTTGCCTTCTCAAAACGTAAGAGCACCCAATCATTCTCCTTCAATTTCAAATGGCAACGATGTCGATCTGCTGCCTTTTTGTGTCTTTTTTGAGATTTCTGCAAAGCCTCCCGGACCTTGGCAAAAGCCGTGTCCAAGTCGTGCGTGTACTCGTCGGCTTCAAAAATCTTATCTTTCGTGCTTAGGAAGGGTGGAACCTTCGTAGCATCTTCAATAATCTCAAATGGCGCCTTCCCCGTCGAAGAGTGTATGGTGTTATTGTAGGCAAATTCCACCAAAGGTAAATACTTTTCCCATTGAGTCTTCTGATCCAAGATATAAGACTTCAATAAATCTAGTACCACTGAATTAGCAATCTCTGATTGCCCGCCAGTCTGCGGATGGAACAATGGCGAGAATTGCAACCGCGTGCCAATGTTCTCCCCAATAGCCTTCCAAGTTCTTGAGAGATAAAAAATGAAATCCATTGCAATACTTTCCCAGGGTCGTGTGGGTATGGGTAAAGGTTGTAACAATCCCTGTGCTGTATGCCTGTCAAACTTGACCTTCTGGCATACCAAGCAACTGCGTACCAAGGTCCAAAACGTCCACGTCCTTCTTGAGTCCCGGCCAAAAGAAGTATCTCTCCACACCTTTCAAGGTGGTAGCAATGCCGCGGTGACCCGTAAAAAGTGGACAATGGCATTTGGTTAGAACCTTTTCCCTTAACGGACGTGTAACGTACAACATCGTTTTCTTCATCAAGTAGCCATCCCGAATGGAATATCACTCTACTACCTCCCCATTCCGTATCCGAGTGAAAATATCAGCAAAATCTATATCTGTGGCATATTGATCGACCATATCCTTGAAGCTCCTATGATGTATTGCGGAAATAGCTAGAACCAACGGCTTCCGAGACAAAGCATCTGCCACCAAGTTCTTCTGTCCGTGCACATGGACAATCTGGAAGTGAAACTGTGACACGATGTTCGCCCACCGCATCTGCTTTTCCGATAGCTGCTTCTGTGACAAGAAGTAGCGTAAACTCTGATGGTTTGTGAAGACAATAAAATCTGTTCCAAGTAGCTAATGTCGCCACTGAGTAAGAGCATGGATAACCGCCAAAAGCTCTTTCTCATAAGTTTGTGCTGTCAATTCCGGCCTTGAGAACAATCGGCTCTTGTAGGCACTGACATAGCCTTCTTGCATTAAGACCGCACCCAGACTACGACCTCAAGCATCACAATATACTTCGAATGACTTCTGCAAATCCGGCAAAGTCAAAACTGGTCCTGTAGTCAATCTCTCTTTCAATGTCCGAATGGCAATCACCTTTGTGGGTCCCCACGAGGAAGGGACTCCTTTCTGTGTCAAGATATGCAAAGGGGAAGCAACAACTGCAAACTTTCTAATGAACCGCCGATAGTACGAACATAAGCCCAAGAAGCTTCTAATGTTAGGTGAAGCGGAAGTGAATGTTGAACTTTGCTCACGTGTCGTCACGGAGTGGCGGAATTCTACCCCAGAGAGTATTGGCCCCAAACCTTGGCGCCCCTTTCGGTGTTTCTTTATATTGCATCAACACAGTACAAGTCGGTACTCTAGACTCTGCACCTTCTCCAGGAAGCATGCCAGAGAATGAGCCCTAACCTCATATTTAAAGGCCCTTGGCCTAAAAAGCAGCTACAGTGAAAAGCCTTTAAAACTCAAAAGCTTCTGGTCCAAAAGCAATGCCAAAAAGCTGCCAGCGTAATTTACGAAAATCTGTACAGCCTGCCACGTCATTAGCCAACGCAAAACGCGGAAATTCGTACAGCTTGCCACGTCATCAACCAACGTAATTTTCGAAAATCCATACAGTTCTGCCATGTCAGCACTGCCAGCATGAAAAGTGGAAATCCGTACAGTTCTGCCACGTTAGCAGTCAGCGGAATTTCCGAAAATCTGTTGGTGCTTCTTCTGTTGCTTCTACTTCTTCTAGGGTTTAGGCCCCTCGGCTAGCATCTGTAAGTTGGCTCCATTCTTCAGGGCTTTGACACGTCAGCAGTTTGTTACACCACTCTCTATGGCGAGAGCGGTCTACTATTGATTGCACAAATCTCTACAATGCTTTGGACTTGCCGACGATGTCGATGACAATGAAGACGACCACGAGACGGGCTGAAATTTGAAAATGCTAAGGGTTGAAATCTGCAAATCTTTATCCGAATCTGCAAACTTCACGGGATTTGACCGTGCGGCGAGGATCTGTTGCGGGAAGGTGAGATCTGCGAGGTTTGGGGGTTCTACTGCGATGTCTGACTGCTGAAAACTGAAAACGGTGGTCCTTCTTGATGCCTTGTCGCGATGGAACTGCAAAAACGCCAAGGGCTGATCTGCAACCAAAAACGCTAGGGCTGAATTCTGCTATCTGCGGGGGAAAACTGCTAACGCTAGGGTTGATTTGCTGTTGCTGTGGAATTTGCTGGTGCAAACCACTAACGCTAGGGCTGATCTGTCCTTTGCTGTCGCCAGGCTGATGCAGATGCAAAAACACTGGCTGATCTGGGTTCTTGATCCAAAAACGCTAGCTCATCTGTTGTGATGCAAAAAACGCTAGAGAATCTTGGGGTCCTTGCTGAAAAGTTGCCTGTGAGCAAGCGCTCGTGCTGCCTCTTCTGCCAGAAAGTGCTAGCGCTACGTTTCTATACATACAAACTTATGAAATTTGCCCTACCTAGTTTCCAACAAAAATGTCAAAAATAGGGAAAATAGGTCTATGCACTGTAAAAATGCTCCTGATGGATTATGACTGTAATCTGATGATCATGCTGTGTGCAACCAGAGGATATGCATCTAATCTAAGTGTCTGGACATGCACGGTCTGCGAACCGACTCACAAAAGTGCCAGATCACTTCCTATTCTAGACTGACTTGATTGAACTGAACTTTGATCATGCTGTAGCTTGTCCACGTACACATAGGGTTAGATGTGTCACGTGACATCTAACTTCATGGACATTCTTCAAATCGGGCCAATCACGGATAGTCTCTATCTTGGCCAGGTTCATCTGCACTCCTGCTGCTGAGACAATGTGTCCCAAAAAGTGTATCTCGGGTAGGAAAAATTCACTTTTCTTTTCATTAATCACCAACTTGTGATCTCGTAATGCCTGAAAGACCTGTAGCAGATGTTCTCTATGTTCTGCCTCATCCTTGGAGAAAACAATGATGTCGTCAAAGAAAGTGCCAACAAATAGTTTGTACTCTCGAAAAATCCTGTCCATCATTCGATTAAATGTCGTTGGAGCATTGGTTAGGCCAAAAGGCATCACCAAAACTCAAATAAACCGAAAGTCGTCCGAAAAGCTGTCTTATAGACAGCTCTCGGTGCGATTCGGATCTGATGATATCCGCTCTTCAAATCAATCCTACTGAAACATGAGGATCCCTGTAGTCGGTCAAGAATATCATCGATCCTAGGAATCGAAAATCTGTTCGTGATGGTGGTTTTGTTGAGAGCTCTATAGTCAATGCACATTCTCCAAGATCCGTCTTTCTTTAAAACCAACAACACCGGAGAGCAGTAAGGTGTAGTACTCGGCTGGATAAGACCCTTTTCCAAGAGGTCTTTCACTTGGTTTATAATTTCTTCATTCTGAGCTTGGCTCACACGGTAAGGTGGCCGGTTCGGTGGTGTGCTTCCAGGTATCAAATCAATGGTATGATCCTCAGGACGAGCTAGTGGCAACTCGCCTGGTAGGCCCTCGGAGAAGCAATCGGCACGAGTGTGGAGAAAATCTTGGCGTTCTTTTTCTAGATCAGACATATTTGTCCTATGATCATTATTTAACTCTTTCAAAAAGATCAAGTAAACAAACAGACTGGATTTCATTAATTTTGAAACGGCTGAAGCCAATACAATAGAGACAGACTCGGCCTTAAGTTTTACATCAAGTACAATGGTTCGGCCCTTTTCTGTAGTCAAAGTCGCTTTCTTTGCCCGATAATCGACCACGGTGTTGTTCTTATGGTACCAAGGGACTCCCAGGAGGACATCGCAACCTTCCAAGGGCATTATGTAGAAGTCCTTGTGTCCCAAATACCCCTGACAATGCAACCGAAGTTTGCCAATGACAGGTGTAATGGCTACATCCCTGCCGGGTGCCGCTAGAACTGCCTCTGCTTGTGGCCCCATCCGATCGGGTGTAATCCCGAGCCGCGTCGCCAATTTAGGTGAAATGAAGTTGGCCTTCGCTCCTCCATCAAAGACAATGAGGGCTTCTTGATCTTTCACTTTGCCCCAAGGTCGGCAAAGTTCTGTACTCTCATCAATCGTGCTTGGGTCAGTACCCATGCAATCTTGAACCAGTCCTGCTTTCATCTTGCCTTTCTGTCCACGTTCCTCAGCTACTTTTGAACTCTTTGGCCTTTCTTCATCTTGATCCTTCTGTGCCTTTTTAGGGCACTTCGCGGAGATGTGTCCTTGTTCCCCGCATCCAAAACACTTCCCCTCTTTGATGTGGTTGGCTCTGTCCCGTGGAGTGAGCCAGGTGTTAGGGAATAAAGGCCTAAGTGCCTTGTACTTATAGCTTATAAGTTAAAAGGACTTATAAGTGAGGGGGCCCAAGTGTGAATGGCCCCCTAGTCACTTACTCATATACTCAAAGGTGAAGCCCAAATAAAACATAGCGTGGCTTTTCCCAATTTCCAACGAGCTCTCTCTCTCTCTCACGTTTTCTCTGCGTGAGCATCCTCAGCGCCTCTCTCCCCTTCTCCTTCACTCTCATTGCATAGGACAGCAAGTGGGCTCTCTCTCCTGCTCCCCCACACATGGTATCAGAGCTTTAGGGTTTCCAAGAGAGCCATCTTCGCAACACAGATCAGAATTCTGTTTTTGCTCGCTGCGGGAAGGATATTCAACCGTTTTCGATCAACTCTGTCGCGAAGGGATCCTCTCACCGTGTAGAATCGACCTCCGGTGACAGTTTCCCCAAAATTAGGGTTTCAAAAACTGGCGAACAGCAGTCTATTTCTGCTGAAATTGACCAATTTCGGGGTCAATTTGATGCAATTTCATTAGGGCAAGTCTCACAGGTCAATCTTACAGGTGTTTCCACCAACGAGGTTCTGAAAATTCAGCAAAACAGGTGTTTACAGGCCTGATTTTTGCCCTAAAACAGGGAATTTCAGCAAGCAAATGATGTATACACTTTGTGGAAACCTTTGGTAAGGGTTTGGCAGTGAATGTACGCCGTTTTGGGGTGATTTCGCGTGAAATTTGCTCGCTGTTTTTCTGTAACAGCAAGCTGTTTTTTGCCCGATTGCGCACATTTGGGCGTGTTTAGGTCGGCAAAACAGGGTTTCTGTGTTTGCAATCACTCAGAATGGCTTCTAGCAGTGAAAGTGGCAATTTGTTGCACATTCGCAAGCTTGAAGGTGCCCATAACTTTGCTATATGGAAGAAGCAATGTTATAATGTGATGTTGCAGAAGAAACAAGCGAAACCTATTAAGTTACAGGGTGTGAAACCGGTTGATATGGAGGTTGAAGAATGGGAAGAAGTGGACGAGTTGGCTCGCTCCACGATCATGCTTTCGGTGTCTGACAATTTACTCTTCAATGTAGAGAATGAGCAGACAGCATGGGGCATGTGGAAGCGTTTAGACGAGTTGTATGCACAGTAGAGTGCTGCCAGTAAAGTGTATTGGCTTAAGAAGCTTATGGATCTCCGCATGAAGGAGGGCACGCACATGTCAGTGCACCTCAATGAATTCAATTCTATTTTCAGCCAACTGACAGAGCTGAAATTCACGATTGATGAGGAGTTCAAAGCTACTTTTCTGCTATGCACATTGCCCGAGAGTTGGGATGTATTCCGGACAGCTCTTAGTAACTCAAGTGCGTCACTTAAGTATGCAGATGTAGAGAGTTCTCTCTTGATGGAAGAGATGAACAGGAAGAACACCACAGGTGGGTCTTCTAATGCATTGCACTTGAGAGGCAGGTCTCAACAGAGGGAGAAATCTGATAGTAAGGACAGGGCACGCAGCAAATCTCGTAGGAAAGATGTTGTGTGTCATCATTGTGGAAAGAAAGGGCATTATAAACGGGAATGCTATGAGTGGAAGAAAGAGAAGAACAAGGGTGCTGAAACTGATGCAAAGGACAAGGGAAATGCCAAGAAGAGCACTGTGTTGATTGAGGAAATCAATGTTGCTAGTAGTTGTGACAGTGACAGCAGCACTGATGTACTCAATGCCTCTTCTGTGGATGCACATACCCTTGCTATGGGTTCTGATGTGGACATGCATACTTGGATTCTTGATTCAGGTGCCTCCTTTCATGTAACACCTCATAGGGATTGGTTTACACAGTACTCAGGTGAGGTGCAGGGCACTGTTTATTTGGGAGACAACTATGCATGTGACATTGCAGGTATTGGCAGTGTCCAGTTTTCCTTTGCTGATGGTATGACTTTTGTTTTGCACAAAGTGCGTCATGTGCCACAACTCAAGAAGAGTTTGATTAGTACAGGGCAGCTAGATGATGCAGGCTATCACACCACTTTTGGTGATAGCAAGTGGAAAATTTGTAAAGGGGCCCGGATTGTAGCCAAGGGTTGTAAATCGGACACTTTGTATCCTTTGCATGTATCTAGTGTGCGTGACCATGTTGTCGCCGTAACCGAGCAGCCAAGTGTTTCTTTGTGACATGGCCGGTTGGGACACATGAGTAAAAGAGGAATGGAAACTCTGTCTCGTTGTGGTTATTTGCCATGTTTGAGGTATGCTGATTTTTCTCATTGTGAGCATTGTATTTATGGTAAGCACAGTCAAACACCGCACAAAAGGTCACTTTCTTTGAGGTCTGACAGGTTAGACTTAGTGCATTCCGATGTATGTGAAATGCCACAGTTGTCCTTAGGGGGAAAGAAATATTTTGTCTCGTTTATCGATGATGCTACACGTAAGGTGTGGGTGTATCCAATACGTGCTAAAAGCGATGTTTTGGATACTTTCAAGAAGTTTCTTGCGTTTGTTGAGAATCAAACAGACAAGAAGCTTAGGTCTTTGCGTTCAGACAATGGGGGGGAGTATGTATCAAAAGCATTAATTGACTTTTGTGCTACTAAAGGTATTAAAAGAGAGCTCACGGCTCCTTTTAATCCCTCTCAGAATGGAGTTGCAGAGAGGTTGAACCGGACTATCCAAGAGAAAGTTCGGAGTATGCTGTCACATGCTGCATTACCTCATGGTTTTTGGGCAGAAGCTGTGCAAACAGCTATTCACTTGATTAATCGCTCACCTAGCAAGGCTTTGGGTGGAAAGGTGCCTGAGGAGGTGTGGTCTGGCAAGCCACCCTCATATGCACATTTAAGAGTGTTTGGTTGTGAGGCCTATGTTCACATCCGGAGTGAACTGCGCACCAAACTAGAACCAAAGTCTCATAAATGCATTTTCCTAGGATATGGTGAGGATGGTGAAATGGGGTATAGATTATGGGATCCCGCATTACGGAAAATCATACGCAGCAATGATGTCATCTTCAATGAGAATTACATGCACAAACAGCCCACAAAGGTCGAGGAAGTGCGCCGGGTTGTTTTTCGTGAAGATGTTACATATGGACAGCCAAGAAGGCCCAATGTTCAGCAGCCTTTACATGCTGAAAATGGTGCTGAAAATCAGCCATTAGCTGCTGAAAATCAGCCCCAACAAGTTGCCATTGATGCACCACAGGTAGGGGAACAGGTTGATGCTCCTAGACCGCCCGTTGTTGCGATGCAACCGGCTGAACAGCCTGCTGTTTTTGACGATTTACAGGCTGAAAATCCACCTGTTATGGATCATTGGGTGCGTAGATCTACTCGGGTGACAAGGCCCCCCGATAGATATGAACCGTCTTTGGACTATGTCATGCTTACTGATTGTGGTGAGCCGTCTTGCTATAAAGAGGCTATGCAACGGGAAGACAGTAAGAAATGGTTCAAAGCAATGGTTTCGGAAATGCAGTCTTTGGAGAAAAACCATACATGGGACTTGGTTGATTTGCCTAAAGGGCATAAGGCTCTGCCATGTAAATGGGTTTACAAGACCAAGGTCACATCTGATGCTTCTTCTAAGTACAAAGCACGTTTGGTTGCTAAAGGGTACAAGCAAAAGCATGGTGTGGATTTTGATGAGATTTTTTCTCCTGTTGTAAAGCTTGCCACATTACGTCTTGTTTTAGGCCTGGTTGCTTCTGAAGATATGGAGTTAAAGCAAATGGATGTCAAAACAGCGTTTTTGCATGGCGATTTGCTTGAGATGATCTATATGATGCAGCCAGAAGGTTTTGTGTCAAAGGGGCAAGAGAAGAAAGTATGTAGACTCTTGAAGAGCTGGTATGGTTTGAAACAGTCTCCCCGTGCATGGTATCACAAGTTTGATACATTCATGAGGTCTCAAGGATACAAAAGAAGTAATTCTGATCACTGTTTGTATATCAAAACGGTATCTCTCGAGATAGAACCAACAGATGTCTGTATCTATCTCAACGAGATTATGTCAATAAGGTGCTACATCGTTTTCATATGGATGGGGGAAAGGCACTTGGTACTCCGCTGCCTCCATATGTAAAACTGACTGCACATGACTGCCCAAACACAGATGATATGCGGGCTGAAATGGCCAAGATTCCTTATGCATCAGCCGTTGGCAGTTTGATGTATGCTATGGTTGCTACACATCCGGACATTGCATTTGCGGTGGGAGTGGTAAGCAGGTACATGAGCAATCCTGGCAAAAAGCATTGGGAAGCAGTGAAATGTATCTTGAGATACTTGAAAGGCACTAAAGACTTGTGCATTTGTTTTGGGAAGAGTGAGACATCTGTGCATGGCTTTACAGATGCAGATTTTGCTGGACATCCAGATTGCAGGAAGTCTACCTCTGGATATGTGTTTACATTCACAGGAGGTGCAGTTTCTTGGATTTCTAGACTGCAAAAATGTGTTGCTTTGTCTACCACTGAGGCTGAGTATGTGGCTGCCACTGAGGCATGCAAAGAAGCTTTGTGGCTCATGCGTTTGGTAGAAGAGCTTGGCATCAAGTCACCGGTTCCTATGCTACACTGTGATAGTCAGAGTGCTATTATGCTTGCAAGGAATCCTGTTTTTCATGCCAAGACAAAGCACATAGAGGTGAAGTATCATTTTATCAGGAGTGTGCTTGATGACAAGAGCATTACACTTGTCAAGGTGCACACAGATGACAACCCTGCAGATCTCTTGACCAAGAGTCTTCCAGCAGAGCGGTTTGCATATTGCCGTCAGATGATGGGTGTTGGATGAGTAAGTGCATGATCAGCTGTTGTATCATAGTTAGCTGATTCTTTGATCTCCCAAGGTACATTGCCTTTAGGTGGGAGGTTGTTAGGGAATAAAGGCCTAAGTGCCTTGTACTTATAGCTTATAAGTTAAAAGGACTTATAAGTGAGGGGGCCCAAGTGTGAATGGCCCCCTAGTCACTTACTCATATACTCAAAGGTGAAGCCCAAATAAAACATAGCGTGGCTTTTCCCAATTTCCAACGAGCTCTCTCTCTCTCTCACGTTTTCTCTGCGTGAGCATCCTCAGCGCCTCTCTCCCCTTCTCCTTCACTCTCATTGCATAGGACAGCAAGTGGGCTCTCTCTCCTGCTCCCCCACACCAGGGTCATGCATCCTTATCTTTCTGATCTTGGGGGCTCTTCTTCTTTCTACTTTCATTTTTAGAAGTCTGTTCTGTTTTCTGCGTCATGATCTCATATGTGGGGTAAGTCAAATTGCATGAGTGTATGGCAAAGCCCCGTTTTGTATGACTCATCAGTTCTTGAATAGAATCTGACTTCTGTTCTAAGCAGTGATCTCGGATCTCCGTAGGAAGTCCCAAGGTAAACCGCTCAATCTGTTCTTTACACGAGATCTTCTTAAATGAAGAAGCGGGTAGAAAAGAGCTCCAAAATCTCTCGCAATATGCGTCCAAGGTATCTTTCTTGGTCATCCGTAGATGGTTCTAAGCAGTTCGTATGTCACGTTCGTACTCCCGAGTCAACCAAGAAGAAATAAAAAGCCTTTTAAATTTCAGCCATTTAACTGGCCCTTTCTTGTTCAAGAGAAGGGTGGACCACCATGTTGAGCATTTCCCTTGAAGTAAGAGGTAGCTATCCGAATCTTGGAGTGCTCTGAGTAATGCTCTCCAGAGAAAGCTATATCAAATTGCTGTATGAAGGCCAAAGCCCTCGAAGTATCTCGAAATCCAAAAACGTGTCAAATTTAATTGAGTGTCCACCTTCTTTAAATTCTCGAACTTTCTTGCTTTTATCCTCCAGAAAGTCATATTGGTTGGCTTCATAGAAATTCTTCTTCTTTGCGTGATCATCGGAGTCCGAACTATCCGAAGACGAGTCCTCTGTAGAACTGTCAGAAACAAGGTGAAACTTAGGCTAGAAGAACTGTCAAAAGAAGAAGAAGAAGAAGAACTGGATACTCCTTCAAATCTGACATGCTCTTTCTGCTTTCTTGTCGAGGCAAAAGTAGATTGACGACCCGAATAACCCGGGAAGTCAGTTCCTTTCTTCTGCTTTTTGCCGTGCTTTTTGGCTTGGTTGGTTGCGTCAAAAAGCTGTGTAATCTGCGTATCGACCACCTCTTCTAATTCTTGCTCTGTAAACATCCTCAGAGTAGGAGGTTTCTTGAGTGCCGGTTTGAGGGGTGGTTATGTGGCCTTCCGCCACCCACTGAGAGTGCACTTCGTCGAAGGATGTCTACCTCAAAAAATTTGCAAATTTGGGATCCTTCGCAATATTGATCATCTTTGTCGCATCATCAACCAATTGTCGACGCTTCATCTCTTCAATCTCCACCTGAGTAGGCCGAGGCGGGCCATACTCCTCGTGAGAATCTTCTTTGTGATCTCTTCCCGCATCTCCAGATGTAGAGGAAATCGACTGATCTTTGTTTGAATCCACTAGTGTCGCGAGAAAAGGATCAGATTTCCCGGTAGAAGAGAAATCGGCCACGCTCTGATACCACTGTAACAAACTTGGACACTCCAAGTCAAGATTCTACCGCAACATAGCAGAGATTTACTTCAAAACAGTCCACAGTTCACAATTGATTCGACACAGCCTGGCGGAGTTTTGTGCCTAGAGATATTGGCCCCAAAGACTGGCGCCCCTTTCGGTATTTGTTTTTGTATTAAATCTGTGCTCAAAGTACAAGGGAGTGGGAGGGTCTCACTCTCAGACTCTTCGTCCAGATACTCTAAGAAGTGGGAGCCGAAGCCACACTTATAAAGGTTTACAAGGGATGCCAAAAGCAGAGCCCCAAAAGCTGCAAATTCCAAAAGCTTTAAAAAATAAAGCAATTCGGTTCCAAGCCTTGCTTGATAAAGCAACTTAAAATTAAGCGCTCTCTCTCTTGCTATTTGCGTAGGAATTTTTGTGTAGAATAAAGCTGCCGTACTGTTGCCGCAAAAAGCGCCGCAAAACGCGGGGGCTACCGTAAAGTCATGCCACGTCAGCATTTAGCGCAAATTCTAGAAATCCTGCCACGTTAGCATTTCAGCTAGCCGGGACGGGTGTGTGTGTGTACAGGGCAGCCATGTCACCAGTTTGTGACAGTGGCCACTGCCACGAGTGCCATGCCGATCTCCTCTGTCAAATCTTTATTACGGTAATCTCTGTCCAGCTTGCCTTTGTCCTTGTCTATCTGTGAGTTCTTGCTTTTGCCTTTGGCTTCAAACTCTCGAGCCAAACAAAGCGTCGATCACAACCATGACTGTGGTCGTACCTCCCGGGTACCGAGGCAGCTAACTGAGTATTGGTACTGCCATCCATGTCCAACTGACCTTTGTCGTTGTCCTCTAGCGAACTTCGCCATTTGCTTTTGACTTCACAAACTCAAGCCAAACAATTTTCTGGGTTCCTTGAGAACTGTGCCGATGCATAGGCCGCTAAATGGATGGTTTTTGATCCGTTATCCATAGCCACTTGTTGCTTTTGGTTGTCGTCGTCGTGGGTGCCCAAGCAAGGGAGGCCATTTTGAAGCTGCAAGGTCTGGTAATCCGGGTACCTTCTCACACTCCGAAAAATGGCCGTACAAATCAAGCTGAAAAAGATCCAAGCCGTTTCAACTCCACCACAGAGGGAACTCCACACGCAATGGGCTCCGCACAATCTGCTATCCTTCTTTGAAATCCGAGACTTTGTCGCCGATAGCTGCTTGGCACGTTTGCCCTGTGGTAGGCTTTGAACAAATCCTAAGGTCCACAATAAAAGGAGCTTTGGCACAAAAGGCTTGGCCATATGAGTAAAAAAGGGCTTGATGTTCTCTCCTCTTTGGGGAAGTTTGATGTAAAAGGCCTTGGCCTTGATTTTTGTAATGATTGTATCTATGGAAAGCAAGTGAAGTTCTCTTATTCCTCTGGTGTCGCTCGCAAATTGCATGTTCTTGATTTAGTACATTTTGATGTTTGCACTATGCCAGTGAATTCACATGGAGGTGCACGGTACTTTGTGTCTTTCATTGATGATCATAGTAGAAAGACATGGGTGTATGTACTAAAAGGTAAAAGTGATGTACTTGACTCATTCAAAAAGTTTCATGCATTTGTGACCACACAAAAGGGTTTGAAGTTAAAATCTATCAGGACGGATAATGGAGGAGAGTATGTATATATCGGGAGTTTAACAGTTTTTGTGAGATGTATGGTATTAAGCGCAGCCCCTTATAATGTCCATGACTAATCTCCCTCAAGAGTTTTGGGAGAGGCTCTTAAAACTACAGTTCATGTGCACAATCGCTCTCCGAATTGTGCGTTAGTTAATGGCATCCCTGAAGAGGTTTGGTTTGGCAAACTGGCTTCATATGACCATTTACGAGTCTTTGGTTGCGATGCATTCGTGCATGTACCTATTGATCAGAGGACCAAACTTGACATGAAATCTATCAAGGGCATCTTCATGGGATATGGAGATGAGGGAGAGATGGGTTACCGAGTTTGGATACCTCAATACAAGAAGATAATACACAGCGGAGATGTAGTTTTCAACGAGGTTAAATTGTTGAAAAATGCTACACATGTAGACATTGACAAAAAGAAGGTCAAATTTCAGAAAAATCAGCCAGCCATAAAGCCACCTTTGGTTGAAAATTCGACTCCTTTTGATGCTGAAAATGAGCAGCAACCTATTGTGCAATTGCCAGAAGACAATGGACAACAAATAGATGCACAAAATGGGATTATACCACATGACCAGCATGCTGAAAATGAATTACAGCAGTGAGGTAATGCTGAAAATCAGCCGCCAATTGATGGTGCGCACATTCCGGACAATGTAGACCCATTACCAGTTGATGCAGATCATTGTGTGAGATGGTCTACATGTGTTAGAAGGCAACCACAGAGGTTTCAACCATCTATGGATTGCATTTTGTTGATAGATGAAGGGGAGCCTCTTACATACAAAGAGGCCCAGTCTTGTGAAGACAAAAGTAAGTGGGAGCTTGCTATGAAATTTGAGATGTAGTCACTGTATACAAACAATACATGGGAGCTTGTACCTTTGCCCAAAGGTAGGAAGGCTATTCCTAACAAGTAGGTTTATAAGGTCAAATGTGTTGATGACAAACCCAAGTACAAACAACGTTTGGTTGCTAAGGGTTATGCACAGAAGGAAGGCATAGACTTCCAAGAGATCTTTTCACCTGTGGTGAAGATGACTATGCTCCGGGTTTTGTTTGCTTTATGTGCTCTCTTGGATTTGGAGTTGGATCAAATGGATGTAATTACTGCTTTCTTACATGGTGACTTGGATGAGGAGCTGTACATGCTGCAGCCTGAGGGCTTTGTCATTCCAGGGAAAGAGCATTTGGTATGCAAACTGAAACGCAGCTTGTGTGGGCTGAAACAAGCCCCTAGGCAATGGTACAAAAAGTTTGATATTTTTATGCTCAACCATGGGTTCAAACGTAGTCATGTAGATCACTATCTTTACACTAAAAAGGCTCTTGATGGTAGGCATATTGTGCTAGTCCTATATGTTGATGATATGCTGATTGCAGGCAAGCATAAGGAAACTTTGAATGCTTTGAAAAAGGAGTTAAATTTAGCTTTCGCTATGAAAGATTTGGGTACAGCTGAACATATTTTGGTATGCGCATTGCAAGGTATAGAAAGAAACGTCTTTTATTCTTTTCTCAAGACAAGTACATCAAAAAGGTGCTTGAGAGATTTAATATGGCTGATGCTAAGCCTCTTGGTGTGCCGTTACCTACACACACAAAGCTTAGCAAGTATGACCGTCCAAAAGATGCTGTAGCTGCCCATGCTATGAAAGGTATTCCTTATGCATCAGCTTGTGGATCGTTGATATATGCCATGGTTGCTACACGACCAGATATTGCTTATGGAGTGGGAGTTGTTAGCAGGTGTATGTCTAACCCTGGCAAACCACATTGGGAGGCAGTGAAGAGCATTTTTGATACTTGAAAGGTACACAGGACACATGCATATGTTATGGAAAGGGTACTTTGTCTGTGCGGAGATTCTGTGATTCGGACATGGCAGGTGATCTTGACACTTGGAAATCTATGAGTGGTTATGTCTTTACATTGGCAGGTGGAGCTATTTCTTGGTGTTCAAGATTGCAAAAGATTGCTGCGTTGAGCACTACAGAGGCTGAATATATTTTTGTCTTAGAGACTTCAAAAGAAGCCATTTGGCTTGTCCATCTTGTGAGGACTTTTGGTCTTCCAACTCATGCTCCAGTGCTTGGTTGTGATAGTCAGAGTGTTGTATGCCTGGCTAAAAATGCCATGTTCCATGCTCGTACCAAACACATTGATGTGCGGTACCATTTTATACGCAGGTCCTGGAAGATGGCCTTATCACACTGACAAAGGTCAAAACATAGGATAACCCCGCAGATGTTCTCACTAAGTGTCTCGCTAAGACACAACATCATCATTGCTTACACTTAGTGGAAGTTACTTAAAGGTACCACATCGGGCCTTTAAGTGGGAGGTTGTTGGGTCTAAAGGCCCTCTGGCCACTCTTGTACTTATTTTTATTCTTTGGGTGTGAACCACCCCTAGGGTCATTTAAAGTGACCCTCACACTTGTACCCATATAACATCAAAAAGAAGGCGTGTGATATTATTCATCACGCTACCCTAACCTACGTACGTTTTCTCTCTCTCTTACGCTTGTTCGTCTGCAGGAAACACCAGCACTACCCTCTGCCTGTTGCAAGCGCTCCTTCAATGTCGTCCTAAACGCAGTCTTGTGCACATCCTCTGGCCTTATACGAATCCGATGGTACCCGCTCTTAAGGTCTATCCTGTTGAAAATTGCAGCACCCTCTAACCGGTCAAGAATATAATCAATCCTT
This sequence comes from Adiantum capillus-veneris, assembly GCF_014529385.1. Lineage (NCBI taxonomy): Eukaryota > Viridiplantae > Streptophyta > Polypodiopsida > Polypodiales > Pteridaceae > Adiantum > Adiantum capillus-veneris. Next base: position 2,976,331 of record NC_140955.1, read on the forward strand.
GGAATAGGAAACCTGTTCTTGATGGTAATCTTATTCAACGATGGTAGTCAATACACATGCGCCAAGAGCCATCCTTCTTCTGCACTAGGAGCACTGGTGAGCAAAAAGGTGAAGAACTAGGCTGCATCAGCCCCTTCTCTAAAAGCTCCTGAACTTGGCCCATAATCTCTTTCTGCTGAGCCGCACTAACCTGTAGGAAGGTTTGTTTGGTGGGCTACACCTTGGCACCAAATCTATCGTATGGTCCTCAGGCCTCTCCGGCGACAATTGTGACGGAAATAAAACTGAAGAACAATCATTAAACTCTCGCAAAAATGCTAACCTTTCTTTATCTAACACATAAATTTGACTGACAATTATCTGAAACATCACGTGCAAAAATCAAGTACGCAGAAAGATGATTCTTAATTACAGAAGTGTTAGCTGTCACAAACTAGTTACGTGGCTGCCCTGTACACACACACACCATTGCCTCGGGAAAGCTGACCAAAATGGTGACGTGGCAGATTTCTGTGCTGCAGGCTGACGTGGCACTGCGGTACGGACTCTCCGCGTTTTGTAGTGCATTTCACGGCTGAGGGAGGGCTGCTTTTTCTACGCAAAATCAGGCTGGAAATCCTACGCAAACTGCTGCTTTTATTTCCACGCAAGCTTGAGACAGAGAAAGAGCTTTATTTTTAAAAGTTGCTTTGTTTGAGAATGCTTTTAATGGGCAGCTTTTGGGACAGCTTTTGGGGCTCTGCTTTTGGCAACCCTTGTAAACCTTTATAAGAGTGGTTTTGGGCTCCCACTTCTCAGAGCATCTGGACGCAGAGTCTGAGAGCGAGACCCAATCACTCCCTTGTACTTTGAGCACTGATTTTAATACAAAAAGAAGTGCCAGTCTTTTGGGCCAATTACCTCTTGGCACGGAACTTCACCGGGCCGGTGTCGAATCAAATTGTGAACTGTTTTGATGTGAATTCTTGTCGTGTCGCGGTAGATTCTTGACTTGGAGTGACCAAGTCTGTTACAATGGTATCAGAGCGCGGCCGATTTCTCTTCTATCGGGAAATCCGATCCTTTTTACGTGGCACTTATGGATTCAAGCAAAGGACAATCGACTTCCTTTGCATCCGGAGATGCGGGAAGAGATCACGAAGAAGATTCACGCAAGGAGTACGGTCCGCCTCGGCCTACTCAGGCGGAGCTTGAAGAGATGAAACATCGGAGATTGGTCGATGACCCCGAAAAGCTGATGGGATGAATTTTGCGAAGGACCCTTAACTTGCAAAATTTCTCACCAGACCTCCTTCGACGAGGTGCACTCATAGTGGCGGCAAACTACGGAGCCACCCCTCAAACCGGCACTCAAGAAACCTCCTACTCCAAGGATGTTTACAGAGCAAGAATTAGAAGAGGTGGTTGATGCACGGATTAGCCAGCTTTTTGACACGTAGAACAAAGCCGAAAAGCACGACAAAAAGCAGAAGAAAGGCACTGACTTCCCAGGCTATTTGGGTCATCAATCTACTTTTGCCTCGGCAAGAAAGCAGAAGAAGCGTGTGCGATTTGAAGGAGTACCCAATTCTTCTTCTTCTTCTTCTTCTTCTGACAGTTCTTCGAGCTCTTTTGACTCGAGCGAAGAAGACAGGAAAGGAAAAAAGCGAATCGAAAAGCGAAGCTTCAGAAAGGGCAGGAAAAAGGCAAAGAAGTCTAAATCTCGCCCAGTTTCGGACAGTTCTACAGAGGACTCGTCTTCGAATAGTTCAGATCAGACGACAACAAATTTTATGTAAGAAAGAAGAATTTTTATAAAGCCAACCAGTATGACTTTCTGGAAGATAAAAGCAAGAAAGTCCGAGAGTTTAAAGAAGGTGGACAGTCAATTAAATTTGACACATTTTCTGGATTTCGAGATGCTTCGAAGGCTTTGGCTTTCATACAATAGTTTGACATAGCTTTCTCTGGAGGACATTACTCAGAGCACTCCAAAATTCGGAGGGCTACCTCTTACTTCAAGAAAAATGCTCGAACTTGGTGATCCACGCTTCTATTGAACAAGAAAGCTCCAGTTAAATGGTTGAAATTTAAAAGGCTTTTTATTTCTTCTTGGTTGACTCGGGAGTACGAACGCGACATACGAACTGCTTGGAACCATCTTCGGATGACCAAGAAAGATTCATTGGATGCATATTGCGAGAGATTCTAGAGCTCTTTTCTACCTGCCTCTTCATTTAAGAAGATCTCGTTCAAAGAACAGATTGAGCGGTTTACCTTGGGACTTCCTACAGAGATCCGAGATCACTGCTTAGAGCAAAAGTCAGATTCCATCCAGGACCTGATGAGTCATGCGAAACGGGGTTTTTCCATTCATTCAGGCAATTTGATCTACCCCACAGATGAAATCATGACGCAAAGGACCGAACAGACTTCGAACAATGAAAGTAGAAAGAAGAAGAGCAACCCAAAAAAGAAAGAAAAGGATGCACGACCCAAGCTTACTCTTCGAGAGAGAGCTAACTACATCATAGAGGGGAAGTGCTTTGGATGCGGGGAAACTCGGCATATCTCCGCGAAGTGCCCTAAAAAGGCACCGAAAGAACAGAACGATAAAGATGAAGAAAGGCCAGAGAATTCGAAAGCAGCTAAGGAACGTGGAAGAAAAGGCAAGATAAAAGCAGGACTGGTTCCAGATTGCATGGGTACTAACCCAAGCACGATTGACGAGAGTACAGAACTTTGCCGAGCTTGGGGCAAAGTAAAAGCCCTGATTTTCTTTGATGGAGGAGCCAAGGCCAACTTCATTTCACCTGAATTGGCGGCGCGGCTCGAGATCACACCCGATCGGATGGGACCACAAGCAGAGGCAGTTCTAGCGGCACCCGGCAGGGATGTAGCCATTACACCTGTCATTGGCAAACTTTGGTTGCATTGTCAGGGGTATTTGGGGCACAAGGACTTCTACATAATGCCCTTGGAAGGTTGTGATGTTCTCCTAGGAATTCCCTGGTACCATAAGAAGAACGCCCTGGTCGACTATTGGGCGATAAAAGTGACTTTGACTACAGAGAAGGACCGAACTATTGTACTCGATGTAAAACTTAAGGGCGAGTTTGTCCCTATTGTATCGGCTTCGGTCGTTTCAAAATTAATGAATTCCAGTTTGTTTGTTTACTCGATCTTTTTGAAAGAGTTGAATGATGAGAATAGTACAAATATGTATGAACTTGATAAAGAACGTGAAGATTTTCTCCACACTCATGCCGATTGCTTTTCAGAGGGCCTGCCAGGCGAGTTACAACCCGCTCGTCCTAAGGATCATACCATTGATCTGATACCTGGAAGCACACCAACGAACCGGCGACCTTACTGTGTGAGCCGAGCCCAAAACGAAGAAATTATGAACCAAGTGAAAGACCTCTTGGAAAAGGGTCTTGTCTAGCCTAGTACTTCAACGTACTGCTCTCCAGTGTTGTTGGTTTTGAAGAAAGACGGATCTTGGAGAACGTGCATCGATTATAGAGCTCTCAACAAAATCACCATCAAAAACAGGTTTCCGATTCCTAGGATCGATGATATTCTTGACCGACTATAGGGATCCTCGTGTTTTAGCAGGATCGATTTGAAGAGTTGATATCATCATATCCGAATCATGCTGGGAGATGTCTACAAGATAGCTTTGCGGGCGACTTTTGGGTTATTTGAGTTTTTGGTGATGCCTTTTGGCCTAACCAATGCTCCAACGACATTTAACCGGATGATGGACATGATTTTTCGAGAGTGCAGACTATTTGTTGGCACTTTCTTTGACGACATCATTGTTTTCTCCAAGGATGAGGCAGAACATAGAGAACATCTGCTACAGGTCTTCATGCATTACGAGATCACAAGTTGGTGATTAATGCGAAGAAAAGTGAATTTATTCTACCCGAGATACACTTTTTGGTACACATTGTCTCAGCAGCATGAGTGCAGATGGACCCGGCCAAGATAGAGACTATCTGTGATTGGCCCGAATTGAAGGATGTCCATGAAGTTAGAAGCTTCTTGGGCTTGTGTTCGTACTACAGGCGATTCATTAGAAAGTTTGTAGAGGTTGCTTCCCCTTTGCATATTTTGACACAGAAAGGAGTCCCTTTCTCGTGGGGACCCACAAAGGTGACTGCCTTTTAGACACTGAAAGAGAAATTGACTACAGGAGCAGTTTTGACTCTGCCGGACTTGCAGAAGTCATTTGAAGGATATTGTGATGCTTGTGGTCATAGTCTGGGTGCGGTCTTAATGCAAGAAGGCCATGTCATTGCCTACGAAAGCCGATTGTTTTCAAGGCCGAAATTGATAGCACAGATTTATGAGTAAGAGCTTTTGGCGGTTCTCATGCTCTTACTCAGTGGCGACATTACCTACTCGGAGCGCATTTTACTATCTTCACAGACCATTAGAGTTTACGCTACTTCTTGTCGTAGAAGCAGCTATCGGAAAAGCAGATGCGGTGGGCGAACATCTTGTCACAGTTTCACTTCCACACTGTCCATGTGCAGGGACATAAGAATTTGGTGGCGTATGCTTTATCCCGGAAGCCGTTGGTTTTGGCTATTTCCGCGATACATCATAGGAGCTTCGAGGATATGGTCAATCAGTATGCCACAGATACTGATTTTGCAGATATTTTCACTTGGATACGAAATGTGGAGATAGTAGCGGGATATTCCATTCGGGACGGCTACTTGATGAGGAAAACGATGTTGTGCATAACATAGCCGTTGAGGGAAAAGGTTATGACCGAATGCCACTGTCCACCTTTTTCGGGTCACCGCGGCATTGCTACCACCTTGAAAGGTGTGGAAAGATACATCTTTTGGCCGAGACTCAAGAAGGACGTGGAGGATTTTGTATGCTGTTGCTTGGTATGCCAGAAGGTCAAGTTTGACAGGCATAAAGCACAGGGATTGTTATAGCCTTTACCCATACCCACCTGCCCCTATTTCATTTTTGATCTCCCAAGAACATAGAGTGGTCACGATGGTATTTGGACTGTTATTGATAGATTTAGCAAGCAAGCTCATTTCATTCTAGTGAAGAAAACAGTCAAGCCGGATCACTTAGCGAGACTGTTTGTGGCCCAGATCTTTAGATTACATGGCATGCCTGAGACAATTGTCTCCAATAGGGACCCCAAATTCACGAGTTTGTTTTGGAAGGCTGTTTGGGAGAACATTGGCAGCGGTTGCAGTTCTCGTCATTGTTCCACCCGCAGACTGACGGGCAATCTGAGATTGCTAATTCAGTGGTACTAGATTCATTGAAATCTTACATCTCGGATTAGAAGACTTCAAGACTCAATGGAAAAAGTATTTACCTTTGGTGGAATTTGCCTATAATAACACGATATACTCTTCGACGGGGAAGGCGCCATTTGAGATTATTGAAGGTGCTACAAAGTTTCCACCCTTCCTAAGCACGAAAGATAAGATTTTTGAAGCCGACGAGTACACGTGGGACTTGGATATAGCTTTTGCCAAGGTCCGCGAGGCTTTGCAGAAATTTCAAGAAAGACAGAAAAAGGCAACAGATCGCCAGTGTCGTGATTTGAAATTGAAGGAGAACGATTTGGTGCTCTTACGTTTTGAGAAGGCACGCTTCAGAAAGAAAAAGGGAAAGGAGAGACGCTTTCCAAAGCTTAGTATGCGATACTACAGACCTTTCCAGATTTCCGAAAAGATAAATGATGTCTCCTTTAGACTGAAGCTGCCCGATACTTGGAGAATTCACAATGCTTTTTATGTGCGTCTCTTGAAGCCTTTTAAAGGCGATGTGTCCGAAGATGGGGAGCTTGATGAGCAACCCGAAGTGGAAGAAAATGAGGAGATCCTTGTTCCAGAACAGATATTTGCACATAAAGACAGAAAGATTAAGGGTAAAGCGATAAGGCGGTTCTTGGTTAAATTCACTATCCTGCATTGGATGCGAAGTGGATGGAGGAGGAGGAGGACCTAGCAGATACTCCTCAGATTGTGAATCTTTACCTTGAAGCATTTGGTTTAGCATAGTCTATTCTAAATGGAACCCCGAACTCAGCTTGGGCGGAATCTGGTGCAGCAGGGATGCACAAGAGGGGAGTCGCTCCGCTTCTTTGTCAATAGATTGCCTCGAATTTTGATACTAAAGTCACTGATGTCTCTTTTGAGTTTTAGGGATACTGTGAGCTGACATTATTATGCTATATGACTTTATGAACTGGAATTCTCGATAATATGATATTAATTTGTTCTTGACTTGTTTGAGTGCAAGAATTGATAGTCGAAATGACTTTTGCATTTCAGTCTGAAAGATCTCAATAGACATGGTTGCAATAAGGATTAGTCAATCGGGCATCTATGAGGTCCCGAGTGGATCTAGATGCGATTGCTAAATACGTTGCCGATTAATCATGGTCTGAAATCCGAATGAATTTGTGAATGTGATTTGTCATGTGATGTCCTATGATGTCAAGTGATGTCCTGTGATGTGACTGTCGATTGGTACATGTGCTAGATGTGTGTTCCTAGTGCATCGGTACTATCAGTCAGTGTCTGCTAAGACAGTTTATGGCCTCTTTCTGTTTTGCAGGCGTAATCGAGGGTGATTACATGCTTTCAAGAGGGGGGGTATGTCACAAACTGGTGACGTGGCTACCCTATACAGTTGGTGACGTGCTGGATTGTATACACACACACCCCTGCCCCGGGAAAGCTGGCCGAAATGGTGACGTGGCAGATTTTTGCACCGCAGGCTGATGTGGCACTGCCGTACAGACTCTCCACGTTTTGCGGCGCATTTCACGGCTGAGGGCGGGCTGCTTTTTCTACGCAAAATCAGACTGGAAATCCTACGCAAATTGCTGCGTTTATTTCCACGCAAACTTGAGAGAGAGAAAGAGCGTTATTTTTAAAAGTTGCTTTATTTGAGAATGCTTTTAATCGGCAGCTTTTGGGACAGCTTTTGGGGCTCTGCTTTTGGCAACCCTTGTAAACCTTTATAAGAGTGGTTTGGGCTCCACTTCTCAAAGCATCTGGACGTAGAGTCTGAGAGTGAGACCGAATCACTCCCTTGTACTTTGAGCACAGATTTTAATACAAAAAGAAATACCGAAAGGGGCACCAGTCTTTGGGGGCAATACCTCTTGGCACGGAACTCCGCCGGGCCGGTGTCGAATCAAATTGTGAACTGTTTTGAAGTGAATTCCCGTCGTGTCGCAGTAGATTCTTGACTTGGAGTGACCAAGTGTGTTACAATAGCCGAAGCAGATACAATAGGGACAAACTCTCCTTTGAGCTTTACATCTAAAACATGAGTTTTGCCCCTATGCTGAAGGGTGATCTTTTTGTCGAAGACATCCAACATGCCATGTATTCGGAACATCCAAGGGATTCCCAACAGTGCATCGCACCCTTCTAATGACATGATATAGAACTCTTCTGTGTCCACATACAACTGAATATACAGACGCAGTTTTCCAATGATGGGAGTAACACACTCTGAGTGGCGAGGACATGCCAACCCTACCTCTGCCGTGTACCCCATCTCTTCACCTGTGATGTCCAACTTCATAGCTAACTCTGGTGAGATAAGTTCGCTTTGGCACCTAGATAAAAAAAGATAAGTGCCGTCTTGTCTCTGACTTTACCCCATGCTCTGCATAACTCGCCGGCATCGATGCTTGGTCTCTCACCGACCATGTCTGGCACTAAACCTGCCGTGGGCTTGGGCTTCTTCCCTTTCTTGTCCTCTTTATCATCAGAGTCAGTTGGTCCTTTCCTTTGTGGACAATCTGTAGCAAAGTGACCTAGCTGCTCGCATATAAAGCATTTATTCTCAGCCAAGACCTTCTGTTCCTCGAGTGACTTACGCACAAAAGGCTTCCTTTTCTGTTTCTTTGCTTGCGCTCCAGAAGTCTCAGCTTTTCCTTGTCCTTGTTGCCCTTTTTTGACCCCTGTGATGCTTCAGGAGCCGTTTTCACAAAGGGCTTCTTTGCTGATATTTTCTTTTGCTGCCCCCCTTTCACGTTGCCCGGAAACCCACTGTCCTCTCCCTTCAACAAGGCAAGACCAACGCTGGCAACTTCCATAAGCTGAGTTAGGGTAACCACTCTGTTCTTTGTATAGTAATCTCGAAGCCCTCTAGGGAGCCCACAACAATACTTCTCAATCTGCTCTGTCAGTGGCACATACCTGTAAGAGGTTACTGAGAGCAACGCTTTATAACGTCCGATTATACTCTTGTAGGATCTTGCAAGTAGCCGGAGTGAGTTGGTGCCAATCCGTCATGACATCGGTTTCAAATTCATCTGACAGCCATGCAGATGTAAACATTTGCTTGAAGTATACCCATTTGGCGAGTGCCTGTCCTTGCATTAACAATGTCGTCCACCATGTAAGCCCATTGCCTTTCAAGAAAGTGGCAGCTTTCCAAACCTTGGAGGCCTTTGTAAAATTCCCCCCTGCATAAGCTATATCAAACTGCTTGAGGAAAGTAAGAGCCTTTGCCTTATCCTCAAAGCCGCTGAAAGTGTCAAACTTTACAGTTGCACCACCTTCTTTGTAGGCCTTTGGCTTTTCCAATCCCCCCAAATTGTCATAGGAATTGTCTGCAACATGGGCACTGTAATAGGGATCATCGGCATTCCTTGGCCATTAGCATTTTGCGTCATTGGTGCCATGTATGGTTGCTAGTCGGAAAAATCAGCCATGCCAAAATTACCCTACATGTTGACTCTGAAAGGTGACGGGTTGGACCGGCAAAACCTGTGGAATTGGCGTCCTAACCACCTGTTCATGAACAGAAGAAACCTGTCTTGGAGACCCAACAAACTCCGCAACGTGCGAGTGCTCACTATCATGCTGAGACGCATGAAGGACGTGGGCTTGAGCCTCAACGGGCTCTACTGTCTGTGTGAATTTCTTTGTTTGTTGTGGCACTAGTGGTGCTTGCAAAAACTCCATAGACCTTGGGTTCTGCACCAATTGAGTGAAAACATTCACAGCGGCAACCAACTGAGTCCTGAATGCATCATCTTCAAGTTGCCCAGTCATAAAGCCCTGCGTTGGTGGAGCATTCACATCAACAAAAGGTACAGACAGGGGTGGCCGTGAACTCTCCCGATCCTCGAACACTGTAGGTATTGCCTCCTTGTCGTGCGAAGAGGAACCCTCTTCCATGATGCCTTTTCCTTTGTTGGCCATAGTGTAATCCCACGTTCTTGTACTCCATATCTTCACCAAAAACCAACCAAGGCTCACTTCTTGAGGAAAAAGTGATTTCGTCCTGGCAATGGAACCATGAAACGGGCCCGTAGGGCGTTAGACTTTGGCTTTCACCCGAAACTTTACTTTAGACTTTAGGACATAGAGAAACTTTGCAAATAAAACATGTAATTGGAATTAACACTTCGAACACACACGGCTTGGCAGCTAGAGCGCTACTAGCAGACGCCAACAACCTGTTGGCCCTAAAGACTGCTGCCCCTTTCGGTATTTCTTTATTCTTATTACAAATAGACGACCCGAATGTGAGGGCCATATCCAGACTCGACCCTACTCATCTCCCTCAGTCCTCCAGACCGTTCCTGTGAGGTCCCCACCCCGCCGTATCAAACGGAGGATCTGATGGTGAACCTGGTGGCCACTAGATCTATAGCGGAAGCAAACAAAGTGGTTCAGGGTTCAACTAGCGGACGATCTCTCATCACAAAGTGAGTCGAGTTCGAGCCTACTAGTAAAGAGATCTAGCTCCACCTCGCAGGGAAAGCGTACTTAAACTATCTAGCGATCCTAAGACCCACCTTCCAAGAGGAGAGAAACCCCGAGCGACTTTTTCCCCATGTTTCAGAGGCACGTACACTTGAGACTTCGCCACTCTAGGGGCAATGAGTATCACTAGTATCGATTTTAACACTATGGAGACAGAGAGTTCCCGACCAATCGGGACCACCTATCTCATAGGCATTGGCAACCTGAGCCAAGCCCCCACTTTCCACCCCCACACTCACACTTCCTTGTGTGTCCTAATTACTACCACAAAAGTTGTTCAACATAAAAGTTCCTTGATTAGATTCCGATTCACAATGTTCGTTAAGACAGCTCTTCAACCAGTATTGCAAGCGGCACCAAGACAGTATTCTAGTAAAAATTCTACTCTAACTTATTCATTAAAATTCCAATGTTCTGGAGGTACAACATCCCCCCTCCAGCGAGAGTTCACTCCTCCCGTTGTCGCCTAGCTGCCCATACAACTAGGTATGTCCACCGCATAGAAAACACGACATGGACATTCCCACCGCTTAACCAGCAGACGTGGGTTCCCACCGCTTAACCAGCAGTCGTGGGTATCCACCGCTTAACCAGCAGTCATGGATTCAAGAGCCCTTAACCAGGAACTCTGCCCCCTGTGATCAGTAGGGGGGTCAGGATTGATTCAACATTGGAAATAAAATGAACATGTCGAGCTAAATTTTCCCCAGCAGACATTCTTTCCTCTTGCAAACAGCATACCCATGAATCATTTCTTTCCTACTTTATATTTAAATGTACTATGCATTCAATGCCGAGGTTTCTGTCGGATTTCTCCAACATGTTCGGGGATATGTTCATTCCTAACTAATCGTATGCAATGTTAATTAAACAACTTGAATAGAAATTGGGACCTACCTCTTCCATTTCTTCGTCAATAGCCCGTGAGATGGTCGGTATTTGCTCGTCCATGGGAGCCTTTCCTTTTCCGTTGACATTGCTTGTTCCTGCCTCGCGGTCGTGGACTCCACCGAAGCGAGTTCTCTGAACCGGGGCCATTTTTCTCACTACTTAAATGATAGACTTGAAAAAAAAAAAGAGCTAAGGTCCGAGAGTAACATGACAAACCAATCGGCAGATTAGATTTATTAAAGACTTCTCCTTATGCACGAGGTTAGATTTTTTCCTATTTGCCCTAGTATCCACCCTATGGGAAACGACTCTAAGGTTAATTACTTGGCTTAGATGATTAAGAAATTCAGAGTTTTTCTAATTGATTCACGAAAGATATGAAGTAAGCAAGCTCATTCATTTTCCTAGAGCAATATGAAGGTGCAGAGTGACCGCAGGTATGTGTGATGGAAAAACCTTCTTCTTATTGGACTAATGACTTGGATTAATTTTTCAGCCTTAATCACATCTAAATGTGGGAGAAGATTAAGTATAATTTAATTACAACTCTATTGAGTAGTGAAAGATTGAAGTCTGACAATCTACACTATTACTAGCTGACAATTTATTGACTATACCTCCTAGAGAGAGAATCTTTCCTAATCGTGCATTAATCCTTGATTAAGGATGATGAATGGCTGAATAAATTAACTAAATGAATGATAATTATGTACTGAAGTATAGCTATGAAAACTTAAAGAGCAGCTATAGAGAATTATGGCTAAAAGTAGGCATAGTAGACAAGAATTATGAGTGGGTAATGATGAGATTAAGAAGAGCAGTAATTAAACCATAATTACCGTGATTAGGGGCTTAGAATCTTCTTAAATTTTTGATGCAATGAATCCTCCAGATGGGAATTTCGGCAGCACCTCCCTCCTTGCTTCTCCTTCAAAAACTGTGTGTGTACCGGCAGCACCTCCCCAAGGTGTGTGTAGGTGTGTGTGTGTACTGGGTTTGTGTGTGAGCATGTGTGTGTGTGTGTGTGTGTGTGCAGGTCTTTAAATAGGCTCTACAAGCTGAAAATCGATTTGTGCTGCTATAAGCATCTGAGTGAGCACTCAGTCTCTGCATTGGCAAGTTCAGTTCCCCTACCCACCAAGTGTCAGGTTGGCTAGGTTCACTGACTCTGAGACTTAGTTACTGGCTTGGAAACTCTCCCAGGACTCCCACAAAGCAAGAGGGCGCCCCCTAGCTGCTAAAGCTGGTCCATTCCACTTTTGGATTTTTCTATTACCTGGTTTGCCGCCCCCCCCCGGGAGGGGCCAGAAAAGTCAACAAGTTACGAGTCAGGTATTGAACCAAAGGGAGACACTTGGATTCGATTTCAGATACGTCATTACATGTTTGCCTTGGTATTTACGGTCTCCGATGTCGAAACCGTATTTCTTTATCCCTCGGCTACATCTTTCGAGGAATTGGGCTTATTTGCCTTTGTCGAAGCAATTGTATTCATATTTATACTAATCGTCGCCTTGGTTTATGCTTGGCGAAAAGGAGCATTGGAATGGTGTTAACTTCCGACCATTTAGATAAAAAGAACATAAGGAAAATTGAATACAAAGGTGAAGACTCTGTCTCAAATTCGATGTCAAAGCTGCCTCTTCAGGGGGGTATGTCAGACTCAATTTTTATGGCTAGTATTAGTGATTTTTCTAACTGGTCCAGACTCTCGAGCTTATGGCCCCTTTTATATGGTACCAGTTGTTGCTTCATTGAATTTGCTTCTCTAATAGGTTCGCGATTTGATTTTGACCGGTATGGTTTGGTACCTAGATCTAGTCCTAGACAGGCGGATCTAATTGTCACCGTTGGTACCATAACAATGAAGATGGCCCCATCTCCGATAAGACTTTATGAACAAATGCCCGAACCAAAGTATGTAATTGCTATGGGAGCTTGCACTATTACGGGAGGGATGTTTAGTACGGATTCCTACAGTACCGTTCGCGGGCTAGACAAATTAATTCCTGTTGATATTCATTTGCCGGGTTGCCCGCCCAAACCCGAAGCTATCATGGATGCCGTAACGAAACTCCGCAAGAAAATTGCTCGAAACAGATTTGTGAACCGGGCGTCTCGCCCCATCCGAACGAAGTACTTTAGTATAAGCCACCAACTTAATCTCGTACCGGGCACCTGTGCCGGAAAATACAATTGGGATAGAGAAAATTGTGGTACGAAATTGGCGCCAGCCAATTTTTTGGAAAATTGTCAAAAGTTTGCAAATGAACACGATGAATTAAAATCAGCAATTTAATGATTAATTCTACTCTTTTTGGAGGGATCAGCAGAACATAAAGAGGTGCTAACTAACATGAACACCGTTGATAAAGAGAAGTTTAATCTAAAAACGCGAGGTCGATTATCTGCCTGGTTAACCAAACATAATTTCTCACATCGACCTTTGGGTTACGACTACAGAGGTGTCGAGATTTTGGAAGTCAAGTCGGAAGAGTGGTTGTCTACAGCTGTTGCCCCATATGCTTACGGATTCAACTATCTACGGTCTCAATGTGCTTACGACGCAACGCCGGGGGGGTCTCTAGTTAGTGTGTATCACTTGACTCAGATGCAAGACCAGTCGGATCAACCCGAGGAAATATGTGCAAAAGTCTTTGTTTCAAGAACAAATCCTCAAATACCTTCTGTTTATTGGGTTTGGAAAAGTGCCGAATTCCAGGAATGTGAATCTTATGACATGTTAGGAATAATTTATCAAGGATGTCCGTACCTTAGGCGTATACTAATGCCTGAAAGTTGGATTGGCTGGCCGCTCCGTAAGGATTAGGTGGTACCCAATTTCTACGAGTTACAAGATGCCTACTAAATTGAATAGAAACGGAGAAACTCAGAATTAAAACTTTTTTCTACCCAACCTATTACGCAATTTCAGGCAAAATTGGAGCTCAAATGATTCATCCAGTTATTAAAAAATCTCTCAGTTTCTAACTAGCTTTTCCTAGGAGGATTTCGTTCCTATAATATAGGTTCAAACCCCTTTTCTCAACTTGGGAAAAAAATTCTCTCTTAGTTGCCAAGAACCAGATTTGAATTGGTGACATGAGGATTTTCAGTCCTCTGCTCTACCAACTGAGCTATCCCGGCCAACTTGTATAGGTTTCGTTTTCGAAACAGTTTAGATTAGGCAACTTTGCTTTCGGGTCTTTGCCCAACTCATCAAATTTGCAATTTTGTTTCTGCCGATTTGTTTAACGCTGTCTGTAAGACCCGAAGACTCGGGTTTGATCAAGCCATTCAGGGATTTGAACTGCCTGAATGGCTGATCTGCAAAATGCGTTGATGGGTAAAACAATATTTAGCAATAATTATTGCTATTCAATTCAATTTGATTTGGAAAAAGGAGAAGTGGCTTAGACAACTCAAATCCGGTTGGGATGGGAAACATCGATTTCCAGCAAAAATCCCTATTTGGGAAGATATTCTCAAAAATCTACTTTTTATTACCACTTTTACGTTGCATCCGGAAATAGATAAGCAAGAGGGGGGTCCGATATCTTTTCACAACTTTGTTGTGAAAGAAAAGTTTTTTTTTTCTTCTCTTCTTTCAAAGATTGTACAAAATTTGACTCCGATGTTTAATTAGGTTTATATTCCTACATTAATACTTTGTTATTATAGACTTACACACTAAATTAGTGTTAAAATTGAGTGAGGCCGGAGGCACCCCAAGTATTTAGGACAGCTTTTGGGGCTCTGCTTTTGGCAACCCTTGTAAACCTTTATAAGAGTGGTTTGGGCTCCACTTCTCAAAGCATCTGGACGTAGAGTATGAGAGTGAGACCGAATCACTCCCTTGTACTTTGAGCACAGATTTTAATACAAAAAGAAATACCGAAAGGGGCGCCAGTCTTTGGGGGCAATACCTCTTGGCACGGAACTCCGCCGGGCCGGTGTCGAATCAAATTGTGAACTGTTTTGAAGTGAATTCCCGTCGTGTTGCAGTAGATTCTTGACTTGGAGTGACCAAGTGTGTTACAATAGCCGAAGCAGATACAATAGGGACAAACTCTCCTTTGAGCTTTACATCTAAAACATGAGTTTTGCCCCTATGCTGAAGGGTGATCTTTTTGTCGAAGACATCCAACATGCCATGTATTCGGAACATCCAAGGGATTCCCAACAACGCATCGCACCCTTCTAATGACATGATATAGAACTCTTCTGTGTCCACATACGACTGAATATGCAGACGCAGTTTTCCAATGATGGGAATAACACACTCTGAGTGGCGAGGACATGCCAACCCTACCTCTGCCGTGTACCCCATCTCTTCACCTGTGATGTCCAACTTCATAGCTAACTCTGGTGAGATAAGTTCGCTTTGGCACTTAGATAAAAAAAGATAAGTGCCGTCTGGTCTCTGACATTACCCCATGCTCTGCATAACTCGCCGGCATCGATGCTTGGTCTCTCACCGACCATGTCTGGCACTAAACCTGCCGTGGGCTTGGGCTTCTTCCCTTTCTTGTCCTCTTTATCATCAGAGTCAGCTGGTCCTTTCCTTTGTGGACAATCTGTAGCAAAGTGACCTAGCTGCTCCCATATAAAGCATTTATTCTCAGCCAAGACCTTCTGTTCCTCGAGTGACTTACGCACAAAAGGCTTCCTTTTCTGTTTCTTTGCTTGCGCTCCAGAAGTCTCAGCTTTTCCTTGTCCTTGTTGCCCTTTTTTGACCCCTGTGATGCTTCAGGAGCCGTTTTCACAAAGGGCTTCTTTGCTGATATTTTCTTTTGCTGCCCCCCTTTCACGTTGCCCGGAAACCCACTGTCCTCTCCCTTCAACAAGGCAAGACCAACGCTGGCAACTTCCATAAGCTGAGTTAGGGTAACCACTCTGTTCTTTGTATAGTAATCTCGAAGCCCTCTAGGGAGCCCACAACAATACTTCTCAATCTGCTCTGTCAGTGGCACATACCTGTAAGAGGTTACTGAGAGCAACGCTTCATAACGTCCGATTATACTCTTGTAGGATCTTGCAAGTAGCCGGAGTGAGTTGGTGCCAATCCGTCATGACATCGGTTTCAAATTCATCTGACAGCCATGCAGATGTAAACATTTGCTTGAAGTATACCCATTTGGCGAGTGCCTGTCCTTGCATTAACAATGTCGTCCACCATGTAAGCCCATTGCCTTTCAAGAAAGTGGCAGCTTTCCAAACCTTGGAGGCCTTTGTAAAATTCCCCCCTGCATAAGCTATATCAAACTGCTTGAGGAAAGTAAGAGCCTTTGCCTTATCCTCAAAGCCGCTGAAAGTGTCAAACTTTACAGTTGCACCACCTTCTTTGTAGGCCTTTGGCTTTTCCAATCCCCCCAAATTGTCATAGGAATTGTCTGCAACATGGGCACTGTAATAGGGATCATCGGCATTCCTTGGCCATTAGCATTTTGCGTCATTGGTGCCATGTATGGTTGCTAGTCGGAAAAATCAGCCATGCCAAAATTACCCTACATGTTGACTCTGAAAGGTGACGGGTTGGACCGGCAAAACCTGTGGAATTGGCGTCCTAACCACCTGTTCATGAACAGAAGAAACCTGTCTTGGAGACCCAACAAACTCCGCAACGTGCGAGTGCTCACTATCATGCTGAGACGCATGAAGGACGTGGGCTTGAGCCTCAACGGGCTCTACTGTCTGTGTGAGTTTCTTTGTTTGTTGTGGCACTAGTGGTGCTTGCAAAAACTCCATAAACCTTGGGTTCTGCACCAATTGAGTGAAAACATTCACAGCGGCAACCAACTGAGTCCTGAATGCATCATCTTCAAGTTGCCCAGTCATAAAGCCGCGCGTTGGTGGAGCATTCACATCAACAAAAGGTACAAACAGGGGTGGCCGTGAACTCTCCCGATCCTCGAACACTGTAGGTATTGCCTCCTTGTCGTGCGAAGAGGAACCCTCTTCCATGATGCCTTTTCCTTTGTTGGCCATAGTGTAATCCCACGTTCTTGTACTCCATATCTTCACCAAAAACCAACCAAGGCTCACTTCTTGAGGAAAAAGTGATTTCGTCCTGGCAATGGAACCATGAAACAGGCCCGTAGGGCGTTAGACTTTGGCTTTCACCCGAAACTTTACTTTAGACTTTAGGACATAGAGAAACTTTGCAAATAAAACATGTAATTGGAATTAACACTTCGAACACACACGGCTTGGCAGCTAGAGCGCTACTAGTAGACGCCAACAACCTGTTGGCCCTAAAGACTGCTGCCCCTTTCAAATAGACGACCCGAATGTGAGGGCCATATCCAGACTCGACCCTACTCATCTCCCTCAGTCCTCCAGACCGTTCCTGTGAGGTCCCCACCCCGCCGTATCAAACGGAGGATCTGATGGTGAACCTGGTGGCCACTAGATCTATAGCGGAAGCAAACAAAGTGGTTCAGGGTTCAACTAGCGGACGATCTCTCATCACAAAGTGAGTCGAGTTCGAGCCTACTAGTAAAGAGATCTAGCTCCACCTCGCAGGGAAAGCGTACTTAAACTATCTAGCGATCCTAAGACCCACCTTCCAAGAGGAGAGAAACCCCGAGCGCCTTTTTCCCCATGTTTCAGAGGCACGCACACTTGAGACTTCGCCACTCTAGGGGCAATGAGTATCACTAGTATCGATTTTAACACTATGGGGACAGAGAGTTCCCGACCAATCGGGACCACCCATCTCATAGGCATTGGCAACCTGAGCCAAGTCCCCACTTTCCACCCCCACACTCACACTTCCTTGTGTGTCCTAATTACTACCACAAAAGTTGTTCAACATAAAAGTTCCTTGATTAGATTCCGATTCACAATGTTCGTTAAGACAGCTCTTCAACCAGTATTGCAAGCGGCACCAAGACAGTATTTTAGTAAAAATTCTACTCTAACTTATTCATTAAAATTCTAATGTTCTGGAGGTACAACATCCCCCCTCCAGCGAGAGTTCACTCCTCCCGTTGTCGCCTAGCTGCCCATACAACTAGGTATGTCCACCGCATAGAAAACACGACATGGACATTCCCACCGCTTAACCAGCAGACGTGGGTTCCCACCGCTTAACCAGCAGTCGTGGGTATCCACCGCTTAACCAGCAGTCGTGGATTGAAGAGCCCTTAACCAGGAACTCTGCCCCCTGTGATCAGTAGGGGGGTCAGGACTGATTCAACATTGGAAATAAAATGAACATGTCGAGCTAAATTTTCCCTAGCAGACATTCTTTCCTCTTGCAAACAGCATACCCATGAATCATTTCTTTCCTACTTTATATTTAAATGTACTATGCATTCAATGCCGAGGTTTCTGTCGGATTTCTCCAACATGTTCGGGGATATGTTCATTCCTAACTAATCGTATGCAATGTTAATTAAACAACTTGAATAGAAATTGGGACCTACCTCTTCCATTTCTTCGTCAATAGCCCGTGAGATGGCCGGTATTTGCTCGTCCATGGGAGCCTTTCCTTTTCCGTTGACATTGCTTGTTCTTGCCTCGCGGTCGTGGACTCCACCGAAGCGAGTTCTCTTAACCGGGGCCATTTTTCTCACTACTTAAATGATAGACTTGAAAAAAAAAAAGAGCTAAGGTCCGAGAGTAACATGACAAACCAATCGGCAGATTAGATTTATTAAAGACTCCTCCTTATGCACGAGGTTAGATTTTTCCCTTTTTGTCCTAGTAATTTTAAGGGTAATTCGGTATCCACTCTATTGGAAACGACTCTAAGGTTAATTTCTTGGCTTAGATGATTAAGAAATTCAGAGTTTTTCTAATTGATTCACGAAAGATATGAAGTAAGCAAGCTCATTCATTTTCCTAGAGCAATATGAAGGTGCAGAGTGACCGCAGGCATGTGTGATGGAAAAACCTTCTTCTTATTGGACTAATGACTTGGATTAATTTTTCAGCCTTAATCACATCTAAATGTGGGAGAAGATTAAGTATAATTTAATTACAACTCTATTGAGTAGTGAAAGATTGAATTCTGACAATCTACACTATTACTAGCTGACAATTTATTGATTATACCTCCTAGAGAGAGAATCTTTCCTAATCATGCATTAATCCTTGATTAAGGATGATGAATGGCTGAATAAATTAACTAAATGAATGATAATTATGTACTGAAGTATAGCTATGAAAACTTAAAGAGCAGCTAAAGAGAATTATGGCTAAAAGTAGGCATAGTAGACAAGAATTATTAGTGGGTAATGATGAGATTAAGAAGAGCAGTAATTAAACCATAATTACTGTGATTAGGGGCTGAGAATCCTCTTAAATTTCTGATGCAATGAATCCTCAAGATGGAAATTTCGGCAGCACCTCCCTCCTTGCTTCTCCTTCAAAAACTGTGTGTACCGGCAGCACCTCCCCAAGGTGTGTGTAGGTGTGTGTGTGTACTGGGTTTGTGTGTGAGCATGTGTGTGTGTGTGTGTGCAGGTCTTTAAATAGGCTCCTACAAGCTGAAAATCGATTTGTGCTGCTATAAGCATCTGAGTGAGCACTCAGTCTCTGCATTGGCAAGTTCAGTTACCCTACCCACCAAGTGTCAGGTTGGCTTGGTTAACTGACTCTGAGACTTAGTTACTGGCTTGGAAACTCTCCCAGGACTCCCACAAAGCAAGAGGGCACCCCCTAGCTGCTAAAGCTGGTCTGGAGTGGCCTGGAACCTGTTCCCACACAGCCCCGGGTCCCCGGTGCCTCCCCGGATAATTTTTAGGAAAATTGGTTCTAGGCTAAAACGGGTCATATGAGTCGGATTTTGATGCCGTAAATTGCTATACTGAGCTCTAACTAAGGCATACTGGACCGAGTATCTGCCATATTGAGCAGCCCCCGGGGTCCGAAAAATGCATTTTTTCTTATTCGGGGTACGGGTGCAGTTTTTCGAGACGATCAAAACTAGAGGGATCGGGTGACCAAAAACTTACTATATTTGGAATTTTTTTTTAAAAAATTATTTTAATTCACATTTCGAAGCTTAAAAATATTCTAAACATCATGGCACTGACAGAATTTGAAAAACTGCAAAAAATAGTAACTTTTCCATTATATTCATTTCAAGGTACAATGATGCTCTTTTTGATTGGGGTCAGAGACCTTACAGTTCCAGGGAATGACATAGATCTATCTGCAGGTATCCCTCCCACTTGGGACCGACACTCAGACAGTACTCCGGCCTATCTCGAACGCCAACCCAATGTGAGGGCCATACCCAGACTTGACTCTACTCACCTCCCTCAGTCCTCCAGACCGTTCCAGGAAATGACGTAGATCTATCTGCAGGTATCCCTCCCACTTGGGACCGACACTCAGACAGGACTCCGGCCTATCTCGATTGCCAACCCAAGGGGGTACATCCCTTTATTCAATGATTCTATCCGTTTCTCATAATCAGTCTGTCCTTGACAGCTTTCCGCATCCAGAATCGTGGTCCTTAGTCTTGATTCTCTTGATCTTTAACTTGAGGATCTGTTCTTACTTCCTTATCCTCCCTTGGTTCATGGCGATAACCCCTTTTTCCTAACAAGCAGGCACGACAGTTATCACTTTCCCCTAAGAAGAGGGATTTTGCAATCCTACCTGGTTTCGCTCGTCCTCGAGTACCCATTTTATCCCACGTAGTCCTAGCGTTTAACAATTCATCTTACCTCCCCATTCAGCCCAAGATAATCGGTTACAAGCCATCAAAATGGCATCACCTTCACAAAATTTCCCAGAATTGAGTGTTTGGGAAAGACTCATCAAGTAATTTAATCATTTCTTCCTAAGCATTTTATTTTGAGAGGTATAGCACGATCTGGTGACAGATGCACAGGATAACCGCTATATTCCTAGTCTTTCCAGTTCCTTTTTAAGCAACCAAGTCAAACAAATTTCCTTAATTAAATTCACATCATCCTCCCTGAGTATAACCTTCTCATCCAACTATTGGCATCAGGCCATACTCGGATTATGGTCGATTTCCAATAAGATACCGCGGGTACTTCACCCGGCCGGGCAAAAATAAAACAAACCCATTCATCCCTTATCCCTCGGGCATGAATGACCTAGGTATAACAACTTGCTGGTTACACTGCCCTAGCCGAAAAGGGCCAATCTCCGACAAGTTCCCCAAGAGAATCATCTCAATAGGCAGGCCTTTCAATCAAATTGACCCCAAGAAGATCCATCTTGGTTCCCGGTCATTTCCAGGTAATCTTCAAAACTTTTAGTTAAATTTATGTTTTGCAATGGGCTATCTCTATCACCTCTCGAGATTCTTTTTTAACTCCTAGTTGGTAATTTTCAGGTTCATTCATTTATCAACCTTAATTCCTACTTTCATTAATTATCTACCAGCCAGGTTTATTTAGAAAATACAAGCGAGTTTTTACCATAAACATGTGATGATTAATGTCTCTTCGAAAATGCCAACTTTTTAAGTTCAATCCCCGTTTTGTTGATTCCCAGGTTTTTACAATCCTTTGCCATCCATGGGGCATCTCCATGGAAGCTTGTAGAGTTTTCGGTTCAAACAACACGGAGATCAATTCCGCGAAGTTATCTCCTATCTCTCCCATCCTGTATTTGAAAACAAACTTGAAATTGAAAACTTTATAAATACTCTTCAATACCAAAAATTGAACTACTTCTATCAAGCTTAAACAACTACTCTTTCTTATGATACCTAGCTTTCCATTTTTAGAAAGCTAAAAGGTCATTCTATAATTTATGAGTTTTCGAGCTCTCCATTAAAACTTAAACCTAAAATACAAGGTATTCACTAAAGTTTACATCTAAGTGTAAAGTTACCATTAAAGCTTAGCTTACGAGAGCAAATCTACCTTTGAAGCTTAACTTTATGATGCGTAGATACTCTTATCACTTAACCTTAATTGCAAGGTTTGCATTAAAGCTTAAAATTTAAAAATGCAAGGTAATCACTAAAGCTTACATCTAAGTGCAAAGTTATCATTAAAGCTTAGCTTACGAGAGCAAATTTACCTTTGAAGCTTAACTTTATAATGCGTAGATACTCTTATCACTTAACCTTAATTGCAAGGTTTCCATTAAAGCTTAAAACCTAAAAATGCAAGGTAATCACTAAAGCTTACATCTAAGTGCAAAGTTACCATTAAAGCTTAGGTTACGAGTGCAAATCTACCTTTGAAGTTTAACTTTATGATACGTAGATACTCTTATCACTTAATCATTGCAAGGTTTCCATTAAAGCTTAAAATCTAAAAATGCAAAGTAATCACTAAAGCTTACATCTAAGTACAAAGTTACCATTAAAGCTTAGCTTACGAGTGCAAATCTACCTTTGAAGCTTAACTTTATGATGCGTAGATACTCTTATCACTTAATCCTAATTGCAAGGTTTCCATTAAAGCTTAAAACCTAAAAATGCACATAAACCTTCCTAGTATTAAAAAACACATGGATTAATAATCTTACTAGAAATGAAAATTACCTCCTCTAAGCAAGAGGGAAGTGGGGTTGAAGTCCTTCTTGAAGAGATGTGAGGCTCAAGGAGGAAGGAAAGGGATTTATGGTGAAGAGGAATGAGAGAGGAGCTTCTTCACAAAACCCTCAAGGGTTTTGCCTTCAAGAGAGGAAGAGAGTTGAGTGTTTGGCCTTCAAGAGAGGGAGAGAGCAAGAGCAAGGTTTAAGTTACTTAAGCATAGTCTTGAGCATGGCAAGTATGCAAGTAGCTTAGCAATATATGTGTAAAAATACAAAGGAGAGGGGCTGTTTATATAGGAAATGGTGGGTGGAATTCTCTTCTCAATTCCTATTGGACCCCAATTTTCTTCTCAATTCCTATTGGACTCTAAATTCTCTTCTCAAATGCTATTGGACCCTATTTCTCTTCTCAAATACTATTGGACCCTAATTCTCCTCTCAATTGCTATTGGATCCCATTTCTCTTCTCAAATGCTATTGGGCCCCAATTTTTTTTCTTAGTTCTTATCTCTTAACTTTACCTTTCAATTAAGTTAGTCCCTTTTTCTCCTAGTTCTCGATCTAGATTAGTTCCCACGTGGCTTTTTCACGAAGAAGTATAAAAATGATCTTAATCTTTTTGGGAAAATATAGGGATGATGTAATTTCTTATCCGAAATATCCTTGTATTTTCATTCTAGAGTAAAGTCTCGTCCGCATGACTTCTTTGTCGATCTTGCTTCTTCTAAATTATTTTTTAGGCTGAAGAAGTTCTAAATAGCTCTAGGGTTTAGGGAGAGACCTTACACCGAATACTTTCACCTATCTCTCACCAAGTTGTCCAAACCTGTCCATGGTTGTAATTGCAGGTTCTTGACTCAATTTCGCCAGCATAACGGCGCAAAACCATCTGTAGGTCAAAAGTACACGTCAAGGACACTTTCCCTTGCGGTTTGGAAGCTTTTCAGTGAGTTGCAGGTCAATTTCAGCGTGTTGTAATTCCCTGTTTTGACATTGTCAGGTGCCCAAAGTCCTATTTAAGCATCCCGAGGCTTTCCCGAGGCTCCCCTGACGTTGTTCTGTAGTTTAGGTGCGAAACCCTAAACCTGCAGGAAAACACAGCAGGCTATAATTTTCTGTTTTGGATCGTTTTGGGCGGAGCGAAACACGTCTACGCATGTCTCTGGTGCTCCCATACACATTGGGAGAGTTCCCCGTTGAAACAGATGAGTTTTCGTGCGAGAAAACTCTCCGTTTTCGCAATCCTTCGCGATGGAACTGTGTACCTATGGGGGATTAGCAATTAGCTAATCCGGTTCCTGTTCAAAAGGCTCTTGCCTTGACCCCCAGAACTGTACATGGTCATCTGAGAAGCCCAACTAGTGGGGCATTATCACATGTGTCAAGGGGGGGAGAGATGTGCAAGAGCAAATCGTCATGCTACCTAGAGCACGGGAGAAGGCAAGCTTTCCATTAAAGCTGTGATCACCTACACCCACTACTCACACACACACTGTAGTCACTTGAAGAGCAAAAATCAGCCCCCTCTCTTGAAATGGGCGCCCCCTCTTCATGCAGACAGGGAAAGTGCATTTGGAGCCGCCATGTGTCTAGTTTGCCTCTTTTGAGTTACTTTCCTGATACCCACCAACTTATAAGTGTACCCAGGGACCTAAATGACTTTGAACTGAGCCTAGACACCCTTTTACTGCTCGGATTCTACTGCCGACTGGCCCGACCATCTCGTGGTGACCTGCCCTTTCTCGACTGCGGATAAAACTCTCGGCCATCGATCGTTTCACACTGGCCACACAATGTCCGGCCATTGGTGACTTCAAAAAGAGGGTCCCAAAAATTAAATAAAAATCAAGGGAAAGAAACCAACAACTAAGGTTAGTGGTTGCCACGTCCTCGTGACAGCCAGAGTCGACAATAGTCTCCACACTGGAATGCTCTTTTGACTGCTTTGATTCTTGGTTCATAGCTGCTCGCTCCTTTGCCCCATGACATCTTCTATGAAAACTACCACATAATGAGGATGCGCTTCCATTGGCTCTTGTTCCATATCTTCAACCGTGAATCACGAGAGCTCGGCATTGATCAACAATCTTGGAGCCGTTGACACGGTTGATGTATGCCTTTGAGATTCTTGACTCATCATTGGTTGACACATGGATTTACATATTGTCACTTGGAATGTCAGTGGCTTGCATCACAATAGCATTGCATCACAATAGCATTAGTGGTCCCATACAAAATTCACTTCGTAGAAATTTACGTTCTGATGTAGACCGAAATGTGGATATACTCCTTGTGTAGGAGCACAAGTTATGTATAGACTTATCGTAGATGCGACAAATTGTTACCTCAGCATTCTCATACATTTTGGGAAACTGCAATTAAACATGTAAGGTGCAGCGGAAGTGAATGTCGAACTATGCTCAAGATGAGTGCTCCGAACTGTGCTCAAGGGTTCCTTTTACTTACGGAAGGGAGAGCCTTCCGTTCCTTTAATGAGAGAGTGCAAATAATCACAAACAAAGTGGATAAACACTGTGAATGAAGGTGCTGAGATTGAAAGATAGAGAGAGAAGAATACGACACTAGAATGTTGTCAAACCCTCCTCCAAGGGCCCCACTCTCTATGGCGAGAGAGGTCTATGCTATTGACTGTACAAATGTGGTACAATGGTCTAGTTGCAATGGACTTGCTGATGATCTCGACGACAATGATGACGGCGACGAGACGGGCTGAAAACTGAAAACGCTAGGGGTTGAAATCTACAAATCTTGTATCTACTGAATTCTGACTCTATGTCGGTGACGCGGATGCGATGACGACGTGTTGAAAACGCACATGCTGAAATCTGCGAATAGCGGGCTGAATTTGCAAACGCTGGCTGATTTGACCGTGCGGCGAGGATTTGCTACGGGAAGGTGAGATCTGCAAGGTTTGGGACTTGATCTGCGGTGTCTAAGTGCTGAAAACTGAAAATGCTGAAGCTAGGGCTGAATCTGTCGCCGAGAATCTGCAAAACGCTGGCATGAGCTGCAATCTGCAAAAATGCTAGGCATGGTCTGCTGTTGCAAAAACGCCAGGGCTGATCTGCAACTACTAACGCTGGTCTTGATCTGCTTGTAGAAAACGCTATGCTGTTTTGTAGCAAAAACGCCATCCACATTTGCTGTTGGCTGGAAATGCTAGGCCTCCTGCCGGTCTTGCTGAGAAGGTGCCTGCGAGTTGGTGGACTCCTACTGCCTCTTCTGCCAGAAAGTGCTAGCACTACCTTTTCTTATATACCGACTTGCCAAAGTTACCCTACCCAGTTTCCCAACAAAGTCACTTCTTAATAATAAGTGAAAAATGGCTAAAATAGGGAAAATAGGTTCTGTGCACTGTAAAATGCTCCAGATGGATTCTGATGGTAATGCTGATGATCATGCTGTGTGCAACCAGAGGATATGCAACTACTCTAAGTGCCTGGACATGCACAGCCTGCGAATAGATTCACAAAGGTGCCAAAACACTTCCTAAGCTAACTGAACCCTTGTCATGAAGTAGCTTGTCCACATGCACATAGGGTTAGATGTGCACGTTGACAAGACAACAATATTGTAGCGGTGGTGTATTCATTTCTATGGGACACTGTAGAGCGGCAAGTTGTTACCTCAACATTCTCATACATTTTGGGAAGCTGCGATTGGACAACAATATTGTAGCTGTGGTGTATGCATTTCTATGGGACATCGTTGGCGCCATTGTGTATGCAACCATGGTACTTCAGTGCATGGTAGAATGATGTGGCTTACTACAGAGATTGATGATACCCTGATTGGTGTGATGTGCATCTATGCCCCCACTTCAGCTCAAGCGAGTCAAGTTTTGGCAGCAGATTGTAAATGTATTTCCTACTATGGATTTGTGGGTTGTTGGCGGTGATGTCAACAATGTAAAGACTGCCATTCAGCCCCCATCTTTACCATATGTAGCATCGTGTGAGACTCTTGGGACATATTTCTCTTTGTAGTTTCCGGTATAGATGCCTGGCATACTTCATCTGTGGCTCGCAACTTCCACAATTATTGCAATTTTCGTGGGGTTTTTGCAGATAGTCTGGTTGTCTGCTCAAGAGACTAGATAGATTTTATGTGGGGCCCTGGGCAACATCTCATGGTGGGGTAGTTATGATTTGGCCTAGCACAGTGCTCTCTGATCATGCCCCAGTTTCTTTGCATTTGAGATTTGTGACTTCCTCTATGCCTAGATGAGGATCGCGCATTCTCGACTCGGTGTTTGGTGAACCTTCATCGTCTCAATTGATTCAAGTTGTTTGGACATGTACTAGTTTCGGAGATCCCGCATCCCATCTGGCTACATGCATCATTGTGTCTTCCGAGGCTTGCAGACAGACAGTTGTTGAGCATCAACGAGGCGTGTTCCGCAGGGAGCGAGAGCTACAGGACCTTTGAGTTGCATACGCTGACAACTCGATGAGTTTCCAGGAAATGAGTTCCTAGGAGAGTGCGAGGTTGACACTAGAGAGACACTTAGCCACATTCAAACTGAGAAATCTGAATTTGCATATCGTGCTTCATTCTCGACATGGATCTCCAAAGCAGTTAGGATGAATAAGGATTTCTTTGCACACTTCTGGAAACGTCCCAAGGGGACCTCCATTAGTGCATTACGTGATTCAACAGACAGGTCACATATGGATCCTGATAAGGTCCTTGACATAGCTACATATTTTTTTGAGCATTTGTTTACTGTTGACCAGCTTACTGATGATATTTTGCGTGCCAGAGAAGAGGTTTGGTCTCATGTGCAGCTAGTGGTTACAGAGGTTATGTGCCATAAGTCACTAGCTCTCTTCTCTACATAGGAGATGCATGATGCAATGCTTGACCTTGATGGTGCCTCTGGCTTCCGGTCTACAACACATATTTGACATAGGAGAGATGCCTGCCTCTATGTGTTCAAGATTTATTTCGAAAGGCAGAGATACATCGTCCTTGCGAGAGTGGAGACTAATCACTCTCATGTCCTCTGTGTATAAGATCTTTTAGTATGCGCTTAAAACCCTATATACCGGATCTCATTCATGCTTCATAGATAGGTTTTGTGCAGGACCGCTGTATGTTGGACAACATTTTCACTTTCTATGAGGCAGTTCAAAGGGCTTGTCAAACAGATCAGCCTATATTTCTTGATTTTGAGAAGGCTTATGATAGAGTAGATTGGGGTTTCTTGGAGGGCACTATTCAAAGGATGGGTTTCCCTTTCAAGTTGATCAGAGGTGTATTTGCATTATAGCATACTACTGCTAGCGCTGTCACAATTAGAGGCCACATTGGATGACGCTTTCATCCGTCACGTTCAGTCCGACAGGGATGTCCCCTGGCAGCCTACTTTCTATTTTTTGATGAGGCCATGTCTCTCTTCTTACGCCGTAGGACACCACACTCGAGAGGTTTGACTATGCCTTTGGTTGACTTGCCAGATTTGCTGGATCAGGAGTATGCAGATGATACTATGCTCTTTGTATGATGTGACACACCGACCTTGGACAGTCTACAGGATGCTCTTGCCACCTTTTGCATGGCCAGTGGTGCTCTCACAAATTGGCAGAAGTCCTTTGGTTTTCTAGGAGGAGTGGATGAGGATTGTTATTGTCACAAACTACTGACGTGTCAAGTCAATGAAGAGCAGAGCCAACCTTCAGATCACGGCCGAGGGGTCTAAACCCTAAGAAGAACAAGCAACAACAGAAGAAGAAGTCCTACCAACTTATGGGACCTAGCCAAAGGGGCCCAAGTGACATGAAGACATTAAAATAAAGCAGGACCCACACACACACACACACACGTGTGGACTGATGACGTGGCAGCTGTACGGACTGCCCTGAAATTCCGCTGACAGTGTTGATGTGGCAGATTTCTACAAGCGCTGACATTGCTGACGTGACAGTTGTACGGATTTTCGCAAAACGCACTAGCTGATTTTGGGCATTGCTTTTGGACCCGATGCTTTTGAGTTTGAAGGCTTTTCTTGTAAATTGCTTTTGGGGCCTAGGGACTTTAAATATGAGGCCATGGGTTCATTCTTTGGCATGCTTCCTGGAGAAGGTACAGAGTCTGGAGTACCGGCTTGTACTGTGTTGATGCAATATAAAGAAACACCGAAAGGGGTGCCAAGGTTTGGGGCAAATACTCTCTCTCTCTCTCAGTTGAGTTGTTATTGAAGTGCTAAAAGTCTGTTCAGTCTGTTCTTTTCTATTGGGACGTGGTGCCTGTCTTGTGATAGTTAGCGGGGTGCCCAAGATAATTCACTTGGCTACCTAGAGGGCAGACTTGCAGCAACTATTTGGGATTCCATGTCGGCATTGATGTGTCAATTGAGTAAGCAACAGTTTGCACCCGTACTACAGATTATCAGGAAGAAACTTTGCCATTGGTCATCTTTGCATTTATCTCTAGCTGGAAGAGTTCTTGTGGTGATTCAAGTTCTTGCGACTGCTTGGTTCACCACATCCTGTATGACTCTTCACTCGAGCACCATGGCACGTTTAAAGCGCCTTGTACGCAACTTCTTGTGGTGTGGTCTCGATGGCTCTATTGACACTCAGTCAAGAGTCCATTGGGACACTGTCATTTTGCCTCGAGAGAAGGGAGGATTGGGGATTATTGATCCACATATGCAAAGAAGGCTTTGCTTGCAAAGCTCATAGTAGATTGTTTCTAGGGGTAGAGCCTTGGAAACAATTTCTACACCATGCTTTGTCACATACATCTCCTCCTTTTGGATCTCTAGATACTGCAGGCGTTTGGTGCCCAACCATTAGATTCATCTTCACAGATGCACCCTTGAATATGTCTCGTTTATGTGTTTCTTATTTACGTCTTGCTTTGATTCACCATTTGCCTTCGGGTGTTGAGAAGGTAGCGAGGCATCCCCTCGTATGAAATGCATATGCAACAGATTCAGAAGGTTGTTAGCTAGGCGGAAGGACTGGGCCAGACGGGATAACGGGCCAGCAGGCTCTTTGCTGCATTGGTCAGATGCTACTTGGTTGGGGCACAAGTGATTGGCACTGGCTACGGGATTTGCAGAGAGGTTGTTGCCTTTATGAGAGAGATTGATGAGGCTATTCCACCCAATTGGCACGCCCTGCTTGGAGGGACAACCTCTTTTACCTTTTCATCACGGCTGGTGGGTGTACTGTAAGGTGCAGCGGAATGAATGTTTGCGCTTTGCTCAAGATGAGTGCTCCGAACTGTGCTCAAGGTTCCTTTTGTTCTTATGGAAGGGAGAGCCTTCCGTTCTTAATGAGAGAGTGCAATGATCACAAACAAAGTGAATGGACATTGTGCGTGCAAGTGTATGAGACTGAGAGATAGAGAAGAGAATACGACACCAAAGACGTAAAACCCTCCTCCGAAGGCCCCACACTCGTCGGCGAGAGTGGTCTACTATTGATTGCACAAACTGGTACAATGATGATGATGTGACTGATGCAACTCGAGGCTATGTCGGTGATCACGACGGGGATGACGAGACCGACACTAGGGCTGAAATTTGCAATCTTTTGTCTGCTGTCCAAAAAACGCTATGGGCTGAAATCTGCGGCAATTCAAAACGCCGATTTTGGGGCTGTTTCTGTAGGTCTTTGTCGCTGAAAATCTGCAGGTCTTACGCTGAAAACTGAGGTTTCTTGGGGCTGAATCTGCTACTCGTTAGAGGCTGAATCTGCTATGACAAAAAACGCTAGGCATGGGGGTTTTGTGGCGATGGCAATGGTTGACAACGCTGATGTGTTGCAGCTTTGCTGGCGATGCTAAAACTGTTACAAAAACGCTAGCTGAGGGAAGGTCCTTGCTTGGCGATGATGCCTTGTTGCAGAAACGCTAGGTTGGATGCTGATGAAGAAAACGCTAATGCTGAGTTTTGCTTGGAGGGGAGAACCGCCAAGGTCTTGCTTGAGAAGTTGCCTGCTGAGCTTGGCTCTTGTTGCCTCTTCCGCCATTTAGTGCTAGTCTAGGTTTTCTTATATACAAACTTACTCAATTTGCCCTACCTACTTTCCAACAAAAGTCACTTAAAAATAATAAGTGAAAAATGTTAAAAATAGGTAAAATAGGCTAAATGCACTGGAAAATTCCCCTGATGGATTCTGATGGGAATGCTTATGATCATGCTGTGTGCAACCAGAGGATATGCATCTACACCAAGTGACTGGGCATGCACGGTCTACGAATAGACTCACAAAAGTGCCATATCACTTTTAATCTAGACTGATTGGACTGACTGAACCCTGATCATGTTGTAGCTTGTCCACGGACACATGGGGTTGGATGTGTCACGTGACAGAGGTACTGGTACCGAACTATATGGCGTCGAGGGAGATCACCAATAGCATCCGGAATCCTGGAAGGGACTCTTCGCCGGCCCACTCTGATGTGTGGGTCGTGTAGTACTTGAACTTCATAAAGGTCTGCAAAGCTTGCTTCTTTGGGCCGCGCCGAAAGTGACACAAAGTCTGCTCTGGCCCCTTCGATGCTTCAACTTTGTTGAGAGTCGTGCTTCCTTCTTCTTCAAGAATCTCCATGGTTGAAAATTCCTGAAACCATTTCCAACACAAAACCATGAACATACCTATTCCATGTAAAGTGAATGGAAAAAATCTTGTCTTCTCTAAAGACTGTGTATGCAATGTAGATGAACATAGAGACGAAGTGACAAACCGTTCATCAAACACATGCAAACAATGAGATCGAATCTTTCTCTTATGATCTAGAGCAATCAACTGTGGCAATTCACAACAGAAATGCCCATGCTTGGTGCTCATACTTTCATGTGCTCTTTCTACCACTGTGTCGTGCCAAGGAAGAGACATGGAATGTGACTTCCTTGAATGCATACCTTTCAGCTTTTCATGAAAAATCCGCATACATTTGTGCTCATTCATGAGTGAAACGTGTTCAACGTACAATATGTCATGCCTAGTAAAAGGGATCACATAAAGACGCTGACTAAAATACAGGAAACGATCACGAATGAAACACTCGAACAATGCGTGCGTATCAATTATGCGAACACATAATACTTCCTGTGAGGGTGCTTTGGACCTAGGCTCGAGAGCCAAGATCGGTTCTTCTTGAGGGGGTTCACTGGACCTAGGCTCGAGAGCCAAGATCGATCCTTCGTGATTGATCGAATCTGCAATGATGTTAGCTTCGCTAGCAAAAGCCTCAACTAACACATCATCCTTGTGAACAATCACATCATCTTTATGCAACTCATCATGCTTGTGAGAAATCACATCTTGATCATGCAAATCATCATGCTCATCATTAACATCCAAATCATCATGCTTATCATTGTCATTCAAATCATCATGCTTCTCATAATCATGCAAATCTTGTGTGTCATGCTTTGGAGAAGAAGAGACTGAGAGAGTCTCCTTCCCCTGAATCCTTTCAATCTTGTCCTGCATATTAGCAATGAGAGAGGGAGAATGAACAATGTCCTCTCCACGAATGACAATGGGAGAATCATTTTTGACATAGAGAGTGAAAGTGTTAGCCTCCCAATCAATGAGAGGGTTAAGATCACGAAACCATCGAATGCCCAAAATCATATCACATCCTGAGAGAGGAGAGACAAAAAATCTTCTAGTGAAGGCAGCTTGTTGAATTGTAAACAACACACCAAGACACTCCTGCGTGATGAGAGAGTCCATACCGGGAACAAAGCCAGAGACCTCAAGAGGAGATTTTTGACTAACTTCTAGGCGGGCTCTCTCAACAAGAGAGGGACTGATCACATCATGCATACTACCTGGGTCAAACAACATAACAAAACGCTGCCCTGACACCTGACCATAATATTTAATGAGAGAATCATCAATGGGAGGGTCAAGAGAAACTTGGGGCACACTCGTGTTATTAGTAATTGCATTGACAGAGGAAGTGGGTTCTGTGGATTCTTTAGATTCATTCGATTCAAGCTTAGGACATGTTCTTTTTATGTGATCCTTAATGTGACAATGAAAACAACGAGAATAAGTGCTTTGCTCTTCCGACGTGATGTATCCTCTCAAAATTCCTTGTGCTACCTTTTCATCTGGAGTAAGCTTAGGTTTAGCAATTGTGTTAGCCTTACCCTTAGATTCATTGGAAGAATTCTTTTTTGAGAGACTGTTGGAAGATTGGCTAGAAGAGTTACCATTCTTACCATTCTTACCGTTCTTACCGTTCTGAGGGTTCTGAGAAGTCTACGAGATACTTGTGGAAGTCTTGTTCTCCTTAGGCTTTCCCTTGTTGTGCTTCATCTCCTGTGCGAGAGCAATCGCTACCGCCTTGTTGAGATCGATTGGGTCGAAGACTTCTACATCAAACTTGATATAGTCGTCTAACCCAAAAAGGAATGCTTCTTTGCGTTCATCATCCGTCTTGCGTAATTGGGTACCTAGCTGCAAAACACGATTAGAAAAAGACATAACCGGCATACCATTTTGCTTAAGAGCGCGCCAATCGTCCTTCAATCGTGCGAGGTACTGAGGTGGCATAAGCCGCGCTTTGAGCTTGTCTTGGAAATCAGCCCAATTGAAGGAAAGGGGCGTGAATTCGTCGGCTTCCTCTAGGTGCGCGGCTAACTGTGCCTCTTGCCATGCGTGGTACCAATTGATGGCATCACTGGAAAGGTACATGGCTGCCGTCAAAACTTTGCTATTTCCTGTCTTCTTAGTTGTCGCAAAATAAGCATTAAATTGATGCAACCAAGAATGAATGACCGTAGCATCCATCTTACCATCATACTTACTGAAAGTCAACTTCTCTGTGACTGGATTGTTGGAATCCGCATCGTGGCTTGCAAAACTTAAGGAACTTCCACGATCTTTGGCTGTTTCGGACTTCGAGGCAAGTACTTGTCGAACCAATTCTTGAGTGCGTAGTTCTCTTTGAGCCTCACGCTCGACCTCCAAGGCCACTCTTTGAGCTTCACGCTCGGCCTTTCTTTGTGCTTTTCTTTCGTCTCGTTCATCGCGTTCGCGTTCTAAAGCAATGCGATTTGCTTCTTGTTGTGCGGCAATTCTTTCGTTTCTTTCTTCGCGCTCGCGGTCCTTGGCTTCCTGTTGTTCTGCTTTTCTTGCTAGTTGTGCCAACGCAACTCGATTCGTTTCTTGTTGTTGTGCCATCATCTCCAACATCGACTTGACCATCACTTGCATAGAAGTTGGTACAACTCGTGGCGTAGATGGAGAAGGGAGAGGGTCGGAAAAATCTCTTGGTGGGGAGAACTCTTCGTCGCCTCTCTCATGCTCACCACTTGTATGCGGGTGATGATCGTGCACTATGATCTTTGGTTCTTAAGTTCATGAGGAACTTGGGTTCTTGTGGGTCTTGGGTTCTTGGGTTCTTGAGGTTCTTGAGGTTCTTGAGATTTTCTTTCACTTGCAATCTGTGTTTGAGAAGGATCTTCTCTTCACCCGAGTTCTACTCCTTTCCGCGGGCGCACCCCTTGGCAGCCTTGCGCTCACACCAAGGTTGCTTTTTTCCACCTCACGTCGAGTGGCCGGCCGTCCCGGGGCGGTCACTTTTTAGAATGTGTATGCTATCACGTGAGTTAACCGGAGAGGATTATTAAAAGATCAAAATGTATACATACAGAGGGGGGTGGGGGTTTTTTAAATAGGCACGTAGTGTAAATATAGTATGTATATTGAGGTATTATTAATAACCTCTTGAACGCACGTGATATAGGAAGCTTTTGATAAGTGACCGCCTCGGGCCGGCCGCTAAGTGCACGGTCCGCTCTCAATGAGTGAAAAGAGGCACAAGGGGAGGCTGGACAAGCCCTTCTTTCCTGGGATTCCTGTCACTCTTCAAAAACACGATTAGGAATCGACACGCCCAAGCGAACTTGGGTTCGTGCTACCGCAACAAGCAAAAAAAATTCTTGTGATTCTTGTGGTTCTTTCCTTGAGTAATACAGAACACTGCCAAAGCTCTGATACCAATGTAAGGTGCAACGGAATGAATGTTTGCGCTTTGCTCAAGATGAGTGCTCCAAACTGTGCTCAAGGTTCCTTTTGTTCTTATGGAAGGGAGAGCCTTCTGTTCTTAATGATAGAGTGCAATGATCACAAACAAAGTGAATGGACACTGTGTGTGCAAGTGTATGAGACTGAGAGATAGAGAAGAGAATACGACACCAGAGACGTTGTAAACCCTCCTCCGAAGGCCCCACTCTCATTGGCGAGAGTGGTCTACTATTGATTGCACAAACTGGTACAATGATGATGCATGTGACTGATGCAACTCGAGGCTATGTTGGTGATCACGACGGGGATGACGAGACCGACACTAGGGCTGAAATCTGCAATCTTTTGTCTGCTGTTCAAAAAACGCTATGGGCTGAAATCTGCGGCAATCCAAAATGCTGATTCTGGGGCTGTTTCTGTAGGTCTTTGTCGCTGAAAATCTGCAGGTCTTAGGCTAAAAACTGAGGTTTCTTGGGGCTGAATCTGCTACTCTTTAGGGGCTGAATTTGCTATGACCAAAAATGCTGGGCATGGGGGGTTCTGTGGCGATGGCAATGGCTGACAACGTTGATGTGTTGCAGCTTTGCCGGCGATGCTGAAACTGTTGCAAAAACGCTAGCTGAGGGAAGGTCCTTGCTTGACGATGATGCCTTGTTGCAGAAACGCTAGGTTGGATGCTGATGAAGAAAACGCTAATGCTGAGTCTTGCTTGGAGGGGAGAACCGCTAAGGTCTTGCTTGAGAAGTTACCTGCTGAGCTTGGCTCCTGTTGCCTCTTCTGCCATTTAGTGCTAGTCTAGGTTTGCTTATATACAAACTTACTCAATTTTCCCTACCTACTTTCCAACAAAAGTCACTTAAAAATAATAAGTGAAAAATGTCAAAAATAGGTAAAATAGGCTAAATGCACTGGAAAATTTCCCTGATGGATTCTGATGGGAATGCTTATGATCATGCTGTGTGCAACCAGAGAATATGCATCTACACCAAGTGACTTGGCATGCATGGTCTACAAATAGACTCACAAAAGTGCCAGATCACTTCTAATCTAGACTGACTGGACTGACTGAACCGTGATCATGCTGTAGCTTGTCCACGGACACATAGGGTTGGATGTGTCACGTGACATGTACTTTGATCCTCACTCGAGAGACCCGATTGTTACTCAGCAAGGAACTCGGGTATCTGGCCATCATGGACGTCACATCAGACTGTAGTTTTAGGGTGAGGTTTTCGCATGATCATTGTAAACGAACTTGGATTTCTTAAGGTTCTTGTTCAGATCCACCTTCTATCCCTTGAATCAATCCACTTGTCTTGCACAACACTTTTTCTTATGGTGTACAAATGTCTCTCTAAGGCTTCAATCCCTAGGATTGAGAGTGACTACCCTTCTAACCATAGAGTTTCTGTATATAGGGATTACAAACTGATGTTGATTTACCTATCTAGAGTCATGGAGTTGGGTTCTTTTTCTTATACATTACTTGAGAGGTATAATATAAGGATCTTATTTTAAGCTCTTGTATACCCTTGAGAACTCCTCTCATGAGGATTTGGAGTTAAGAAAGTCTCATAGTACTCAACTTCGAGTATTGTTAGATAAATTTTTGAAGTCCAAGTGTCTTACTTTGAAAAATCCATGGTTGGAAAGAAAGATTTGTTGATAACTATTTTTACATCCCTTGAATTAGACAAGATTGGATTAAGCTCTATTTTGAGATCTCTAGAAGCTTTGGATTCTCTCCCTCCTTGTGTGAGAAAGGTATGGAACCATCCTGTCGTAGCTTTCAAGTATGTAAAAACTTTAGGACAAGAAGCTTTCAACTATAGTGACATCGGATGCAATCTTAAAAAGCAAGAAAGGCTAGCAATCTCAGGTATTGATTGTCCTTGTAGTAAAGTTGCCTTTTCTTCTTACATAAATGGAGCTTTGGGTCATGTAGTTACTACCGATTGTTCTATTCTTCCTTTTGATTCCTTGAAACCTTTTCTCTAGAGGTACTAAGTATAGGCTCCCTTCCTTGGATGACTCTTGCCTTCTCAAAGCCATAGAGAAAGGAATTTCTAGTTTCGTAGTAAAGTTTGAGGAGTCTTTAGGAGTTCAAGGTGTTTTTACACATTGGAAGTGTGTAGTCCTCAAAAAAGCTTCTCTAGGAGTTCAAGGTGTTTTTATGCATTTGGAAGTGGGTAGTCCTCAAGAAAGCTTCTTTGAAATTAACATCTTGCTCTAGGAATGTTCTTTCAGAAAAGAATAACTTATATTCTTCTGATCTTTATGCTCTTAGGAAATTTCATCGTGATCTTGTAATCTCTTACGTTGATAAGTGCTCTAATTACTTTGTTGTTACGTGTAAAAAGCTTTATTTAGAATGCTTGTTGGGTGAAGTAAACTCTCAAACTTACAATGGTTGTGATCTTTCGATGCAAGAGGTTATCTGTAACAGACTTGGACACTCCAAGTCAAGAATCAACCGCGACAGCACCAAATAACCACTTCAAAACAATTCACAGATCACAATAGATTTGCATTGGCCCGGCGGAGTTCCGTGCCTAGAGATATTGGCCCCAAAGACTGGCGCCCCTTTCGGTATTTCTTTTTATATTAATCAATCATCAAAGTACAAGAGAGCGGTTAGGGTTTCACTCTCAGACTCTGCGTCTAGATGCCCTGAGAAGTGAGGCCCTCACCACTAATTTAAAGGTTACAAGGGATGCCCAAAAGCAGAGCCCCAAAAGCTTCAAATCAAAAGCAATTGCTCTCTCTCTCTCTCTCTCACAGAGAGTCAAAACATGAAAGCAAAAGCATTCTCTCTCTCTTTCTAATGTAAGTAGAGAAAAAGCGAAATTTGCGTCGCTCATTATTTTCCAAAAAAAAATAATTTTTTAAAAAAAAATAAAAATAAAAAAATTCAGCCTCCGCGATTTTCGGAAATTAGGGTTTTTGGTAGAAATTAGGGTTTGCAGGAATTTTAGGGTTTCTGGTAGAAATTAGGGTTTCTGCTGTCCGCCACGTCATCACTTTGTGACATACCCCCCTCTTGAAAGCATTGTAATCGACCGCGATTACGCCTGCAAAACCGACAAAAGCCATAAACCGTCTTAGCAGACACTGACTGTTAGTACCTACGTACTAGGAACACACATCTAGCACATGTACAAAATCGACAGTCACATCACACGACATCACAGGACATCACAGGACATCACATGACATTCAACATTCATTCGGATCTTAGACCATGATTTATCGGCAATGTAGCTAGTAATCACATCTAGGTCCAATCGGGACCTCATCGATGTCCGATTGACTAACCCCTATTGCAACCATGTCTATTCGAGATCAAGTAGACCAAAATGCTGCAGTCATTTCGTCTATCAGATCCTACACTCACAAGAAGTCAAGAACAAATCAGTATCATAATCAGGAATTCCATTTGATAA
Source organism: Adiantum capillus-veneris (assembly GCF_014529385.1). NCBI lineage: Eukaryota > Viridiplantae > Streptophyta > Polypodiopsida > Polypodiales > Pteridaceae > Adiantum > Adiantum capillus-veneris. The sequence continues at coordinate 3,013,939 of NC_140955.1, forward strand.
AGTCATCCAACAGAATACTGTCAGCTCTCAATATCCCTGAAGCTCAAAGAGACATCAGTGACTTTAGTATCAAAATCGAGGCATCTGTTGACAAAGGAGCGGAGTAACTCCCCTCTTGTGAATCCCACTGCACCAGATCTTCGGCCAAGCTGAGTTTCTGGGTTCCGTTTGGAGTAGACTATGCTAAACCAAAACATCGAGGTAAAGTTTCACAATCCGAGGAGTATCTGCTAGGTCCTCCTCCTCCATCCACTTCGCATCAAATGCAGGAAAGTTCTTGAACTTAACCAAGAACCCGCCTTCGGACTTTACCTTTCTTCGTATCATTATGTGCCAAAATCTGTTCAGGAACAAGGATCTCCTCGTTTTCTTCCACTTTGGGTTGCTCATCAGGCTCCCCACCATCAGGCACATCACCCTGAACAGGTTTCAAGAGACTCACATGCAATGCATTGTGAATCCTCCAAGTATCTGGCAGTTTCAATCGGAAGGAGACATCATTTATCTTGTCAGTAATCTGGAAAGGTCCGTAGTATCCATAGTTACCCGGAACGCGGAACAGGAACGGCGACGGGATCCCCGTGGAACGGGGGAACGGCTAGGGGTCCGGAACAGGAACGGCGCGGAACGGGAGGTATAAAAAACACCCAAATAGTGCATTTTTTAGCTCCTTGTGTTTAAATACAAGGAGTATTAGAGTGCTTTGACTCTAATACTCACAAAAAACTCGTTTTGAAGACCATTCAACCTTGCTATGACTAGATGATGAGAGAGAGAGAGAGAGAGAGAGAGAGAGAGAGAGAGAGAGAGAGAGAGTGAAGAGGGAGAGACTCGAGAGAGTGAGAGTGAGAGGGAGAGATTTGAGAGAGTGGGAGGGAGAGGAAGAGAGCTTGAAGGCTTGAAGCCTTGAGCCTTGAGAGAGTGAGTCTTGAGAGAGAGAGATCTTGAGAGTGTGAGAGGGAGAGAGCTTGAGCCTTAGCCAGAACCAACGGTTTTCGAGACAAAGCATCTGCCACCACATTCTTCTGTCCCTGCACATGGACAATCTGGAAGTGGAACTGTGACAAGATGTTCACCCACCGCATCTGCTTTTCCGAGAGCTGCTTCTGTGACCAGAAGTAGCGCAAACTCTGATGGTCTGTAAAGACAGTAAAATCCGCTCCGAGTAGGTAATGCCGCCACTGAGTAAGAGCGTGGATAACCGCCAAAAGCTCTTTCCCATAGATCTGTGCTGTCATCACTGGCCTAGAGAACAAACGGCTCTCGTAAGCTATGACATGGCCTTCTTGCATCAAGACCGTACCCAGACTACGACCACAAGCATCACAAAATACTTCAAATGACTTCTGCAAGTCCGGCAAAGTCAAATCTGGTCGTGTAGTGAATTTCTCTTTCAATATCCGAAAGGCAGTCACCTCTGTGGGTCCCCACGAAAAAGGTACTCCTTTCTGTGTCAAGGTAGGCAAAGGGGAAGCAACCTCTGCAAACTTTCATATGAACCGCCTGTAGTACGAACACAGTCCCAAGAAGCTTCTAACTTCATGGACATTCCTCAAATCGGGCCAATCACGGATAGTCTCTATCTTGGCCGGGTTCATTTGCACTCCTGCTGTTGACACAATGTGTCCCAAAAAATGTATCTCTGGTAGGAAAAATTCACTTTTCGTAGCATTAATCACTAATGTGTGATCTTGTAATGCCTAAAAGACTTGAAGCAGATGATCTCTGTGTTCTGTCTCATTCTTGGAGAAAACAATGATGTCGTCAAAGAAAGTGCCAACAAATAGCCTGTACTCTCGAAAAATCCTATCCATCATCCGGTTAAATGTCGCAGGAGCATTGGTTAAGCCGAAAGGCATCACCAAAAACTCAAATAACCCAAAAGTCGTCCGAAAAGCTGTCTTGTAGACATCTCCTGGCGCTATCCTGATCTGATTATATCCACTCTTCAAGTCAATCCTGCTAAAGCACGAGGATCCCTGTAACCTGTCGAGTATATCATCGATCCTAGGAATCGGAAATCTGTTCTTGATGGTGATTTCGTTGAGAGTGCTATAATCGATGCACATTCTCCAAGATCCGTCTTTCTTCAAAACCAACAACACTGGAGAGCAATACGGTGAAGTACTAGGCTGGACAAGACCCTTTTCCAAGAGGTCTTTCACTGAGTTCATAATCTTTTCATTCTGTACTCGGCTCACACGATAAGGTGGCCGATTCGGTGGCGTGCTTCCAGATATCAGATCAATGGTATGATCTTCAGGCCCTCTCAAAAGCAATCGGCATGAGCGTGGAGAAAAAAAATCTTGGCGTTCTTTTCTTCAGGTCAAAACATATTCAACCTTTATCCATCGTTCAGTTCTCCCAAAAGAATGAGTAAGAAAACTGAAGTTCATCAAGTATAATCTCTAAGCCCTTCATTTATCAAAGTCGCTTTCTCGGCCCGGTAGTCAACCACGGCGTAGTTCTTGTGGTACCAAGGGATCCCGAGTAGAACGTCACTCGCGTGCCTTGAACACCCGTGTCATTGCAAACGAAGTTTGCCAATGCTCGGTGTAATGGCAACATCCCATCCGGGTGCCAGTTGAACTACCTCTGCCTGTGGCATCAGTCTGTCGGGCGTAGTTCCAAATCGAGCCGCCAATTCCAAGTGAAAAGAAGTTGGCCTTGGCTCCTTCAAAAGAGCTTCCTGATCCTTCACTTTGCCCCGAAAGCGGCAAAGTTTGTACTTTCATTCATTAGATTCGGTGCAGGTCCCACGCCATGTGGTACCAGTTCTGCTTTTCTATCTGCCTTTTCTGCCACATTCCTCAGCTGCTCTCGAACTCTCAGACCTGTCGTCGTCTTTATCATTCTGTTCTTTCTGTGCCTTATCAGGGCACTTTGCGGAAATATGTCCATGTTCCCCGCATCCAAAGCACTTCCCCTCTCTGATGAAGCGAGCTCTCTCCTCATGAGTAAGCTTGGGTCGTGCATCCTTTTTTTTCTCTGGGTTGCTCTTTTTCATTCTACTTTCATTCCCAGAAGTCTGTTCGGCTCGTTGTGTCATGGCCTCATCTGTGGGGTAGGTCAGACTGCCGGAGTGAATGGCAAAGCCCCGCTTCGCATGACTCATCAACTCCTGAACAGAAGCTGACTTCTGTTCCAAGCAGTGATTTCGGATCTCTGTAGGTAGACCCAAGGTAAACCGCTCAATCTGTTCTCTGAACGAGATCTTCTTGAATGAAGAGGCGGGTAGAAAAGAGCTCCAGAATCTTTCACAATAAGAATTCACTGAATCGCTCTTGGTCATCCGGAGATGGTTCCAAGCAGCTCGTATATCTCGCTCAAACTCTTGAGTCAACCAAGAAGAAATAAAAAGCCTCTTGAATTTCAGCCATGTAACTGGCACAGTCTTGCTTAATAGAAGCGTGGACCACCAAGTACGAGCATTCCCCTTAAAGTAAGAGGCAGCTCTCCGAATCTTGGAGTGCTCTGAATAGCGTCCTCCCGCGAAAGCGATGTCAAACTGCTGTATAAAAGACAAAGCCTTCGAAGCATCTGAGTATCCTGAAAAGTATCAAACTTGATCGAGTGGCCACCTTCCTTAAACTCTCGGACTTTCTTGCTTTTATCTTCGAGAAAGTCATACTGGTTGGCTTCGTAAAAATTCTTCTTGTTCGCATAAAACTTTCCGTCATCGGAATCTGAGCTGTCTGTAGACGAGTCCTCAGTAGAACTGTCAGTCTCTGGGCGAGATTTAGCCTTCTTTGCCTTTCTCTTGCCCTTTCCAAAGCGTTGCTTCTTGCTTCGCTTTTTACCTTTTCTGTCTTCTTCGCTCGAATCCGAGGAGCTAGAAGAACTGTTAGAAGAAGAAGAAGAAGAACTGGGTAGGTCTTCAAACTTGACGCGCTTCTTCAATTTCTTTGCCTTGTCAAATGTCGACCGATGACCTAAATATCCTGGGAAGTCAGTGCCTTTCTTCTGCTTTTTGCCGTGCTTTTTGGCTTTCTTTTGCGTGTCAAAAAGCTGAGCAATCCGTGCATCAACCACGTTCTCCAGTTCCTTCTCCGTATATTTCTTGGAGGCAGAAGGTTTCTTGAGAGCGGGTTTCGGGAGTGGTGTTGTGGTTCTCTGCCACTCCGTCTGTACCTCTTCCAAAGAGGTCTGGTTCATATATTTTGCCATCTTCGGGTCCTTGGCAAAATTGAGCATCATCTTTGTTGCATCGCTAATCAACTGGCGACGCTCTATCTCTCGCCGCTCCGCCTAAGTAGGCCAAGGCGGGCCATACTCTCTGCTTGAATCTTCGTTGTGATCCCAGCCCGCATCTCCAGATGCAGAGGGAGTCGACTGATCATTGCCTGAAGCCATAGGTGCCACGGAAAAAAAATTCGGGGATCGGATTTCCCGTAGAAGAGAAATCGGCCGTGCTCTGATACCACTGTAATAGACTTGGACACTCCAAGTCAAGAATCAACCGCGACAGCACCAAATAACCACTTCAAAACAATTCACAGATCACAATAGATTTGCACTGGCCCGGCGGAGTTCCGTGCCTAGAGATATTGGCCCCAAAGACTGGCGCCCCTTTCGGTATTTCTTTTTATATTAATCAATCATCAAAGTACAAGAGAGCGGTTAGGGTTTCACTCTCAGACTTTGCGTCTAGATGCCCTGAGAAGTGAGGCCCTCACCACTAATTTAAAGGTTACAAGGGATGCCCAAAAGCAGAGCCCCAAAAGCTTCAAATCAAAAGCAATTGCTCTCTCTCTCTCTCTCTCACAGAGAGTTAAAACATGAAAGCAAAAGCATTCTCTCTCTCTTTCTCATTTAACTAGAGAAAAAGCGAAATTTGCGTCGCTCATCATTTTCCAAAAAAAAAAAAAGAAAAAATTTTAAGAAAATAAAAAAATTCAGCCTCCGCGATTTCCGGAAATTAGGGTTTCTGGCAGAAATTAGGGTTTGCAGGAATTTTAGGGTTTCTGGCAGAAATTAGGGTTTCTGCTGTCTGCCACGTCATCACTTTGTGACATTATCTTGAAACATCAAGACTTTTGTAAGTATTTTTTTTGTTTCAAGTGCCAACCTAAATTACCATTTTTTTATACTGTTTGAAAGTTCCACAAAAATCCTGTAAAACCTAGATTTATAGTTGCTTTTTGTAACACCTCTCCAAATGGTTTAGTTATTGTTTCAAAGCCGTTTTACCTAGTGTAAACGAACTTTGGAAAAATCTGCTAAAGGAAGCAAACATATCTACCAATTCAAGTTGGATTTTTAATGATTCAGTAGGTGTGATTTTTGTTATAAAGTTTTTGTACTCTTCAAGAAGCATTAAGGAGAAATCTTCTCCTTTGTCCAAACTTTTGACTTTACTATACTATATATGAAGCTAAATTTGGAGGACCTTAAATTCAGAGTCAAGTCTATTATTTCAAAAGTTTTCGCATACAAGTTTGAGAAGGATAAGTATAAGGCATTGCTAGTAGAAAAGTAAGCCTTTAACTTTGATTTCTTACGGTTAAAAAGTAAGAATGTAGACGTAGATAAAGGAAAAAAGAGATTCATCAAGATTGTAGATGACATTGACATCATATTTTGGTTAGATTTTCTTTTAGATAATTGATACGTAATTGTCGATGACTCTCTTTTCAAGCAAACAATTGGTATCCTTGTGGGTACCAATTGTGCTGTTTTTCTCGCCAATTTCTATCTTTTTAATTATGACTTTGATTTTATAGAGCGTCTTGTCCTTGCTAACACTTGCCCAATATTTGCACAAGTTATGCAATGTAAGACGCTTTGTAGATGATCTTTTTGTTTCTAACCTTCTCTTCAAGATTTTATGTACTTGAATTCGATATATGTAGGTGGAGGAATTTATCCTAAGGAGTTTTGTGAACTTAACTGCACCACAAATAGCGATTGTTGTGTCTTTTTAGACCTTAAGATTTTTCAAACTCCCTTGGGATTGGAAGTAGATATCTATAATAAATGCCTTAACCGGGATATGCCAATCTAAATATCATCTGTATGCCTCACATTTCTTTGAACATTTCTCTTTTAGTTAAATACGGTGT